>NC_050511.2:68470624-68779195 GCF_012460135.2 Molothrus ater | reverse complement strand
CACAGGTACCTGTGGTTAAACAGTGCTTGCTTATTTCAAATACAATACCTGCTTGTGAGCCTTAAAGCACAATGCACAGAGCTCCATTATTAAGCTTTAACTTCCCAATATCTTGCTAGATAAACTTTTCTGTAGCTTAGAGAGTTATTCTAGACAAGCATTAATACACAGACCATTGCTCTATTTGTCCCTACTTCTCTACTTTTTACATAATTTTTCTGCTAACCTATCTCATAGCTACTGCTTATCTCCAATCACAGTTCTGCTGTCTCTGGGGCCTGCCTTTTGCAGCTTTCCCAAAACTTTCTGATTTTTGGATTCCCACAGGCCACCAGGCTGAAGGATGCTCATGACAGTGGCATGGCCATGTCCTCCTCTCCTCTGCCCCCAAATGGTGCTTCTGGTTGGACCTGAAAAAAAAAAAAAGTTTTAAAAATTAGCGACTGGATTGTGGCATGTCTGTGGATCAGAGCAGAGCCTGGGTGAAGACCGAGCAGCCCTTTCTAACCTTCTGGTAAAAAAAAAATTATCAACAGACGAATACTGTTCAAGAGAAGCCACCAAATATTATATGATATTTAAGGGTGAAGGGAGGCACCCTTCAGGAGGAGGGCCCAGCTGGTAACTGCAAATTCAGCTGAAGGTATATCTGAAAAATGGTGACTGTCAGGAAAATTAACCCACAAACAGCAGAGGTTTATGTCCAAAAAGGAGACAGAGGAGTCCTTTGACTTTATTCCAATAAAGGCAGAGGCCATGGGGCATCCCCTGGGGTCTCTCCCATTTTTGGAGGATGCAGCCTCCTTTTTATCCCAATTTCCCAGCCACATTTCCCTTCTCTGTTTCCCCATCTCTGAGGCACTTAGGGATGCCTAAGTCTGAGAAGTTCAGACTTCCCAGAACACCTGATAGCAGAGATTTCTCTCCAATGTATAACCCTCCCTTTTCATTTTTAATTCTCATGGAATTTAGGGGTTTTTCTTTCCCACTGTTTATTTAATCTCTCAATGTCTAATTTCATTTCTCAGCCAACCTAAAGTTTATTAGTAAAAGCAAATCTCTTTTTCCATTCACCAATCAGTGGAATCCTTCCCATTGTTTCTTTTCTCTCCCAGTGCTGGTTTTATCCACCAGCAGACCCACAGCTTGTCTGGAAAAACAAATCTGCTATTCCTCTCATGACCATTCTAAACATTTGTATTTCAAATAGTTGGTAAGCACATTCACACAGCAGAACTCCACAAACCTCATGGAGCCTAAATCACAACTATTCCCATTTTTTTTTCTACCAAAGAGCTTAGGAACCTGAGCTGAAGTGCATCCAGCACCTGCTGGTGTTTTGGGAGGTTCACTCCTCAGCTTGTTGTGGTATTATCCATTGGCAGATGGACTCCAGGACCTTCTCCAGAAAACACTGAGCTTACAGCTGTGTGCAGAACTGAGGGAAGCTTTATTTAATCTGCTTTGTTGTAAGAGTTTTGATTTTTTTTTTTTATTTCTGCAGCAGATTTCTTTACACCTGGAGGGAGAAATCATCTCCCCATGTTGCTTTCTTCACTTGGTTATTGCCCTTTAATTTAGTACCTGCTAACAGGAGGAAATCTGTATTTCAAGGACCAAGCACTGGATATCTCTTTTTGCATTTGATTTAGAAGCCTGAGGGTTTTCCTGTCCTCTGGGCAGCTGAAGCTCATGGCACCCCTTTAAATTTGTAGCTTGCTCAGGAGCTGACATCCCACGGGACCAGAGCTGCAGAATTCCATGAGGACATCCCTCTTTAGTCAGGTGAGGCTCAGGTTCAGCATGAGAGGTTCAGAGTAGATATTAGGAACTTGGTTTTTACTGAAAGAGTGATCAGGCATTGGAATCAGGTGGCCTGGGGAGGTGGTGTGGTGTCGGAAGCCAGGACATTGCTCTGGCTGCCCTCAGAGCCTGGCAGGGGCCTCAGAGACCTGGGCACGGAGTGAGAGACACCTGGGCCTTCGATTGTAACCCATGGAAACAACAATTGCCAACTTTGTTACCAGCCACAAGGCTTTGAGTGAAATGTTAGTGAACTTATCACAGGGTGAAAATGGAGAATTTTGGGGTTTTTAGAATGGGGGTTCAGGAGGCAAGATGGAGGAATCTGGGCCTGTCCTGTCCTTCCTCCTGTTTCTTCTTGGCCTCCATCTTCTGCTGTGATGGTGGCACTTTTGGATTGGTTTAGAGTGGAAGCTCACTGTCGAACATAGGTGATAGGTATTGGGAAGTTATGGTAAATAAAGTACACGTAGTTTTTACTATAAAAAGCTAACACCACCCCAAGGGCAGTCAGTGTGCAACAACCTGAATGTTGTGGGACAACCACAACCCTTATTTATAAGGATGTTATAAATAAGAGAAAATAACTTTGAAAAGCAAAACCGACGAATCTTGACTTCCTCTTTGGTCTCGGGGCAGGGAAAAAGAGACTTTCTGACAGCTGGGTGTCATCTCAACCACAGAAACTGAGAGTGGGGTCTTTGTTTGCAGAGGTGTCCAGATGTGGCACTTGGGGACACGTTTTTGGGATGGTTATGGTGGTCCTGGGCTGACAGGGGGATTGGGTGATCCTGAAGGCCTCTTCCAGCCTTGATGATTCTGTGACTCTGTAAATATGGGGACATGTGTTTACAAAGAAAAACCAAGCCCCAGCCATTTTTTACATGTTTTCATTTTTTTTTTGTAGTTAATTCCTCTCACAGCTCTTTGCCTCATCTCAAAAACATCCGAAAATGTGAGGAATTTAAATTTTCTAAAATTTGAATTATTTCAGTTCCCTAATCAAGGAGCAGTTGCTTTCTTTTGCAAAGAGGAATAGATAGGGAAGAAATTCAAAATGATTGTTATATAATGTTATATAATGTTATATAATATATATAAATGTTATATAATATATATAATTAAATATATTATAAAATATATATTTTTATATATATTATATACATGTTACATAATGATATTATATAATATTATATAATTATTCACTACACAAATGAGATTTTCCATGGAAAATCCCTGCAGAGTGACTGTGCTTTGGATAGATTTAGTGTCAGGGGGCAGACTCTGATTTGTGCCTGGGATACCAAGATCAGCTGGTGGGAGATTGCAGCAGGCTGGTTTTGTTTTTAAAGCACATAAATGACTACACAATGGTAATAAATTGCACACAACCTTTATTCTCCTGAAAAAAACTTTATTTTTTGCTGTGAAAAAATGATGGCATTGCCCAGTAACAGCCTGTGCTAATGGAAAACACTCAAAATCCATCAATATTGTTTAACCTGAGACGTTTGTGTAGCAGAGCAAGTGTCAACACCTGCCTGGAGCTCCATTTTTCAGGGTGATTTTGGTGATGAGGAGAAGATGCTCAGGTGAAATTCCTGTCAGGCTGAATCAGCACAGGGAAAGGGCTCTTGGCTCCTCTGGGTTCAGGGTGGCCTGAAAAATAAAAGAGAAATAAGATGTCTCCTCTGCTGGGGCACTGCCATGCTAACAAATCTTCTGCTGGGCATTTTACCTGGCCCCTCACTGTTAAGATCTGACTATTAAAATTATTAGAGAGATGCCTCTGCCCCAATTAAGGTGCAAATGAGACCATATGTTGAAGTCAATAATATGGATTATTATTTAGCAGTAAATGTGAAGGTGAGAGCGAGATAAGAAAAAAGGAGGGGGAGGGGGGGTGGAAGAGAAAGAAAATGACAGAGAAACAGACCAGGCAGAAAAAACATCACCACTGTGTGGATTCTGATGAAGTCCTGTTGATCCTCTTCCTCCAGCCCTCCTGGTGGCTGCAGACTGCATCCCTTGAGAGGTGGAGGGGTGAATCCAGGGAGCACAAGCTCTGCTCAAATAAATAAAAAAAATCCAATAAAAAATTAAAAAAACAAAATAAAGTAAAATAAAATAAAATAAAAATTAAATTAAATAAAAAATAAATAAAAAAGTAAATACACAAAAATTAAAAAATAAATAAAGACACCACCACAAACCTGGGTTTGTGTTCACCCAGGTTTGGGAGAAACACCCAGGGATCTCCCCAAGGCTGGGGAGTTTCACACTGGACACTGGAGTGGCGTGGGCCATGGGACACCTGGGTGATGGATGGTGGATCAGGGATGTTCCCTGAGTCCTTGGCACCTTCTGAGGGCTTGCAGGTGTCTCCCAGGTCAGGCTCAGGTGTACCTGGATCCATCATGGCCCATCAGGGGTGAGGCCCTTCATCCTACCCGTGCTTCAGAGGGCAGATTCTGCAGTCAGAGTGTAAGGGAGGGCTCTGCCATGATAAAATCAGCCCACCTTGAGTCTTATCAGCCTCTTCCCTTGCCCGGGAACCCAGTCTGGAGCCCAGGTCCAGCACCTGGGAGCTGCTCTGTGCGTCACCAGCAGAGCAGAGATTGTTTGAGCCTAGTCCTGGCTTGCCCAGCCCTGGGTCCAGTGTTTGAGTCTTTAATCAGAGTCCAGCCTCTCCCTTTCACCTCCATACTCGTTGTCTCAGTTATTTTTTCCCCATGGTTCCAGCACTCCAACTCGCCACCTGTCCCCTGAGACACCTCTAAGTTTAGGGGCCCTTTCATTCTGCAGGTCAGAAAATGAGAGAAAATCACAGAGCCCAGACTGCTGCAGGCTCCCACAGCTCAGCACTTTCTGTGGGGAAGGAGCCTGTGCCCTCACACAGGGCCAGAGACCCTGAAGAAACACCAAACACCTTGGCCCAGACACTGCTCCGGGTCCCTGTCATTTGGGAGGCGATTTGTGGGAATGCTCAAGATCAGAGGGTGTCACCCTCTGTCTGATTTTTTTCTGAAAAAATCTCTTTGCCCAGGATTTTCTCCTGGGAAGCTGAGAAGCCTCAGAGAAAAATGAAAGCAATAATTATCATATTTGCTTCTCCCGTGTCTTGCTACTTTGGTGATCGTTAATCCAACAGGTGATTGTTTCATTGGTGAATTGTTTTTACTTAAAGACCAATCACTGTCAAGCTGTGCTGGATTGGCTGTCAAGTCATGAGATTCATTTAGTATCTTTTTATCCTTCTGTCTGTATCCTTTCTGTATTCTTCAGTATAGTTTAGTATAGCATCAATATAATATAATATGATATGATATGATATGATATGATATAATATAATATAATATAATATAATAATAAATACAGCTTTCTAACAACATTCTAACAACATGGAGTCGGATTCATCATTCCTCCTTCATCCTGGGGACCCTGAAAATTCGACAAGAGGGTTTTGGGAAAGCTGCAAAAGGCAGCACCCCCCAAAAAATAAAAAAAAAGGAGGGTGTGTAGCTGGTGATGCAGTCCTCACACTGTCCCTCTGTGCAGCAGCAGAGCAGGAAAGAATTGATGATGAAAGCTGAAAGTGTAATAATAATGGAGCTTGGTTGTCACGTATGGAGCAGGAGACAAACACAGACTAATGAGAAACAGAGTGTCCTGAGAGGGAGGCAGGAACAATGCCTGTACTATGGGGGGAAACATGAGAAAGGCAAATAAACTGCCAGCTGCAGGAGTTTATTGCCAGGGGGAAAAAAAAAAAAACCCAAAAAAACCCCCAAACCAAACCATTTTGCAAACAATGACAGAAAAAAGACTGGAAGTATGTGCCAAGTGGAGAGTGACAGTGACATCTCCTTGGACAACATGGATTTCACTGCTTCCCACTGGGCTGGGGCTGCAGGAGAGAAGCCAAGAGCTGGATACTGCCCAGCTAGAGGTTTGCATGGAGGCAGGCTCAGGCAGGCAAGCTCCACACCTGACAGCTGTCAGCTTAATGGGGTTTAAAACCAGAATTATTCTGGGTAAGCTCCCTAAGGTGCAGGGGCACAGGACAGAGGGGAGTGATCAGAGTAATTTCAGGTGAGTGGCAGCTGATAACATGAGTATTAAGAGCCAGTGTGTGATGGTCAGAATGTGCAGCTCCTGCGCTTTGTCAGACAAAAATCTTGGTGCACTTTTCCCATGTGGCCCCTTCCTCCAGCTCTGAACACTTTGCAATATGGAGGGTGATTATAAAAGGGAGATTTATCATGTCTTTATCAATAAAATCTCCATCAATTCCTTATTGCTTTCCACAATCTTAGCATATTTTCCCAGTTTCCTTGCATATCTGCTTTTCATTTCCCTGAAAAGCATCTCCTGAGCTGAATTCGTCCCCATGGCACAGGCATGACCCCACTTGTGCTGCTCCCTCCTCCCTCTCTCTGTCCCTCCCTGTTTTCTGCTCAGGGCTGCACTTCTCACGACTTGTCAAATGGATTTCTTAAGCATCTTTCTTTGCCCAAAAGCCTCTTCGGGAGGGTGCAGTGTCCAAGAGCTGTTTGTGTGTCCTGGGAGGATGCTGCTCTCAGCTGCTCTGGTCACTCATCTCTGCTCTCATCCTGATTGTTTTCACCCTTGTCCATCCAACCTGTTCTCCCTGTAAATACCCTCAGGCAGGAAACCCATTAGCAGATGGACTCCCTGACCTCCTCCAGAAAGCACTGAAGTTATAGCTGTGTGTAGTGTGAGGGAAGGTTTATTTATCCTGCTTTGCGCTAAGATTTGTTTTTTCTTTTTTTTCCCCCCCTTTTTTTTTTTTCCCTGCGGCAGAAGATTTCTTTACACCTGGAGGGAGGAATCATCTCCCCATGCTGCCTTCTCCACCTGGTTATTGCCTTTTAATTTAGTACCTGCTAACAGGAGGAAATCTGTATTTCCAGGACAGAAAATGCTTCTTCAGGAGGCCTCCAGCTGGAGTGAGATCTCGCACCGAGGAGGGGGAGAGACATCCTTTGTTTGGGGAAAAGAAGGGGGAAAAAAAGACCGGCCCCTGAGGGAGCTCTTTTCCATCCACCTGGTGGAAACAAGGTGCAGGCCAGGTGTGGGGCTGGTCAGGAGCCAGGCAGATGCAGAAGGGCAAAAATTGGAATTATCCCACCAAAATGTGTGGGGCACAGCAGCCAGAGCAGTGAGGATGGAAAAGGCAGGGACAGAGGGGGCACAGCCAGCCAAAGCCATGTTTTCAAACACTGTTTCCATAAGGAAAAGGGCAAGAAACAGTCCTCAGGAAGGGTCCTAGCTGTAAAAAGTGCTGGAGCTCTGAACGGAAAAGTCTCATCTCTCCTGCTGTTCAAACACAATGGGGGAAGGGAAATGGAGAAAAATAGGAGTGCATCGGGCAAATATCTGATTTCTTCATCAATTACTTCCTCTAATGGGAACAGCATGCCTGGCCCTGAGTTTTGGCTGGCTGCTGGAAGGGTGACAGAGCTGTGGGGTCACCCCACAGAGCCAGCCTCCCCCTGCTGCTGCTGCACAGGGATGCTCTCCTCATGCTCATCCACAGAAAGGACTGAAATTAACGTTTTTAAGACTCTCTCCCCATTGCTGTCCCTCCTCAGGGACCAGACCAAGTTGCTCCCCTGGCTGCTGTGGTTTCCCGGTCACTGTCAGAGCACTGGCCTGGCTCTTCACTGCTCCCATCCCAGGGTGGTGTGTCTGTAAAAGCTGGTGGAATTAGAGCTTTTAAGAAGTCATATTTTTATTATAATGCCTTCCTCTCCTTTTTCATGATACTGTAGGAACTGCTGAAATACCTTTTCAAAGTCACCTTTTCAAAAGTTTTGCTTTTCAAAGCAGAAAACCTACAATTTAAACTGCAATGAGCACTTTCTTCTGCTGCCTGTTAACAGATTTCTGAGCTGCACAATACTTGCAGAAGCCTGTTGACAACACACATGCATTTATTAGGCATAAAAATGATACCTAGCTGGTTAATCTTTGCAGGAGCAGCAGGATATCTCCAGAAACAGCAGAAAAACCCCTAAAGTGACACTGGTGGAGCAGCAGAGGGCATCCACAGCCTGCGTTTGGAGGCTGGAATGAGGGGAGTGCTCACTGGCAGTGCTCAGCAGGACAATGCTGCCCTAACCAGTGTGTGGGAACCCTCAGAGCATCCTGTGACTGATGCCTCAGGTCTTAGCTTTGATATTTTTCAGATTCTGTGCTGCTTTAGTTTGTGAGCTTCACATGAGGAGATGGTGAGCTCTGTGCACAGGGCAGGGAGACAAAACAATTCCTGCTCCAGCTGGGGAACAAATGATCCAAATCTCAGGTACAAACCCCGTGGGCTGGAGAGAGAAAAACAAGCAGGGTGGGACTGCAGGGGCTAAAGCTGGAATGGGACAATGAACTGCAAGATGCAAACGGAGCAGAACTGATCCCAGGGAGAGACCCTGTGCCCGGCCGTGCATTTTGGGGCCATTTTGGTTCATCTTGGGTGCAGCCCTGGCTGGGCTCTGGTGCTGCCCAAGGTGGATCCATGGAGGAGATGCTTTGAATAAATCCCTGCTTTATTCTGGAACTCTGCCTGATCTCTGTTTTAGGGCAGCTTTCACAAGGCATCACAACCCTGACACAGCACTGAGAAGCATAAAAAATATATTAAAATAAAAAGTATAAAAATAAAAAATATATAAAAATAAAAAAATACATAATTAAGGCTGACCTAATGTTCCTAATGAAGAATAATTTAAATAATTCCATTATTAGTATTTTCGGGCTACCCTTCTCATGTTACTTGGTACATCCATTGGGTCTCTGCTGTAGAAAAACAAAACTCTGTTGAAACCACAGTAAAAGCACAAGCTTAGTGCAACTGTGTTGGCAGGGTTCAGTGAAATCCAGTTACAAAATACACCAGGGATTGCATCACGTAATTGTGGGTGCAGTATTGGTAATACCTATTTCTATAAATGCTCAACTATGCTGGCATTGTTTTTGAGGACACACCATTTCTAATAATTTTGTTGTAATTTTTTTTTTTAATTGAAACAACACATATAACACGCATCCTCCTTGTGAATAAATTAAAAACAGGGCACGCAACGTCCTGGTAGTGGAAAAGAGTGGGCAATGTATACAGGCAGCATGAACAGGGCAGGTCACTCTCTCTGTGCTGTGCTGCTGGGGCTTTGCTGTGGGTTAAACAAAGCCATGTGCTGCTTGCAGTGTGGTTTGAGTTTGTGCTCACAGGGTTTGCAGTGGAACAATGGGCTGGGCAAACGGGGAGCAGCCCCTGAACAATGAGCAAGCAGCAAGAGGGAGCTGGGTTGTTTTAATTCCCATCCAAAATCCCAAAAGCCAGCTTCTTGATGGAAAACAAAAATAAAAAAGCCTATGAAGCTGCTGGTACATTGTCACCATCCAGCATCCTGGAAATTGGATTCAGATTTTTGGGAAGGTTCAGTGGATGGAGCAGCACTGGGTGGTGCCAACCTTCCCCCGTGCTGCGGCCTCGGCTGTTTCCTTTAAAGGATTTTGTCACAAATGGAGGTTTCTAAAATGGCTGCAGACAGACGCGTTCAGAAATCTGCCCTGCGTGTCCAGCTCTGAGCAGGGAGTCTGGGGAAAACAGAAACAAAGAGCACTGGATCATTTTCCTGTGCTGTGAACACTTCTTCTTGCATTTCACATCCTCTAAATTAGGATAAAACCATTTCAGCATCCCATGTTCCCCCAGGGTGAATAGCAGTGCTCCTGCAGCCTGGGGGCAAGGTTTTTTCATCAACACAGACATGAAGAACCCTGGCTTGCGCAGGAAAGGCAATGAAATTCTTCTTCAGGCAGTGAAAGTGGTGACCATGACCCTTTGTTGTGATAGATTTACCCCACTCCCAGGGATGTGAGGCAGTTTCCTCTTTGCCTTTCCTCCCCCTGCATTTCAGAGAGCAGAGAAAGAGGAGGATTGCTACAATACTGAACCCAGTGCAAAAATATACAAATTTTAGCTTTTTTTTTTTTGAGATGCTTGCATTCCCTCTGATTCTAAATCCCCCAGAAACTGATAGTTTAACTACAAGGGTGATGCTCAGCGAGGAAAAGCAAATGAAGACAAAACCACACATGCCAGTGAAATAAATGGTGCCTGAAATGTGAACTGAATGTCTCCACAGTTCAAAGGAGCTCGCAGAGGCACCAGCACTGCCCTTACATTTCCTGTCCCAGGATCTCATTTGTCACCAGCTCCATTTCCAGCCAGGCTGGGGGCCTGGTTTCTCAGGAGCTGAGGGTGCCTGGGGAGCAGGGGCTGGGGGCTGTGGGAGCCTCAGCTGTCCTGGAGTGCTCCTGATGCTTGGCTTCTCTCATTTCTCCTCCTGGCCAGCACAGGCCTCAGCCCCAGCATCATCCTGGGGCTGCCAGGGGTGTGACACTGAGGCCTTGGAGGGGCTGCCTGGAACAGAGGCTGGGCAGAGTTAAAAGAATCAAGTGGGTCTTTATTAAAGGCCTTCAAAAGGTGCATCTTGGGCAATCAGAAGCATCCCAGAGGCTACACCCAAAATAGGAAATGGTCACGAGTTTTTCACACAATTATAAATTTGGTCCACTTGCGTTTCAGGGGTTAATCTGATGCCTCAGGTTTTAGCTTTGATATTTTTCAGATTCTGTGCTGCTTTAGTGTGTAAATCTGAGCTTCACATGAGGGCATGGTGAGCTCTGTGCACGGAGCAGGGAGACAAAACAATTCCTGCTCCAGCTGGGCACCAAGGACAAATGATCCAAATCTCAGCCCCAAGAGCACAAACACCGTGGGCTGGAGAGAGAAAAACAAGGATGGGACTGCAGGGGCTAAAGCTGGAATGGGACAATGAACTGCAAGGTGCAAATGGAGCAGAACTGATCCCAGGGACAGACCCCGTGCCCGGCCGTGCATTTTGGGGCCATTTTGGTTCATCTTGGGTGCAGCCCTGGCTGGGCTCTGGTGCTGCCCAGGGTGGATCCATGGAGGAGATGCTTTGAATAAATCCCTGCTTTATTCTGGAACTCTGCCCAGCCTCTGTTCTAGCTCAACCTTTACAAGGCATCAAATCCTCCAATTGCACCTTCAGATAATGAAATAATTTACCCCCAGTTTGCTCCCCCCACAACTCCCTTTTGTTTATATTTTTTGGGACCTGAGGCTGTGATGACGACCTTGGCTCTAAGACCTGGAAGGATTGTGTTGTCTGACCAAAATGTGAAGACAATAACTACCACTCTATATGGAGCTTGGAGTAATGCACTAATGCAGCACAGGACTTGAAAAATACAAAAGCTAAAACCTTTAGGCATCAGGATCACACCAAACAAGGCCTCAGGTCCAGGCTCTTTCCCAAAAGATGCCAAATGCTGTTGACTTCGGTGCTCTCACCAAGATTCTTTTTTTCCCAGCCTTTCCCTGACCTCCGGCATCATCTCTGCCTGCAGGGTGACAAGGATTCCAAGGTGAGGTGAGTCCCTCACACCTTCTGGGCTGCCAGGACCTGCTCCTGCCCCTTGGGTGCTTGGTGAGCCCCAGGTGACGCACCCGAGAGGAGGGCCTGAGGTGCTCAGGTAAAACCCAGGTTTGTGATGATTTCAGGATTTCTGATGATTCCTGGGGTGTTTCATCAGGCCTGACAGGGTTTGTTCCTAAATTCCAGTAGGACTCCCTTGGACACAAATTGGTTTTTACATCACCAGGGCATGTGAGCACTTGGTTACCCTCCAGACAGAAAGAAATCTTCATTTTTTTTGGTTTTTTTTGAACACATGGAAAAGATTATGTCAGGGTGAAAATGTGGGAAGGGAAGGAAGTGGAGCCCAGCATATTTTCCAGAGGTGTGGATAAGCATGGATATTTCATGCCATTCAGTCAGTCATTATCTTTTATCTCCTCTGGAAAGCAAAACACCACTAAAATGGAAGTGTTAAGTTTAAACCCTTTTCCAGAAAGCTGAATTTATCCAGAGGGGATTATTTTTTTCCTCTGGAAGCAAGGATCAGTAATAACTTTTGTGGGAATTGTCCTGCTCCTATTGTTGAGATGAGTCTTCTTTATTCCTTTCATGATTACCTTCTCCCAAACACATTTTTTTCTTTTTCTGGAAAGGTTTTCCCAAATGGAACACTTCAAAAGAGAATAATTCTTCTTGGCTCATGGGCCCAATTCCCCAGTGTGTTGGTTAGTTGTATTTGTTCCTTTCGTGTGAGGTACCACGTAGAAAAAGACAGGTTTTAATATATTTTCATGACGCCTTTTTCATGTTTTAATGTAACTTATGCAAATCATAAGATAATAGATACCTCCTAAACTTTGGGAAGAATAAATCTGTCCCCAGGATTTAGGCTCCAATAACTGGGAGGTGATAAGAGTCTGGAACAGAGAAAAAAAGGCAATGCTTACATCCTTAGCTCTGATGGGGTTATTCTCCTCTGAGGAGAAGGGCAGTGCTTTTTAGGACTGATGGATATTATCTTTGTTTATTTTGACCGCCCGTCTTGAGAAGCAAATTGGTCTCATTTCTCAGTTATCAAGACTGAGGCAGGCCTGGAATATTTTGAAGAAGAAAAAAAAAAAAAAAAAAGAAAGAAAAAAGAAAAGAAACCAAAAAAAAAAAGAAGAAAGGAAAAAGAGAAAAAATCAAAATCAAAGTAGCCTTGGCATTATGCTGGCCTACTATTTTTTTTTTTTTCTAGAAGCATCATTGTGGATACAAATGGATTAGCACATAATGTTGAAATATTGTGAATATGCTGACATCTCATTGTTTTGCTCAGGAAGTAGTTTGTCATTGTTACCAAAATAAAAAAAAAAAAAAGACACCACACGACTTTTTCAAAGCTAATTGAATGTGTTGCAAGAACTTTTAAATTCTCGAGTAAACCCACTGCATCCCTGAGAGCAAAGCCTGAAGGCAGGCAAAGATCTCTTTTGGGAACCCCTTCCAGGCTTGCCAGAGCTGAAGCTCCTGGGTGTGCCAAGGAGGAGAAATCCCCAGGGAAGGCAGAGTTTGGGGTTAAATTATGGAACTTTGTGAATCCTGGAGACTCCCAACAAAGTCCCCTGAACAAAACACCCTGGAGGCATCTGTATCTCTGCTGGGAATCTCACCATTGGATTGTAAATCACTGAGGTGTTGGTTGAGTGATTCATCCTTTATAAAGAAAAGGATACCTCTGTATCCCTGGATTTACCGGCCTCTCCAGAGCTCTGCTGGTCTGTTCAGGAGGCTTCCATGTGGACCTTCCCTTCCCTTCCCTTCCCTTCCCTTCCCTTCCCTTCCCTTCCCTTCCCTTCCCTTCCCTTCCCTTCCCTTCCCTTCCCTTCCCTTCCCTTCCCTTCCCTTCCCTTCCCTTCCCTTCCCTTCCCTTCCCTTCCCTTCCCTTCCCTTCCCTTCCCTTCCCTTCCCTTCCCTTCCCTTCCCTTCCCTTCCCTTCCCTTCCCTTCCCTTCCCTTCCCTTCCCTTCCCTTCCCTTCCCTTCCCTTCCCTTCCCTTCCCTTCCCTTCCCTTCCTTTTTTTTTACTTTAAAAATACAATTTTCCTCCTTTCTGCCACCTTTCTGATTTCCCAGGCACCCAAATCCACCAGGAGGAGCACAGGCACTCTGTACAATGTTAGTGGGATGCTACGCAATCCCACAAACATCCCGTTTTCTGCTGCACACCCTGGGGCAAGCAGCAATCCCTTTGAAACAAGGTGATTTAAGTGAGCTCTCCCTCTTTCACAAATACCTGTAATTTTAACAATATTTAAAACCTTCTCAATCCACCAAGGTGGGTCTGCCCCTGGAAAATCCCAGTGTTTGGACATCAATGGGAGTGGCCATTCCCAGTCCCTTCTGGCTGGGGGTCTCTGCACAAACCCCAAACAGGACAGGGCTGCTGGGAACGTGCCTGGAGCTGTTTGATTTCCCAGCATCACTCCCATTCCATGGCTGTGGCAATGGGAAGATGCCACCAGCTCACATCCCAGGCAGCAGACACACAACTCAATGTCACAACTCACTCCAGGAGTTTTTTGCCCAATCCCACAAAGCAAAAGCACATTGACAGTGTTTATATCTGTACAGTAACTATTCTATATTGACAGTAGTTCTGTCCAATCACTATAAGCACAGGTACCTGTGGTTAAACAGTGCTTGCTTATTTCAAATACAATACCTGCTTGTGAGCCTTCAAACACAATGCACAGAGCTCCATTATTAAGCTTTAACTTCCTAATATCTTGCTAGATAAACTTTCTGTAGCTCAGGGAGTTATTCTAGACAAGCATTAATACACAGACCATTGCTCTATTTGTCCTTGCTTTTCTACTTTTTACATAATTTTTCTGCTGACCAATCTCATGGCTGCTGCTCAGCTCCAATCCCAGTTCTGCTGTCTCTGGGGCCTGCCTTTTGCAGCTTTCCCAAAACCCTCTGATTTTGTGGATTCCCACACCTTCTGTTCTTCCTCACTTGCAGGGAGTGTTTGGATGCAGCCCTGGACTCTGCATCCCTGGCTTTTACCTGCCCCTCCAGAGCTGTGCTCTGATGCTCTGGTGGGTGGGCTATTGGATATTCCAACTGTGTTTCTCTCATTGCCAGAAAGAGCCTGCTCTGCATAAAAAAAAAAAAAAAAAAAAAAAAAAAAAAAAAAAAAAAAAAAAAAAAAAAAATTAAATCCCACGGCTGGGCACGTGAGCTCATGGCTGCAGCCCAGCACATTGTGTTTTCAGGCACGTTTTTGTCTCCAAAAGACTGAAAACAACAAGAGAGGCGCCAAACCAAGGGCAGCTGGGTGCTCACCTGGGGTTGGAACCCAAGACACACCTTGGTGCATCTCCCACATCCCTTTGGATTGCTCTCATACTCGAGTTTTGGGGTGGACAAAAAAACAGCCCCACAGGGTTTTCTCTGGCTCCATGATCCCTAGGAAAGGGATGTCTGGCTGGGAGTCCCTCACTGATGTTCCCACTGTGGTCTGGAGTCTGAATTGAGGTTTTTTCTGGGGAGGAAACCCCAGAAACTCTCATTTCTGGAGAGGGTCAAGCAGAGGGCACCTCCTGACTGGGAATTTCCCAAGGTGTGGCTGGACAGGGTGCTGGATAATCTCATGGAAGTTGGATTAAGAGATGTTTTGAGGTCCTGTTCCATGACTCCATGATAAAATGCATCCAAAAAGAGAAGAAACTCAGTGCTTGGAGCTTTCTTGAATGTCCCTGGGAATAAATGCAGAACTTGGGTGCCTTAGAGGGACCTGCAGTTAATTTTAACGTGCTCAGGAAGTGGCTGCTGTGACACCTTTCAGGGAAAAGCTCTGAACCAGCCCAGCTGACTCAGCCAGAGGGTGCTGATCCTAATTCAATTGCCTTTTGTGGACTCTCTCAAATTGGTTTACATTTGCTGTCTTTTGGCACATGTTAAATAAGAAATAAATGTTAAGTCAATAAATAGTCTTCCCTTGACTGGAATAATAGAGCTTTTAGGAGGAAGACTGTTATGTGCTTTTCCAGTGCCTAAGAAAACAGAGCTCTTATCTCTGTTTAAGTAATAATTATAGCCTAAAGTTGTTTATTTGACTGCATTTAGCCAATTGTTTCCATGCAGATGGAAGTAGATATCTCTACAGCTCCCCTGTATTGATTTATCCTGGATCACAGGGCACTGATTTCTGCTCCAAACAACAGAATGTTGATACCAAATGAAGGACAATATATGGAGGAATTAATTAATTCCTTTACTTTGTACAATTGTATATATTTCTGTGATTATCTAACAGCTTTAGTGAACAAAAACCCATTTATGGGTAACAGTAACAATAAATAATAAGTGTTGAGGGTCATGGCTTTTGTCTTGTGGCATGACCTCTGTGTTTGTCCCATTCTTTTGTCTTGTGCCAGTCTGAATTAATTAGATTGGAACTGGTGGCGAAGTAAGATGATACTGAATGTCAAAAATAATACCTTGCACATTATTTTGGATGAGTTTCTGCTCCTTCTTGGGCTGAAGCTGAAATAGATGAGAGTAGTTTCACTGACTCTGAACTCCAGGATTGTAACTGACAGCAAAATCTGTCTGCAGATTCTGTTTCTATTTAAAATGTGTTGGAAATGTCAATGAATTCCTATCCTTACGATTAATAGCTAGCAACATTTCAGTCTTTTAACAAGCTAAATGCATTACAGGAGACATCAGAGTGGGAACATGGAATGAAGGTGGTTGTGGGAGAGGTGGTGGAATGGCTGCACCTAAATTTCCTCTATCTGAGTGACCTTGGTGTTTTTCACCTGCCCTTTAATAGGAGTTGGACTGCAATGATCAGTCCTTCCATTAGAAGCACTGTCCTTCCAATCCAATCTTTTCAGCTTTTCCTTGTGACTTTTTGCGCCTTTGGAAGTAATTTTTCACTTCCAAGTTAAATTGGAAAAAGAAAAAAAAAAAGCTTCAATTGAGTCGTTACAGTTAAATCATAAAAAAATGCTGCAATTGAGTCACGAAAATGAAAAATATACATGAAACCAGGACTGGGCATTTTGTTTCACTTTGGTGGCAGTGAAAATTGAAGGCAGTTTCTTTAATAGCACATTTAAACGCTTTCTTCTGCGGCTGACTTTCCTGCTAAAATAATAGAAAGGAGATTAAGCAAAGAAGAGGACAGCAATCTTTCCTTAAGTGGGGTGTTATTTTGCTGATGAGGTAAACCCAAGTGGCATCAAGAATGGTTTAAATCTGCCAGCTGCATGCTGGTGCTGGCTGGCTCTGCCTCTCCCCAGCCACTGCTGGAACTGGGAAAAAACTCAAGTCATCTTCCATGGTTCTCCATATTGAACACATTTGGGACGAAATTAAGGAAAATAGGGTGCAAAAGGGAAGGTGGAGGTGGTTGTAGCGGTGTCATGGACTTGTAACTAAAATACTGAAATCTAGAATATTTGTATAATATAATATATAATAATGTAATATTTGCATTTAAAACTGGGGTTACATCACATTAGTACAAGAACAACAAACCACAGGTGCCAGGGAGCAAGGGAAACAGTTGGCATCTCTGAAACTCCCAAAAGAGGATTGTGTTTGGGATCATCAGTGCTCTCACTCAGCCCCTGGCAGCACAGCTGGGTCACCTCTGGTGGTGAATAAGCCAAAAGTTTGGAAGTCATAATAGAAGCATATATTTATATGTAAAACAGAAGCTTATTAGATAAAAGTATCCACAGTACAACAAAATTAAGTGAAAGTGGTAAGTCAAAACAGCAAAATAAACCTTATAACACCTATTCATTACATTAAAAAGTTATATATTACCTTATAACAAAGACAATTTTGACTAATCTTAAAGTATGACCAACAATTTACTCCTTTAAAATCTCACAGCTTATGAGACTAATGTTGGTCTAAACAATAAATTGATCTTGTTAAGAAAATTAACCCAAAACCACCAGAGGTTTATGTCCAAAAAGGAGGCAGAGGAGTCCTTTGACTTTATTCCAATAAAGGCAGAGGCCATGGGCCATTCCCCTGGGGTCTCTCCCATTTTTGGATCACCCAGCCTCCTTTTTATCCCAATTTCCAGCCACATTTCCCTTCTCTCTTTCCCCATTTCTGAGGGACTTGAGAGGTTCAGACTTCCCAGAACACCTGATCCCAAAGATTTCCCTCTAATGTACAACCCTCCCTTTACATTTTTAACTCTTATGGAATTCAGGGGTTTTTCTTCCCCACTGTTTCTTTCACATTTCAATGTCTAATTTCATTTCTCAGCCAACCTAAAGTTTATTAGTAAAAGCAAATCTCTTTTTCCATTCACCAATCAGTGGAATCCTTCCCATTGTTTCTTTCCTCTCCCAGTGCTGGTTTTATCCACCAGCAGACCCACAGCTTGTCTGGAAAGACAAATCCTCTCAATCCTAACCCAAAAATGGTCCCATCCCTTCATCTGGAGAGCCAGCCCAGCCAGGAATGTTGGATCACCCAGGCAGGAGAACTGCTGGGTTTGTTCTTTGCTCCCCTCCAGAGAGGTGAAGGTCACAGGGGGGTTTATGAGAGGCAAGGTGATGAAACAGCAAAAGGCAGAGCAGGAATGGTTTGAGCATCCCTGTGGAGCCCGGAGGGCTGGCAAAGCACACAGACCTGTCACACTGATCTGACTGCAGGGAGCAGGAGATGCATGAGCAGGGCTCCTCCCAGGCTCCAGGAATGAAAAGCAAATTTTGTCCCCCCCCCACCCCGTTTGGAGCTGGTTTGGCCGCTAAGCAAAATGTAATAATGGCTACCCACTGAGTTTTAAGAATTTTTGTTTTCTTCCTATTTTTTCCCCTTAGGAACTTCAGGGACTGTTCTATTTGATGAGCTTGCCTAGAGACTTTTCACATGGTTGAATTGTGAGGAAAATTTATTGTCATTAGAGAAACGAGGAGGGGGTAGTTAAAAAAAAAAAATCACAGGAGTTTTCTTCCAAGCCCTTTTCCAGATTTATTTTTCTGCCTCATCTTTCATGGGAAAATCCATCCATGTGGTTGTACATTATTTTAGTGTTTTCACTTGTCAGTATTTTGTTTTTGTAGCTGCTGTGAATCTTTCAGCTTAGGGGCTGTTGTGGTGTTTGCTGATGGAGGAAGAAGTGGCACTGGAAACTGCAGTGATGTCACACCTGGAGAGGCTGCAATTAAGAGCCCAACTTAATTAATAATGACCAGAAGGAAGACTGGTGTTGTCAAGGCAGCAGGTGGCTCTTGATGGCTTCATGTCAGCTCCAGACCAGACATGGTCACTCCATTGATACCATTTAGTTTTTACCTCTTTTCTTTTTTTCTTTTCTTTTCTTTTCTTTTCTTTTCTTTTCTTTTCTTTTCTTTTCTTTTCTTTTCTTTTCTTTTCTTTTTTCTCTTCTCTTCTCTTCTCTTCTCTTCTCTTCTCTTCTCTTCTCTTCTCTTCTCTTCTCTTCTCTTCTCTTCTCTTCTCTTCTCTTTTTTCCTCTTCCTTTTCCTTTCCCTTTTCCTTTTCCCTTCTTTTCTATTCTCTACATTCTTCACACAACGATTTGTAGCTCTTTAGCCTATTGTATCAGTGACCAGTTTTACCAGTAATTTCCCCCAATTTCACCCCATAGCGGTAGATCTCGAAGATTTATCATTAATAAATCTACTTTTTATTTAAGGAAAGGCCTTCTGTTTAGCCCTTTCCCTAAAGAAGAAGAAAACAAATTCCAGAGCTCCAATCTCTGGGGGTACAGAGCCCCTGTGCTTTCTTGGCTCTTTCCTGGCTCCCAAGGTTGGGAGCAGCTCTTGGAGATAGATTTCATGGCCAGAGTGCAGCCAGTGCCAAGGGAGGGCTCCAGAGAAAGGGCTGGACCTGGGGGTGGGGAATTGCATCACCACTTGTGCTCCTGATTGGTGCTTTTATCAATTACACTGATTTCCTGACACCTGTAAAATGCGCTCACCCTTGTGGGGGTGGCCTTTTGTAGACATATTTACATAACTGCCCCTGAAGGCCTCCAAATAAAGATCCACTTTTATAATACCTGCTTGCTAAAATTGTCTTGAGCTTCATTTCCAGTTTGGGGAAAAAAGGCAGCAATCTCTCAGGTGGTAAGTGTGGGAATCCACAAAATCAGAGGGTTTTGGGAAAGCTGCAAAAGGCAGGCCCCAGAGACAGCAGAACTGGGATTGGAGCTGAGCAGCAGCCATGAGATTGGTCAGCAGAAAAATTATGTAAAAAGTAGAAAAGCAAGGACAAATAGAGCAATGGTCTGTGTATTAATGCTTGTCTAGAATAACTCCCTAAGCTACAGAAAGTTTATCTAGCAAGATATTGGGAAGTTAAAGCTTAATAATGGAGCTCTGTGCATTGTGTTTGAAGGCTCACAAGCAGGTATTGTATTTGAAATAAGCAAGCATTGTTTAACCACAGGTACCTGTGCCTATAGTGATTGGACAGAACTACTGTCAATATAGAATAGTTACTGTACAGATATAAACACTGTCAATGTGCTTTTGCTTTGTGGGATTGGGCAAAAACTCCTGGAGTGAGTTGTGACATTGAGTTCTGTGTCTGCTGCCTGGGATGTGAGCTGGTGGCATCTTCCCATTGCCACAGCCATGGAATGGGAGTGATGCTGGGAAATCAAACAGCTCCAGGCACGTTCCCAGCAGCCCCATCTCATTTGTAATCTGTAAACAGCCCCCTGCCAGTGTCAATAAGAAATGTCCAGGTCCCACTGGGAAAGCTGGGGTGCAAAACTGAAGGTGTTTTTCCTGAGGGGGATCCTGAAGGTGCAGCCCTGGCAGAGAAGACAAGAGGGAACAAACACCCTGGGGTTTGGAAAGTTTTCTTCTTTCTTTTCAGGCATCCTGGGCTGGGCTCAGGGAGGTTTTCCCCTCCAGGAGGGTCTTTTGGAATTGTTGTGGGTTACCCAGAGGAATCTCCTTCCATGGGGATGGAAGAGGTCAAATCCACTTTGGAGCTGGTCTGGTGATGCTGGCAGAGCCCTGGAGCAGGACTGGGCTGGAGATACAGAATTCCCTTCCAGCCAAGAGTGCTGTGATTCCATGGAGGGGCTTTAAAAAAGTGTATTACGCAGTAGGACTGAACAAAATATTTTTCTTTTCTTTCTCTCTGGTAGGTTTGCCTTTCGGTCAGGCATTTTGGGCTTAGGAGAGAGGGTATCAGTCAGTCTGCAGAGGGAAGCTCAGGGGAGCTAATTCAGTTAATTCAGGAGTTAATCCCTAATCCCTCAGGGAGGGGGGAGCTGGAGCTGGATGATCTTTGAGCTCCCTTCCAGCCCAAACCATTCCATGATTCCATGACACAGGAAAAGCTCTTCTTCCATGGATATGTAACATCTGCTTAGTTTTTCCAGCTGGACTTCACCTGCTAAGCAGCCTGCTGAAATGAATAATTGTTTTTTACATGCTGACATATTTTTAACCCCACATCAATAATTGAGAGGAATACATCCTTTTTGGTTTGTTTGTTTTGTTGTTTTTTTTTTTTTTTCCTCCGAGAAAGGATTAATATGAAATAAAGTGTGGAATGGTATTGATGTAAAAAGATGAACAGAACTCTTTCTTGGGGATCAGATGGCCAAACTTAAATTAAAAAAAAAATAAAAAGGGAAAAACCCTCAAAACCCTTTACAATCCCACTGTTCATTGCAGTGGAAAAACTTATGCTGACAAAGACAATTGACATCTTCTAAAGAGGACAAACAAATTTACTGGAGGAGGTGCAAGCAAACCTGGACACAGATAAAAATCTGATTCACAAAGCCTGTCAATAAATTTTTTTTCATGTGTCTCAGAGGCTCTGGGACAAGTGACATCATTTTATACATGAAAAATGGTTGAGGAGGAAGTGACAAGAATGCTTGGGGATTGGGAAATTGTCACTGTGATGAGAGACTGAAGAGGTTGAGGTGGTTTGTGACTGAAGGAGAGGAATAAATGAATAAATTGTAAAATGTTAGTCTGGAGAAGGGTGTTCAGAAGAGATGAGGACCACTTTTCTCTCCTCTCTGTAACAGAGAAGAGGGAAGACATCAAATTTTGAATCTGCAAGATTTTAACTTTGCACACAAAAAATAAATACTTTGTCCAGTTGCATGTCCCACCTGTGTGGACTCACTGCCTAGGGATGCTCCTAAGTCTAAAAAATCAGGAAAATTAAAGGTGACACCTGTAAAAAGAACACTTGGAGCCAGATGCTTCTGACAAGTCTATAAAATCTCTTGAGGTTTTAAATTAATCTCTAATATATTGCTATTAATAAGAGACTTTTACTCAGCAAATCCCCCATCCTGGCTCTGTGTAACAGACTGTAAGTCTTCATTTTAAGCATTTAGTGCTTGTCAGATCCCTTATAGCATGAAAACTCCTGGGCCTTCATAAGTTACTGTGTGCTCCTGGCTTCACTGTCCCCTTTGGGATTTTTACTTCAATGGAAAAACAGCTTAATTGCATTCTAGCTCATTTAATAATGACTTTCAAACAGCCTGAAATATCGTTTCCTCCTGTTTTGTTTTGAAGCCTTTCATGGGTTACACTCACGGGGCAGATGTGCTCATTGTCTGTGGTGAAATCCCAGTCACTGCTTGGTGCTGAGGGGCTGCAGAGGGTGGGCTGGGCTTGTGTCCACCCCTCCCAAACTTCACTTTTTGGCCTGTTCAGCTGAGTTTTCCGGGTTGTGCAGCTGAGTTTTGGAAGTAGGGTTGGGGTTCCCTAGGCTGTGGTTTGACTGTAGCACAGGGGTTGGAACCCTTTTCTCTCATAAAGCAGATTTTTTGGCTTCCTCTGCCTTTAAATAAAAGCAAATACAGCAGTAGTGCCACTGCCCTGATAGTGCAAACGCACTGGACAGGATGGTGATATGTGATTAAATCTGTCTGGTGAGGATTAATGATGTATCAGCATCCACCCAGCACTCAGCCCACCAAGGTGCAGAAAAATATCATTTATGTCGTGGAAGGCAATTAGTAATTTCAATTTCCCTGGTTGCCCTGATCTGTGCCTCCAGGCTGACCACAGAGAAGGAGGAAAAGGGGATGCTCTTTTCCCTCCTTCCCAGATTTGCAAAAACCTGTGAGTTTCAGCCTGAAAACCACCAATAAAACCACCAGAGTGATTTTCAGGCTGAAATTTCCACTGCTGACAGGGACAGAGACTGGGGAGCAGAGCTGGGGCTGACAGCTTTATAATCCACTTGTGTTGAAATGGATCATTGTCAGCTCTGTTATTTAGAGGAAAATCCTCAGTTCCACTCAGAAGATGATTTATTGTGAAAAATAAAGATGAAATGTCACTGTTTGAGAAGACAATTTGTGTAAGCAACACACCAGGCTCACTGTGTGCCCCTGCATGCATGAATTATCACCAGGATGTGTCTCCCGAGCTTTACATCAAAGCAAAATTCACTGGGGCTCACACACAGGCAGGTGCCACCCTCTTCAGAAATAGGAAGAAGGGAGAAAGAACCTGGGGTGTTTTTGGAATTTTTTTTTTTTAAATTTGTCCAGATTTTGGCACCAGCAGTGGAGCTGGTGGGACGATGCTCAGGTTTGCTGTGGATCAGCACTGCAGCCTCACATCAGATTTGGGACTCTCTGCCCTCCAGGAGCGGTCAAACAGAGTTCCTTCCAGACATCAGCTCTCCTGCCCTGGATGTGGCAGGTAAAACTATGGAATGGGCGCCTCTGAGGTGCATTAATCTCCATTTATCACACCCTTGCCTTGATTCCCTGACCCCTGCCAATGAACCAAGGTGACAGGAGAAGGAGCCAGCCTCTGTTAAGCTGGTGGGGAAGGGTTGTGCAACAGGTTTGGGTTCCTGTGAGAGGGAGGGGAAGAAAAAATGAATCTTTCTGTGGGTTGCCAGATGCTTCTGATCACTTGTAAGTTGTCCTTAAAGCTCCTCGTGCAACTCTCTATGTGTGTGTGTGTGGATCTACCTGCCTGTCTGCTGATTTACCTGTCCCCCTGCATCCCTGTGTGTGATTTGGGACTGGCAGGCACTCCTGCCTGCCTCGTGGATGGGTTTTTATTGCTGCTCCGTCCCTGCAATGAGGGGGAATGGCAGTTTTACCAGGAAACATTCCAGGACATCTCTGAAACCCAGTGCTCCCTGAAGCCCCTGCAGGCTCCCTGGAGCACACAGAGTGTCTGTGTTGGGAAGGATGAGAGTTTGACAAGAAAGTCTCACAGATATGTGTGTGCTTGGCAGAAAGATTTTTGAATGTAGAGTCTGATGCAGGAATAGAGATGGAAGCAAGTTTTGATACAGAAGAGAAGAATTGCTGAGCCAGTCTCACTGGATAACCAAGGAGGCAAAGGGTGTGTGAGTTAGAAGGGGTTTGTATGGCTTAGAGCAAAGGATAAACCCACCCCAAACAAGAAGATGTTTTTACCAAGCACAAAGAGAGCACAGGCAAACAAGGCAGCAAAGGTGGCAAGGAGAAAAAAGGTCTCAGAATTTTCCACTGCAAGAAAACTGAAAAACAACTTCTGGCTTAAACTGTGATGTACTGACTGTTAGTGACTGGAGAACAGTAACATGAATATGGTAATTACAGTAGTTATGATGGGCTGTAGATAATAGTTAAGGTACAGATTGGTTCTGCTGTATGAAGATGCTCAGCAAAGAAAAGTCTAGAATGCATTGTGACCAAAAGAAAAGTCTAGAATGCACTGTAACCAAAACCAAAGGGTCTCCAGTCTTGCCTGGAATGTCCAAGAGATCCCTGGAGATACCCAGAGTAACCAAGCAGGCAGGACACTCACACCAGGGTCATGATTGTGAACATTCCCCCATGAAATAAAGGTGATTGCAGGCAGAGTTATCAGCTGGCAGCAGCTGTGCTGCCCAAACACCCAGTGGCAAACAATGTCAATTTCAACAGAGATACCCCAAAATCAACAGTGCCTGTATTTATTTATACATGTTCTGTTACCAGCTGAGGCAGCTGTCAAGAGGGTTGACTTTGGGGAAAGGGATGTGAGTTGGGAATTGCAGAGCTTGAAGCCCTTATGGTCATTTTGCTTTATGTTCATTTTGCTTTATGTTCATTTTGCTTTTCCATCAGCATTTGAATACGTGTGCTGGGAGGATGCACTGGACATACAAAGTCTCGTGCTGTGGAAAGTTCATTTTAAACCTAAAATTTTAGTATTTTGTGTTAGTATGAAATTGCAATTTGATTTTCTGTCTTTACAAAAACATGAGGAACCATATACTTTACAGCAGATTAATTCTGAGCTGATTTTCCTTGCTCTGTCCTCCTCCTCTATCCCCCATCCTCAGTTATTTAGGAGGTGTTGGCTCAAAGTGCAGCTCAGAACAGAGCAGCTCCTGATCCTCTGCACTTCCCTGTGCTCAAAAAAAGGGAGGGCACAGGGAGAGGAAAAAGGGAAATTTCTCAGGTTGGTAAAAAGAGTTTCAATTAAAGACCTGTGCTCGTTAAATCACTCCCTGTGCAAAGGCTAATTGCACAGGGCACGCATTGCGGTTCCTCAAGTGGCCTCCTGCCCCTTTTCTGCTCTTCCTTGGTCCCAATGAACTTTTCCAACCTCAATGGTTCCGTGATTTTGCAGGCAGGGATTTCTGTTCTCCCCAGCTCTGGAGCTTTCCTCACTGTCCTGAGGTCTCTGTCCCTGCTGCATGTGCCCAGGAGAGGCTTGCTCCATCTCAGAACTCTCTTCAGTGTTTCAGTTCTTCCTTGTGTTGTCTGTCAGAGAAACAGTAGGAAGGTTTCCTGTACCAATAAATGCGAGGAAAAAAAAAATTAAAAAATATCTTGGAATATTTAAAATAGTCCATTTTACCTACCTAATTTTCTTTCAGCTGCTTGCACCCTGCTACTTGCACCTCCCACTTCTTATTTTGAACTGGGATGCTTCAGTGTGGCCAGAGGGGTGTTTTTCTGTTTGTTTGGGGGTTTTCTTTGGGTTTTCTTTGGGTTTTCTGTTTGTGGGTTTTTTGGTTTGTTTGTTTTTTTTTTTTTTGTTTTGTTTTGTTTTGTTTTTGGTCTTTTTTTTGGTTTTTGTTTGGTTTTTTGTTTTGTTTTGGTTTTTTTTTTTTGTTTGCTTTGGGGTTTTTTTTGTTGTTGTTGTTTAGACTTCTGGGGTTTTTTCCTTTGTTTTTATTTGTTTCTTTTTTGTTTGTCTATTTGTTTTGAGGGATTTTTTGGGGGGGTTTGGGGTTTTTTGGGGGAGGTTGGGGGGTTTTTTGATTTTTTTTTTGTTTGTTTGGTTTTGGGTTTTTGCTGTTGTTTTTGTTTCA
The DNA here is from genome assembly GCF_012460135.2 of Molothrus ater. Classification (NCBI taxonomy): domain Eukaryota; kingdom Metazoa; phylum Chordata; class Aves; order Passeriformes; family Icteridae; genus Molothrus; species Molothrus ater. Next base: position 68,753,626 of record NC_050511.2, on the reverse strand, counting down.
GGGTTTTTTTTTTTTGTTATTTTTCGTTTTTTTTAAATGTATTTGTGTGTGTTCTCCCACTCCAGATCCCCTTTTCCACTTGAGGGTTCATGAGGAATTCAGACCCTGGTTCTGCTGAGGGAGGACAAAAGCCCACAACAAATCCCAGCAATGAACATCTGGATAATTATTATATATATATAATTATATAATTATTATATACATAATTATATTATTATATATGATTATATAATTATTATATATAATTATATTATTATATATTATTATATGAATATATATTATGTATAATATATTATATATATTATATATATTATGTAAAATATAATATATCATAATATATATTTATTTTTATTTTTTCCCTTTCTTTTCAGCATAATTCTAAGCTGAAAAGAAAGAAAAAATATAATAATAATAATAATAATAATAATAATAATAATAATAATAATAATAATAATAAAAGCCCAGCTCCTTTCTGATTGCCACTCTCCTGCCAGAGAGCTTCTGCTGACAGGCTGGTGAGCCATGGGAGGGGTGGCAGGTGAGGTGCACACCTGAGAGCTGTCAGGCTGCAGGAGCTGTGGGCTCACACTCTGCAGATTTTATCTAAACACCCTTCTGGCACCCGTTGGAAAAAAGCTCTGAACCATATTGTTTTAAATAAAGATAATGGTTACCTTGAGATTTCTAGTTTCTGATAGGTCCTTCAGGATCTTAAATGTTTGGAAAGCACCACCAAAAGGAGTCAGCTGGGAGATTCTGCAGAAAGAATGTACTGCAAAGTGACATAAGTACCTCTTGAGGTGATTGACTGAATTGGTTTTCTTTTTTGTGTATGGGATATCAGCTTCCTTCCTTCCTTCCTTCCTTCCTTCCTTCCTTCCTTCCTTCCTTCCTTCCTTCCTTCCTTCCTTCCTTCCTTCCTTCCTTCCTTCCTTCCTTCCTTCCTTCCTTCCTTCCTTCCTTCCTTCCTTCCTTCCTTCCTTCCTTCCTTCCTTCCTTCCTTCCTTCCTTCCTTCCTTCCTTCCTTCCTTCCTTCCTTCCTTCCTTCCTTCCTTCCTTCCTTCCTTCCTTCCTTCCTTCCTTCCTTCCTTCCTTCCGCCACCTCCTTCCGCCACTTCCTTCCGCCACTTCCTTCCTTCCTTACGCCCCTTCCTTACGCCCCTTCCTTCCTTCCTTCCTTACGCCCCTTCCTTCCTTCCCTCTTTCTCTCTTTCTCTCTCTTTCCTGTGGATTTATCTGCCATTAGAAGGAAGAATTTTTTTCCTTTGCTCCTCAAAGCAATAGGCTGCAGAACCAGAATTATTTTCTCACTCTGGTACCCAAAGCTGCCATCCAGCAGGGGCCCAGGAGAACGCCCAGTGCTCACTCACCACAAACCCTTCGAATTAATCACATGCTTAAATGTTTTTGCATATTTAAAAGAGGATGACTGTGATGTGGGAGGGTAATTCTGGTGTGGGAATTGGCACCGTGTGGAAGCGCAGGAATGACTGCAGAGAGCAGTGCTGGCAGCACAAATGTTCCCAGGTGTTTGCTCCTCTCTCCGCTCACAAAAATGCAAATTTCAGGGGTGGCACCTGTGCTATTTCGGTGATGGAGAGGAGTTTGTTGGATGGGAAAGAGAGAGAAGAAAATCAGAGAAATGCTTCTGGCAGACAAAGGCAGGACTGAGTGTGCAGGGAAAGTTTAGCAGCCTCCTTTAGGCACCAGGGGTGAAGGAGCTGGCGCCGGTTCAAGGGTTTGCAAGATGTGTTTGTTTTCTCAAATCTCCAATTTACTCTAATAGCCGTATTATGTTCAAGGATGAACAACTAAATATTATGTCAAAAACAGGAAAATGCTCAAAATGCATGGTGCAGTGAACCTGTAAATGTCCAGGCCTTGCCTTCTGTCTATTTAAGCTTGGAGTAAAGCAAATTTTCACTCAGTCATTTTCTGCTTAAGCACAGATTTGTAATATCTGGAGTTTTTGTAATGTCTTGAGCCATCTCAAAATGAAGGTAAGAACCTCATCTACATATCTGGGCTCCTTGTTTGCCAGTGGAGACAAAGGGAAAATTACTCCCAGGTAAGAGGAGCTGCTTTTGGAGCATGTGTTCAGCTTTTTCCCTTGGCTAAGGGAGCAGTTCTGTTCAGCAAACTCAGCTTGAATGGCATGAAGTTGAGAGGAATGGAGGATTTGTCTTTCCAGACAAGCTGTGGGTCTGCTGGTGGATAAAACCAGCACTGGGAGAGAAAAGAAACAATGGGAAGGATTCCATTGATTGGTGAATGGAAAAAGAGATTTGCTTTTACAAATAAACTTTGGGTTTGCTGAGAAATTAAATTAGACATTGAGAGGTGAAAGAAACAGTGGGGAAGAAAAACCCCTGAATTCCATGAGAATTAAAAATGAAAAGGGAGGGTTGTACATTAGAGGGAAATCTTTGGGATCAGGTGTTCTGGGAAGTCTGAACCTCTCAAGTGCCTCAGAGATGGGGAAAGAGAGAAGGGAAATGTGGCTGGGAAATTGGGATAAAAAGGAGGCTGTGTGATCCAAAAATGGGAGAGACCCCAGGGGAATGGCCCATGGCCTCTCCCTTATTGGAATAAAGTCAAAGGACTCCTCTATCTCCTTTTTGGACATAAACCTCTGCTGTTTGTGGGTTAATTTTCCTAACAAAGTGAATAAAACCACAGACCCGTGGGGTCACAGAGGGGTTTGGGTTAAAGCCCATCCCAGTGCCAGCCCTGCCATGGCAGGGACACCTCCCACCAATCCTCAATGTCCATCCTGGCCTTGGGCACTGCCAGGGATCCAGGGACAGCCACATCCCTGTGTGAGAGACACCACCTGGGATACCAAACTGGGCTTCTACTCTCTCATATCTCCCTCACCTCCCTTTGTCTGCACTTCCACTCCAGCCCACAGCAGCTGCTGCCATCCTGCGGAGCTGGTCCCTCAAAGCACAGCTTGTCCCTGCAACACCAAGTGCCAAAAACAACGAGAATGGTGCAAGGGGAAAATCCACACAGGGGAAGGAGGAGCTGCCGGGGGAGCACGAGCTTGGGATCTCCCTGACAACCAGGTCTTGGCTGTGTTATAAAGGATGCAGACCAGGGCTGCCCAAACAGCAGCCACAGTGCTGTCAAGGGGTGGTGGCTGCCTTTGTGAACCTAGATGGATTTACTGGTTGCTGCCTAATTCCACTTTCAAGTACTGTAATAATTAATTTTGTTTTGGTCTTTTTCCCCCTCCCCCCCCCCGGTGATATGACTCCTTTGATCATCACTTCCCTCTCTCCCTAATCATTCATTTGGCATAAATGCCACTAATTTTTACCATCTGGCCCTTGCCTGCTACTGTTCACGTGTCTCTACCTTGACAGTAAATGGTGCGAGTGCTGCCAGTGTGAGCTCAAACAGCCCCTCCAGCCTTTTCCTGGCTGTGGAAAAGAGAATGGGCACTTCTGGGGTCCGTCTAGACACGTCTCTCTCAAGTTCATGTGTGATCATATGAGTTACTCACTCCGATAATATTAATAAATGGGGCCGAGCCAAATAAAAGACAGTTCCATTAAATTCTCTCTGAGCTCATAGGGTGGTTATAAAGTCAACATGCTGTGCTGTGTTAACATCTGACCAGCGAAATAGTTGTTTCCTGATCCCAGGTTTGGCTCCCAGCCACAAAAAACACAAGACAGATGCTGTGCTTCAGCAGGGTCAGGGTTATCAAAGGGATGTGATTAATGGCTGGTGGCTGTGCTTTCGTGACACTTCTGCTTTGTTGATTACCAAGGACTCCTGGCCACGATTTCTCATTGATTTGGTGATCTCCACAGCTGAATCTGAGCTTTCCTTGGAAAAACACAGGCACGTGCAGTGCCTGGACCTCTGGTTTGCTCTGAGGTTGTTTGATGTGGATGCTACTGACAGTGGCATCTCTGAGGGCAAAGGGGCCAAAGCCTCCTCACAGAGGCACCAGCTGGAAATGCAAACAAGGTGCTGTGAGCTATTTAATGATTACCCATCAGGCAAGAAACGCTGGAGAATTGACTTTAAAAGTGCATCAAAGTAATTTGTTAGCCTTTGAAGTAGGAGGTTATTTACAATGGAGGGTGTTCTCTGATGGAGCGATGGGCTTGTGCTGTGCGTGCGTTGGGATGGGGTTTGTAAAAGGATATCACAGAATTATAGCACAAACTTGGGAGTGCTTTATTCCCTGAAACATGAGCATCCTGCACCCTTTGCTTCTGTTTATCCCCTTTCCCAAGCACTGAGTGCCCTGGTTTGGTGTGTGACAAATAAAAAAACCCAAATCAGGAAAGTCTCTCCCCTTCCCAAACCACTGCTGAGCAGGGGTGACACCCTCCAGGTGATTGAAAACAGAGACTTCAAACCTCAGTGCACGTGGCTTGGATGAGATAAATCACCTGTGAACTGTCACAGGGCTCTTTAAAATCCTCCCAAAACCTGGACGAGGTAGAATTTGGCACTCTGGCAGGCCCTGCTGGTTCTCTTCTGATGCCCACCATATGCCAGGAGGGCTTTTCTTTCCCCAATTTTTCTCACTTTTGCCTTCATGTTTTAACACGTCAAAGTGTTTTGATGATTACTGAGTCGTGGCAGCCATTCAGGCAGATCCTGTGATAGGGTTTTCCCCTGAGCCAAGGTCAGGAAAATCTGCTTCTGGGACACCTCTCTGCCTCCACCAATAATCAGAAGTGGCTGAATCGTTGCTGCAAGAACACGGAGTGAGGAGCACAATTATCAGCCATTCCCATACTTATCCTCTTCTGGTGCTGTGGTACATGCAGCGTTCCCTAAGCTCAGGCTTATCCTTCAAATCTATCACCTTTTCCCAAAAGTTTTCATTATTTGTGGTTTTGGGTAATGCATAACTCCATGTTAAAGCACAAGGTCCCTGGCCCAGGAAATAGAGGGATAGAATAATTTTGGGTGGTTTTTATTTTGTTTTATTTGTGGTTTTCAAGTGAGAGGAACGGTGGATTTGTCTTTCCAGACAAGCTGTGGGTCTGCTGGTGGATAAAACCAGCACTGGGAGAGAAGAGAAACAATGGGAAGGATTCCATTGATTGATGAATGGAAAAAGAGATTTGCCTTTACAAATAAACTTTAGGTTGGCTGAGAAATGAAATCAGACATTGAAAGGTGAAAGAAACAGTGGGGAAGAAAAACCCCTGAATTCCATGAGAATTAAAAATGAAAAGGGAGGGTTGTACATTAGAGGGAAATCTTTGGGATCAGGTGTTCTGGGAAGCCTGAACCTCTCAAGTGCCTCAGAAATGGGGAAAGAGAGAAGGGAAATGTGGCTGGGAAATTGGGATAAAAAGGAGGCTGGGTGATCCAAAAATGGGAGAGACCCCAGGGGAATGGCCCATGGCCTCTGCCTTTATTGGAATAAAGTCAAAGGACTCCTCTGCCTCCTTTTTGGACATAAACCTCTGGTGGTTTTGGGTTAATTTTCCTAACATATGTTTGGTTGTTTTCTTTCTTTCTTTCTTTCTTTCTTTCTTTCTTTCTTTCTTTCTTTCTTTCTTTCTTTCTTTCTTTCTTTCTTTCTTTCTTTCTTTCTTTCTTTCTTTCTTTCTTTCTTTCTTTCTTTCTTTCTTTCTTTCTTTCTTTCTTTCTTTCTTTCTTTCTTTCTTTCTTTCTTTCTTTCTTTCTTTCTTTCTTCTTCTCCTCTCCTCTCCTCTCCTCTCCTCTCCTCTCCTCTCCTCTCCTCTCCTCTCCTCTCCTCTCCTCTCCTCTCCTCTCCTCTCCTCTCCTCTCCTCTCCTCTCCTCTCCTCTCCTCTCCTCTCCTCTCCTCTCCTCTCCTCTCCTCTCCTCTCCTCTCCTCTCCTCTCCTCTCCTCTCCTCTCCTCTCCTCTCCTCTCCTCTCCTCTCCTCTCCTCTCCTCTCCTCTCCTCTCCTCTCCTCTCCTCTCCTCTCCTCTCCTCTCCTCTCCTCTCCTCTCCTCTCCTCTCCTCTCCTCTCCTCTCCTCTCCTCTCCTCTCCTCTCCTCTCCTCTCCTCTCCTCTCCTCTCCTCTCCTCTCCTCTCCTCTCCTCTCCTCTCCTCTCCTCTCCTCTCCTCTCCTCTCCTCTCCTCTCCTCTCCTCTCCTCTCCTCTCCTCTCCTCTCCTCTCCTCTCCTCTCCTCTCCTCTCCTCTCCTTTCCTTTCCTTTCCTTTCCTTTCCTTTCCTTTCCTTTCCTTTCCTTTCCTTTCCTTTCCTTTCCTTTCCTTTCCTTTCCTTTCCTTTTCTTTCTATCTGTTGTTGTTGTCTTCCTGGCTTGATAAACCAAAATATTAGTCCTGCAGTGTTTGTGTACCTAATTAACTTTGTCTACTTGGTTAATTTCAGCTGAGCATCTGAACATGCTCTCTGTCTATTTTTCTATGACTTCCTGTGTTTGTTTGCTTTTTCATTTCTGTACAGCAGATTATAAACGTGCACAATTTTTACTTCAAAGTAAAAAGCTGTGCCTTTCTTAGCAATTGCCAGGGTTGCAATATGTTTGTTTCTAATTGCTGATTCTCTTGATGCAGGTCAGCCCTGTTTTGGTTCAAACATCCCAGGAATGAGTCACAAGAACAACAGCAGAAGTCAGCTTCACTGTGATGCTGCTGGGAAAGAATAGTCGACACAATCACCCTGACCTATTGCTCTTCTCCCTTGACTTCAGTGAGATAAAATCTTATTTTGTCAGAGGAGTTGAGTAACAGGTTCATTTGGATGTCAGGAGGAGCAGTTTGAGTTCCTGATCTCATCTCTCAGTGATCTGCTGATCTCTCTGTTTCCTCAAATATCTAATAAAAATGTGGCTGGGAACTTAGATGTCAATGAACCATTAGTAATTTTCCTGCTTTGAAACGTAAGAGAAAGTTTAAAATCAGGAGAAATTCCTTTCATGTAATGTTGGGAAAAACTGGTGAAGAAAGAGGGAAAAAAAATAGTGTGTAAATATAAACTATAAAACTGTGAGTGCTAAAATACCCTGATGGACTTGAGGAAATGTTGGCACACATTCTACGCTTTTATGATATTCCTGGAGGGAAGGAGTCTGTTATGGGACTGAGATTAAATATTAACAGAAAGCAGTGCAAGGAACCACCAGACCCCTGAGGAAAGAAGGTTACCTGGCCAAAATCTTGCCAGGTATCAATCCTCTTGTATCAGGAGGAAATTGTTAGGAAAATTAACCCCAAACCACCAGGGGTTTATGTCCAGAAAGGAGGCAGAGGAGTCCTTTGACTTTATTCCAATAAGGGAGAGGCCATGGGCCATTCCCCTGGGGTCTCTCCCATTTTTGGAGGATGCAGCCTCCTTTTTATCCCAATTTCCCAGCCACATTTCCCTTCTCTTTTTCCCCATTTCTGAGGCACTTGAGAGGTTCAGACTTCCCAGCACACCTGATCCCAAAGATTTCCCTCTAATGTGCAACCCTGCCTTTTCCGTTTTAATTCCTATGGAATTTAGGGTTTCTTTTTTTCCCCCATTGCTTCTTTCACCTTTCAATGTCTAATTTCACTTCTCAGCCAACCTAAAGTTTATTTGTAAAAGCAAATCTCTTTTTCCATTCATCAATCAGTGGAATCCTTCCCGTTGTTTCTTTCCTCTCCCAGTGCTGGTTTTCTGCCCACTTTAGAATAAAGAAACATTTATATAATCTGCTCGACATTATATTTGTTGTCTCCACTGTGCTTTCATCCAGCAACCTGAAGTCTGAGAGAAAAGGGAGCCCAGCATCTCTCTTGGTGGGAAGAGCTGTTGCTCTTCTCAGCGTGTTCTTCTGCCTTCCTAAATCGCTCCATGAAGTTATTTTAAATTCAGGTTTTTGGTGTGGGGAAGTTGGTTTTATACTCTTGATAATGAAATGGGTTTTTTGCATGGCAGGGACAAGGACAGCGACTTCCTACCTGCTCTTCATGCATATATATATATATATATATATATATATGTATGTATGTGTATATATATATATATATATATATATATATATATATATATGTATGTATGTATGTATGTATATGTGTGCATTCATACATATATACATATATATGTATATATACATATATACACACATATACACACATATACGTATACATGTGTGTGTATATATATATATATGTATATTTGTAATTAGCAATGGCACCATTAGAAGAAGGGTCATGGTTGGGTCCTGCTTTTTTCTCAGGTGCATGTTTAGCTGTGGTCAGCTGGCATTTGGGAGCTTCCCAAACGCAGTTCCCAAGTGAGCCAGCAGCCAGGTAATCCTGTTCACCTCCCAGTCCTAACCCAAACCAAACAAGACCAGGAAATTTCTTGGCTCAGAGATCCAAACCTGAGATCTTTAGCTCTGGATTTCCTCCCTCTCAAGGCTACACACAACCACTAAATTGGTTTTCCAGTTTTCCTTTGTCTTAGGCTCCCTAAGTGTCCCTGCACTGCTGGAATAATCCATGTAGAATAATAATCCATGTAGACTAATAATAATCCAACAATCCATAATCAATGTTGGTCTCTGCAGAAACCCTTTTATAACTGTAGGCAGAGGACAACTGATTTTGCTACGATCATTCTGTAGCCAAGGAGTTCTCCCCTTTAAAAAAAACAAACCCAAAACAATAATCTAATAGCTAAAAAAATTAAATATAATATATAACATATATGATATGATACAAATAAAATGATAATATAATATAATATAACACAATGTAATATTAAAAATGATGTAATATATAACATATAATGTTATTTATAATATAATATAATATAATATAATATAATATAATATAATATAATATAATATAATATAATATAATATAATATAATATAATTAATATAATTAATATAATACAATATAATATAATATAACATATTATGTTATATTAATTATATTATGTTAATTATATCATAACATAACATAACATAACATAACATAACATAACATAACATACATGTATGTGTATATAAAAATAAAAAAAACCAAAATGCAAAACCAAAATGCAAATACAAATTAATAGATAGATAGATAGATAGATAAGTATAATATACTCTGAGCTTCCTGACTCCATTTCTAGGGGCAGCCCAGCACAGGTGCTGTGCTAACAGAACACTGCTGCCTTCTGAAGGGTTTTTAGCTGGCTCTTTAGAGTAAGAAATGAGAGATCATTGATTTCACAAAGGGAAGGGGGCAGGAGGAATCTCTCCTCGTTTTTGTTGGGACACTTGTTGGACATCTCAGCTGGAGAAGGTTGCACTAGTGCAACAATCAACAAATAAACCAAACTACAAAAATTAAAGTATAAAGAATAAACTTGAATTGACAATACAAAGAAAATTATTCCTAACTCAATAAATCCATAATACCTCAAATCATCAAAATAAAAATGCCACCTATAAATAAACACAAAACTAAAAAAATATATTGAACCATAAACAATATTTCTCAAATTATCCATAACTGTAAAAGATATACTACCATCAAACAAACCAAACAAATAAAACTATTTGTTTAATAATTTACAATATTATATATTAAGTATTGTAATATATAATATTAATAAACAATAATCTAAATACAAATATAAAAAAACCCTTAGAAATTACCTACATCACACTACCCCAAACACATCTAAACAAACACTACATACAATAATAAAGACGACCACAAAATAATTAAAAACCTACCCTACATGCCCATGCCCTGCTGGGAAATGCAAGGCTCTGAAAATGTGCAGGTGACCTCAGAAACTTCTGGAAAATATAAGAGGAAGCTCTTCAGGTTTCTCAGCTGGATACTTAATGAAATAAATTGAACGTATTTAGGAGAGCAGTGTTATAATCATATAGACATCAAGTGGAACATCTTGAACTTGTAAAATATCCATTGGGCCACTGACTTACTCAAGGGAAAGAGTAATCCTCAATTTGCCTGCCAATTTATCTGTTTTCCAATTTATTTGTCAAGTGCTGATTAGCATATCCTGCAAGACAAATTGCCTGCTGTGAGATCAGTTTTGGGATTTCTCTGAGGGGCGCTGAGCCTTCCTACCTTCCCCACCTTTGTTTTGCTTCGTCCTGGCTCTACATTTGGTGATTGTTCTTTGGGAAATACAACAAACAACTTGTAAAAACCAAAAGCACAGAGTCTGTTTCAGCCTGGAGAGCGATGTCAGGGTTTCACTTGGGTTTTTTACATCCAGGACACTCTCCAAAGAGCACAGCACCGGGAAAATTATGATGTCATTGTGGATGCCTTGCTCATTTCCCCAGAATAAATGAACATCATCACGGAACTCCAGGAGGAGAACTTGGCTGGGCTGGAGTTATGGAGCTGTTAAAGCAGCTGAGGCTAAGGGTTTGCACTTAAGCCAGGGGTTATTTGGAGGTCACCATCATGCACTTTTTATTTGGAGCTCCAAGCACAAGTTTAAAGTGCCACACTTAAATAATTTTGTCCGTAATGAGGCTGGTTTGGCTTCTAGTCTCTGAAAGGCAGCGGAACAAATGTTTTAGAGAATCGCTGCAAATTCTTTTTAAATTCTAAAGCTACCAAAAGGACAACTCCTTTCATAATTCTTCAGATGTCTGCTTCACAGCCTGCCTTAAAGGAAAGCTGTAGCACGAAATCACAAAGATGAGCAGATTGTGCTGAAACGAGCTGCCTCTCCTTTCAGAGAAGGAGCTGTCACTCCTCCCTCAGGATGGTTTACCCTCCTGGGCTCAGCAGTTGTGCATCCTCTGGAAGCACAGCAGGAGAGGGGCTGTATCAAAAGGAAAGATAATTTCCAAAATGCTCCTCACAATTATTGTAATTGTGGCCCACTCCCGGCAATTTTCAAAGAATGATGAGCTCCCGTGCACCGTGTTTGGAGCAGCTTCCAAGGAAAGTGGAGATGCAGCAGAGGAGTTGGGTTTGCCATGGGGGTCCCTGCCATGGCTCTGGGGGTCACTGATTTTGGGCAGCATCACCTGTGGCTCAAAAACCAAGACCTGGCTGAGGAGCTGTGCGGTATTTTGCACCAAACCCTGCAAAAAATCCTTGTCAGCTGTATTTGCCCTCAAATACAAAAAAAGTATGGAGGGGCTTGACAGCTGGCCTGCAAGCAAAGCTGAGTGAATAGAAGAAATAACAATTGATGATTTTCCAGTGTATCCATAGCAAGGAAGAAGAACAAAGCTGTCAGCATGGAAGCAGATTAGAAAAGATCCATGAACATTTTTGTAAGCTGACTACATGCCTAAGTAGACATATATACTTTACTAAATTTCTGTGAAATTTTGCCAATTACATTGACGTTAATTGCTTTGCACCAATGAATATAATCAGTTATTGTGGTGTAGTTAATGACTACAGATCACGCTTTATTAAGAGTTTATAAACTGGAGAACACGCAGAATAAAAAACTTTTTTCTTCTTGGACCCTGATCACGTGTGTGTGTCACATCTCACCTAACAGTGGCACAGGACGAAGGAGGAATTGATGAATCTGACTTCATGTTCTTAGAAGGCTAATTTATTGTTTTATGTACTTATATTATATAAAAGAACGCTATACTAAAACTATGCTAAAGAATAGAGAAAGGATACAGACAGAAGGTTTCAAATAATGATCATGAAAACTTGTGACTTCTTCCAGAGTCCCAACACAGCTGGCTGTGATTGGTCATTAAGTCAAAGCAATTCACATGAAACCAATCAAACATGCACCTGTTGGATAAACACTCTCCAACCACATTCCAAAGCAGCAAAACGGGGAGAAGCAAATCAGATAATTATTGTTTTTCTTTTCTCTCTGAGGCTTCTCAGCTTCCCAGGAGAAGAAATCCTGGGCAAAGGGATTTTTCAGGAAATATGAGAGTGCCACGAGGAGCACATTACCAGAGACATTTCCAGCCCACACCACTGGCAGTGTGAAAACGTGGCTGGATTTCCTGCTGGCTGTGTGGATATCAGAAACTCCCTCATACCTTAAAAATGGGATCCCTCAGTGCATCACGTTGTTCTGCCACACTGCACAGACAAGGTGACAGATTTGTCAAGTCTTTTAGCAGAGGCACTGCATTGCCAGGAAGCATCACTTGTTTTCAGGAGCTTGAGGAGTTGTGTCATGCCTGTCATGTGTTATTTTGTGTCTGAGGTATATTCTGCTCCTTTTTAGTGACCTTTCTAACCCCCTTCAGCCCCCAGTGCCTGTGCTAAGTTTATCATGACCTTACCAGGCTCGTGGTGTGGTTTTTGGGGTGTCGTGTGCAGGGCCAGGGGTTGGACATCAGGGATCCCCGTGGATTCCTCTGAACTCAGGATATTCTGTGGTTCTGTGATCCCATCTATAAAGACCTGTTCTAGCCAAACCCCATCTACTTTTATCCAGAATTATATCTGCAGTGCCTCCATGGGTGTTTGTTCTCAAATTATAGTCAGTATTTTCCTGATGCGTTATTTGGAGATAATTTTTCCTTCCTTACAGTAAAAAGCTTTATTTGTGTTTCATTTTCTTTGTTCTCTCTTTTCACTCCTGTGTGCCTTGCCCTGACTTTTTTGGTGAAGGACCATGGATCCTCACAGAGCTCCCTGTGCATAAAGTGATTGTGAATTCTTTTTGCCAGCAAGGAACTTATTATTCTTCATGGTGCTTTTCTTTCATTCACCACTCTTTGGTCTCTTTATTCACAACTTCTGGTTTCTTTCTGATCTGCACAGCCATTGAGGATGTATTTTATTTCAGATGATGGTGTCATTGATCAAGAGCCTCTCTCATTCCATGGCTGGGCCAAAACGTCACATTAAATTTTTATTGGTCGAGTAATGTTAATTCTGAAGACAGGCTCATCTTGTGAACACGTGTGGTTTCAACTAAGTTCTTTCCTCTGGTTATTAATCATCAGGAAAAACCCCAGTGCTTTATTCTGCCTCTTTTTCTACACGCCAACAACCAAGGCTTTAATTTTCTTTTTGAAAAGACGCTCAACTACAACAACCCTTTCACCTCGGAAGTGATTTACGCAGAATTTATTCCCCAATAATGAAGCTCAGTTTCTCCCAGCTGTTCGTGGGCTGGTGATGCGGGAGGAGAGGAGTGATTTCAGTGCAAACAGGGCTGATTTCTGGATTTCTGGGCCTCGGGACAGCTCTTTGTGCTGTGTTTTCCAGCCACATCAGTGGATGTTGCACTCTGATCAGTTAAATGCTGGATGCTTTCTCTGCTCCTGCATGGGGAAAAGGCAGAAAGGTGCAGTCTGGGATCATAAAACTGGAAGCATTCACAAGCACTCAGTTCACCTCAAGAAAAAGCAAAGGGGAAAAAAATTAAGAAAAAAAAAAAAAGAAAGAGAAGAAAAGGAGGTTGCACAGTGATAGATTATGTTTGTACATCTCTCTCAGTATTTGTTTCAGCATTATTAGCATGTAGGGTTTGATTGAAACCCTGCTTATTATTTTTCTTGGTTGGGATCCAATGTACAGTGAGGCAGTTGCTCACTGCCAGGGTTAACAATTTGTAGGACAGACAGTGGGACTTACAGACTCTGCTTTTTGAATGGGATTTGCACTTTTTCTTTTGAAAGTGTGTTTTTCTTGTCCATCTTTCTACTCCCAAGCCACTGTTCACAGATTTTCCAGATACTCTGCTTTTCTTTTTTCCCCACTGCCTATACCACCCTTATTTTTACTTTTAATAACGTGTACTTCTGAAAGACTTTTTTTTGGAGTTGCTTTAGAAAACAAGTGGATGCAAATATATAAGAGAATAAGTACAGAATACAAAAGAGGTGTGATTGTTTTTCTGGCCTTTTTTTTTCCCCCATTTATATATCAAATACCCAAACAGTGATGGCAAAAGCAATTCAGAACGACTTCATGTCATTCTGGAGAGGGAAGTGGTGAAGCCTCTGCCCCTGAAATTGTTCACAAAATGAGCAGATGTGCCACTGCACTACATGGTGTTGGAGTTCTGGATGCTGAGAATTCCAGAGTTTCTGTGCTCACAGACTCTGACCCCCAAGAGAACACTACATTTGACTTGAGGCCGTAGAAAAACCTTCCAAAATCGATTGATAACACTAAGATTTCAGGTGTGTAGTTTAATTACAAGTGTGTAACATCACAGAGTAGAAAAACTTAGTCTAAGGTTTTAGAATACAGTAATATTTATACAGCAAGATAGGCTTTAGAACAAAAGCTAATCCTTCTTCTTTACATTCTTCTTCCTTCTGCTCTCTGAGTTTGAGTAATATTTTGTAATCAAACAAAAAAGTTCGCATTGTGGACTTCAGGTAATTTGTTATTAGGTTAAAAGTGAAAATAATTTAAGTGCCATTCTTTAATGAAATACTTTAACCTTAAAACACCTTGCAGGAAAAAACAGTTACCAATTGTGTAACTTGTTAGTAGAATACAGCAAAAGTCATTACTTGTAGGATTATAACATATATTAAAAAAATAAACATTTGAGTCTAAACACAAAATACTGCCTCAAGAGCTTTTAACCCCAACCTCAAAAAAAAAAAACCCAAAAACCCCAAACAAAAAATCCCCAAAAAACAAAAAAACCCACCCCCAAATTAAAAAAAAACAACAAAAAACCAAACAATAACAAGAAACAACAACAAGAAACAACAACAACAAACAAAACCAAAACCCCCCCCCAAAAAAAACCAAAACACAAAAAACCACCAAAAAACCACCAAAAATCCAAAAAAACCCCCCCAAAACTCCAAAAATCCCCCAAAACTAAAACCAATAATACAGTTTAGTGGACATGGGGGATGTTCAGATGAAGTTTGGACTTCTTGGTCTTGAAGGTCTTTTCTAGCCTTAATTATTCCATGATTGGGTGCCTGTGTCAGTGAATTACTTCAGTGAGCAGCTTCCCTCATGGCACTTCCCCCACCCTTGGAAAACCCAGCCCAGGGAAATGTCAGAACCTGCAGACTCGGGGCTGCCTGCCGTTCTTGCAATCCATGAAAAGCTCATTTCCAGCCTTTGGTTGGTAGCACAGACAGAAGGAACATCCCTGGAGAGCTCAGAGCTGCCCCAGCAGGACAGGGCAGCAGCTCGGGGGGCTCAGTGTGCAGGAGAAGGAACGAGAAGGTGGGAGAAGGCACGTGGTGGGAGGAAGATGATGGTGGTGGGGGATGCCTTGGGATTTCGGCTTTTAAATTGTTCATATTTCGTGTGTCGGTTGTGGAGAGAGGTGGGGAGACTGACCTGGTGATCAGAATCCAATTTTATTGTGGGATACAAACACTTAAATACTATTTCAGGGAGACTAGTAATGTGTACTACAGTGATAAATTACAATCACAGACACAAATTATGCATGCAACAACATCTCTGGCTTGCACAGTTTGATGGGATTTTCTTTTTCCAGTAAACCTGTTTGATTGAATCTTCTTGCAACCCAGGTCTAATTTTCAAAGTTCTTTTGCTTTTGCCAGGGCATCCTGTTATCAAATCTCTGATGTTAACCAGGTCCAAAGTCCCTCATGTGTCTTGTGTCCCCCAGCATTCCAACATTTGTGATCCTGCAGTTCTTTAGTGTGTAACTCCAAACTCCACATTCAGTGTCAGCTGCTGCTGCCCCACTTTGGGCAGACACAACAATTCCTCTCCAGGCTTGGCAACCAAGGGCCCAGAAATGCAAACAAAAGGGAGTTGGGTGGGCAAACTTGGGGTAAATTACTTCATTAGTTGAAGGTGGAATTGTTAGATTATATAGAGGGGCTGGACAGTGGGCCTGCAAGCAAAGCTGAGTGAATAGAAGAAATAACAATTGATGATTTTCCAGTGTATCCATAGCAAGGAAGAAGACAAGGCCGTCAGCATGGAAACAGATTAGAAAAGGTACATGAACATTTTTGTGAGCTAGACTATGTGCATAAGTACATGTGTATATGTGCCTTATTAAATTTCTGTGAAACTTTTGCCAGTTATATTGATGCTAATTGCTTTGCACCAATGAATATAATCAGTTACTGTGATGTAGTTAATGACTACAGATCAGGCTTTGTTAAGAGTATATAAGCTGGAGAACACACCGAATAAAAAACTTTTTTCTTCTTGGACCCTGATCACGTGTGTGGGTCACATCCAACCTAAGGGTGACAAGATTAACCCCCACTATGCAAATGAACCCAAATTATAAAAGTGTGCAAACCCATGACCCGTGGCCCATTTTTGGGTGTAGCCCCTGGGGAACTTTGCCCAAAATGTTCCTGAAGGCCCTTCAATAAATATAATCACTTTTTATTCACTTAATTTGGTCTGTCCCCGGTTTTTAGGTAGCCCCAAAAGCCATCAGTGTCTGTGGTTAGGGTGGTCACATCACTCCTGATCACTTCTCCACAGCATATCAGAGAAAAATGAATTTTACTCCCCAGTTGTGTTTTGTTTGCCTGCAGTCCATGCAGTTTTCCTGTTCACCTCCTTCTGGCACCTTGCACCCGAGAGCTGAGTCTGGGTATTTTTTTTTAGCAGGTTTACAATCCCATATTAACATCTGGTTCCTCTGCTGCCTCAGTGATTATTGCCCATTTCCTGACTGTGTAATTCTTTCCCCTCAGCTGCTTGCGGGAGTTACCATGAAGTGTTTTATTGCAGAGGTGACTATTTGATAACTACAACAGTGGAAATGGCAGACCTGGAGTAAAAAAAAAATCTATCTGCTGCTCAGCAAAGGGTGACATGCGGTTCCCAAATTCTTGTAATCCCTGCTATACCCTTTGTTATGATAATATGGGAGTTGTGGTTGTGCTGGGAAGTGTTGTGAGGCAGAATAGCTACTGGGTATGGTGAAAAAAATTGCAGCATTGGTCTATTTTCAAACATCTTGACAGTTTTATTGCTTAGTGGTTACCATGGGCTGATTTTTCCTTGTCATTCTTAGAATGGATTCTCCTTTGCTTTGTGTCTCTGTGGCACCCAACGTTACCCACCTTGTAGGGAATCTGGGTGCTGGAAAACATCACAAACATTCTTTTCAGCTCCTCTGCCACATCACAGGGCTGAGGAGCAGAATATTGGGCAGGCCTGTGTGGTATTTTCTGGGCCCGCCATGCAGGAAGGAATGATGAATCTGACTCCACGTTCTTAGAAGGGTAATTTATTTTTTTATGTACTTATATTATATTATAGAATGCTATTTTTTTATAAGCATTGTGTTTGATTCTACTTGGTTAGTAACTTGTTATCTAGTTTATTGGTCAGTAGTTACTAGTGTATGTGTTTGTTAAATTTTTTTTTTCCTAAAGATGTTTACATTATTTTTTCACGGGTATAGAATTATTTCTACAAACGCAAATTTCTTTTCTCACGGGTGTTTGTCAGGCCAGTTGTCAATCATACTCAGCTGATGTAGCAGGCCTGAGCCACGATTTTACAAGGCCTTTTTTTGGTATGGTTTTACCTATTTGCAACTGAAGAACTCTGGAGCTAACAGGCTGCCGTGTGTACTTGGGGTCTGGGTGAGTCCTCCCTAAGCTCAGCTCTGTCACTGTCACATTTTCTGAAAAATCCCTTTGCCCAGGATTTCTTCTCCTGGGAAGCTGAGAAGCCTCAGAGAAAAATGAAAACAATAATTACAGACAGAAGGCTTAACAAGATACTAATAAAAAACCCATGACTCTTCCAGAGTCCTGACACAGCCTGACCATGATTGCTCATTAAGTAAAAACAATTCACATGTTGGATGAACGATCTCCAACCACATTCCGAAGGAGCAAAACACAGGAGAAGCAATCAGATAATTATTGTTTTCATTTTTCTCTGAGGCTTCTCAGCTTCCCAGGAGAAGAAATCCTGGGCAAAGGGATTTTTCAGGAAATGTGACAGTGACAGAGCTGAGCTTAGGGAGGACTCACCCAGACCCCAAGTACACACAGCAGCCTGTTAGCTCCAGAGTTCTTCAGTTGCAAATAGGTAAAACCATACCAAAAAAAGGCCTTGTAAAATCGTGGCTCAGGCCTGCTACTTCAGCTGAGTATGATTGACAACTGGCCTGACAAACACCCGTGAGAAAATAAATTTGTGTTTTTAGAAATAATTCTATACCCGTGAAAAAAATAATGCAAACATCTTTATGAAAAAGATTTTTTAAAAAACACATGCACTAGTAACAACTAACCAAAAAATTAGATAACAAGTTACTAACCAAGTAGATTAAAACACAATGCTTTTAAAAGACCATATAAATAGGAACTGAAAATAATAATAAAAATAAATTAAAAAATAATAAAAATAAACTGTTACTCATAAAAAAAAACTATGTTGTCTATCTCTACTGTGACACTCTTCTTTTGGTGAGAGGTGCTCTGAAAACAGAATCACTGAGTTGGGAAAGACCTCCAAGATCATCGAGCCCTGTGGCATTCACATTCTCTGAAAAAATCCCTTTGCCTAGGGTTTTTCGCCTGGGAAGCTGAGAAGCCTCAGAGAAAATCAAAACAATATTATCTCATTTGCTTCTCCTGTGTTGTGCTCATGTGGAATGTGTTTGGAGATTGTTTACCCACAGGTGATTGTTCCATTGGATTCTGCTGTGAGTTGTTTTCACTCTTTGGCCAATCAGTGCCAAGCTGTGTCAGGACTCTGGAAAGAGTCAGGAGTTTTCATTATTATCCTTTTAGCATTGTGTAAGTATCCTTTCTGTATTCTTTAGTATAGAATAGTATAGTATTCTTTAATATAATATAGTATCATAAAGTAATAAATCAGCCTTCTGAGAACATGGAGCCAGATTCATCATTCCTTCCTTTGTCAGGACATTCCCAGCAAATACAATAAATCCCAGCCTTCAGGAGACCCCCACCTTATCATCCACCCCAGGGCCATGCCCAGCCATTCCTTGAACACCTTTTTGTTGCCACCTCCTCCCTGGGCAGCCCCTTCCAGTGCCATTCCTCCTGATGTCCAACCTGAGCCTCCCCTTGTGCATTTGAGGCCATTTTCTCTTGATGAAACAGGCACACAAACAGATTTCATCCTTTGAAGAGCTGTCAATCACTCATCCCAGCCTGTCATTCACACAGGCTGAACCTTGACCCTGTCATGGTCTTACCAGCTCCACATTTATCTGAATGGCTGCGCCTCTTTCCTTGACCTTTGGGCTGTTCTAATAAGAAGTTTATACAGAACAAGCTGAGCTACACCCTCATTTTTGTTGTTTTTTCTGCTGCGGGGTTGCAGGAAGCTTTTCCTGAAGGATGCAGGCTGTGCAATGTGGTCTGTACTCTTGTCTTGGTTTGAAAAGACACGTGCCTGCTAAGGAAGGCAGGAGCCTCCCCTGAAATGGAAAATGCAAACCCCCTCCCTCTGAATTGTTATAATTTGGAAATTAAGGGGCTCTCAGGCAAAGATATGGGAGCAGGAATAGCAGTTCTCTACTAGGAAAAAATAAAAATAAATTAAAAATAAAAATGCAGTAGTACACAGCACCACTGCCAGACTGAGAGCAGACCCTGTCCCCTGTGTGTCAGGGGGTGGCACAGCCCCATCCCATGGGGGCTCAGCCCTCCTGCAGTGCCAGCTGTGGCTCTGCTGGAGCAGGGATCCTGCACAAGGGGGGAGTTTTCCTCTGCAGCTCCAGGGCTGCTGCAGATGGGCCTGGGTTCCCTCTGGCCATGCAGGGCAGCAGAAGCTGCTCCTCTGGCAATGCACTGGGCAAAGGCTGCTGGGCTGTCCCAAAGCTCAGATTGGATCCAGGTAGGAATGCTTGGCTCCTCCCCTGGGCGGAGCATCTCCCCATGGGATGGTGGGATTGGATCAGCCCTGCAGGGACACTCAGTGGCCATGGACAGAAGGTAATTAATAATGAATGGCCCATGAACAGCAGAGATCTCCTGGAGGGAGGGCTGGCTGTGGGAGAGATAAAGAAAACTGCCCCATGAACAGCAGAGAACTGCCCCAGCTCTGACAGATGGGAATGGAATGTACGCCCCCAGGTACATCTTGTAACCTAAGACAACTCTAAAAAAGCCTTTGGTCCGTGTGGAGCCCCTGACTCCCCTGTGAGTCCCTGCCCAGCCCTGCTGCCCCACACCACACCCTTCAGCTCAGTTTGGTGTCTCCTGCTCTGTGAAATCTCCCAGCCCTGCTGTCACTGACCACAGGTGGACAGTCTGGCCAAGGGACACACCGAGGCCAGAGGGGTTTGTGGAGGTGGTCCAGCACCTCTCAGGTGGTGGAAAAGGAGTCAGTCAGCTTCTCCAGGTCCTTGTTTCCCCCTCCCCTGCCCCTATGCCACCAGTGAATGAATGCTTAGGTTGTTGTTTTTGTTCCTTGTTCTCCTTCCAGGCACTACAAGTTTCAGGATCCTGCAGTTCAAACAGCTCAGATTTGGAGAGTTTTATGATATAGTGCTGGAAATGCTGCTCTGAGGCTGTTCAGCTATTAAAGTCCTTACCTAGTTATCAGGCAAAACTGCAGGGCACCTGTCAGGCTGCTGTGCGACAAAGAAAAAAAAAGTTAATTTTTTTTTATTTTAGTAGTGAAATAGTCTCACAAAATACCTAAAATGTATTTACAGCCACTGATTTGTTCCCATGGGGAGCAGGGGAAGATGCTGCTCCTTTTTTTCACATGGAAGAATTGCTGCACAGCACTAAACACTCAGTGCTGTCTGTGATGAGACCAATACAGGATTTCTGACAGTAACTACATTAGTTTTTGCTATGATTTTTTTTTTGCATTGTTTGCCTTTTATTGCATTATTTTTTTCAAATACACAAGAACCTGTGCAGATTAATGTACATATCTGTTATTTGTTACATATTGCAAATATATAATTATTTGTAATTATAAATTGTATATATTACTATTATTTGTAATATTTTGTAATAATTTGAAAAATTTGTAATAATTTGAAAATTCAAAATAACAATAATGTGTAATAACTTGTTAATTTGAAAAAATTGTAATAATTTGTAATATTATTTGTAGATATTAGAGTCCATACATTATGTGCATCCAACTTTTTCAGGAAAACCTCCAAGGCATCTTCCAGGAGCTGGAAGTGTAGAAAAAACCCCAGCATGGTCCAGCAGTGTTGTCAGTATCCATTATTTTAGTGAATCTTTGGGAATATTTTTCTCGAGAATTCTGGTTCTGCCAAGGGGGAATTAGAAAGTGTCCATTTGGGATGGTAAATGATGCTTCATAAAATTACAGTGGCAAAACCCCCAAGTATACGGAGTGTACATTTGAAAAAAAGACATGCTCCACAGTAGTACAGTATATTAGTTGTAAAAATAACTTTTGGTATGTATTAGTGTTAGACACATCCATACAGGGTACCTTATCAGAGTTTAAAGCATTTTTTTTTTGGTTGCCTTTTCACAGTGGGATTAAGTAACTAATGTAAGCATTTGAATAAATCAGCCCCTGGACTCCTTTCATGTACGATAAATGGTATTTCTTGCCAGAAGTGTAACGTGATTTAACAGTTGTGCTTCACATGATACATCTCTGCAAGTTGGAAATCTGGATGATAAATGGTGTGATAAACGTTGGAGAGGCACCAAATTCCAAGGAGATTACTATTGCCTCCGTTACATGGAACTAAATGGGGAAAAAATCTACTTTATGTTAGCTTTCCTTTGAAACTGACAGGGAAATAGTGAAAGGAGGTTGGATTGCAGTCAGACTTTCTCCTCAGTTGTTTCACCACGTCCCTTTTGCCGCAGCCTCCCTAAAATGTGTTTCGTCCACAAGAAATCCTTGTGAAACCCTAGCTGGGCGTGGGATGCCCCGTTCACGGGTTTGTTTCAGAAAATCCTCTTTTCCAGACATGTGCTCACACTCTGCTCCACCCATTAAAACAATGCTGCCATTAATTTTCTCCCCTTTCCAAAGGTGATGGCTTCGAGATTCACAGTTGCAGTTCCCTTTCTTCTGCTGGCAGCAGATCTGTAGTTTTTATATCAGTCTGGCTCGTTCAATCTCCTGCCTGGGATAATTTTATTTTTTAATTTTTTTTTTTTAATAAAGAGTAAATACTCGTGAGAACCAGCAGTGAGGTATTGTTACTTTAAGTGATGCTGACTTTTCCTGGAGGGTTTCAACACCAGGATGCTCATTGGCCACCAGACTAATTTCTTTACACTGCAAACGATGCCCAGGGGTGAAGTAACATGAATACTGAGGCAAATTTTCCAACATGTGTTCTTTAAAACTCCCCTCAGAGCTGGGAGAATGACCTTCGGTGAACAAATGTTCTTTCACCTTCAGTGTTCAAAACTAATAATGTTTTAGTACTCTTACATGATTAATTCATAGGCTTTCTTTTCAACACAGCAATTCCTGGTCTCTGCCTTTCTTGTGGCCTCAGACTTGAGGCTATTTGTTTTCCAAGCCTGTCAATGCTTTATTCAGTTTGTGATTTTGGTGCACTGCTTAGGTAGGACTTGGTTTGCACTTACATGCAACATTTTTGGCACTTACAGGGAACTTGTTCAGCATAAACTGCTCACCCGCAGCACTAACTTTGCCCAAGCCTTGGGCTGCACTGAACTTTCACATGGTTGTGCTGAATTTTTACCTAGAAAATTAAAAAGCCCCAGAACCACCCAAGCCAGAGGATGAGGAAGCCATGTTCTTGAAGAGAAGCTGCCACTTTTGAGATAAAAGAGAATAAACCACCCAAAAAGAGGGGCCCAGTGAAGGCTGGGGAGACTCCAGACTCAATTATCAGCTCTGGTCAAAACCAAGATGGAAGGGGTGGAGGAATTGGGTTGTGAGGGTTATGAGTGCCCAAGGATCCCTCTCTGGAGGCACTCAGCTCAAATATTTCGTAGAGGGATCTCTCAGTCTCTCTTTGAGGTATCTTTAGTCAATTCAGCAGAAATCTGGGGTTGAGCCCTGCTGTGGTGGTGGCTGTGTGTGATTTCCATGGCACAGTGCAGCCGTGTCTGATCAGATCTTTAATAGTTACAGCACAAGAGTTGCTTTCAATAAACTCAGCTTCAGCCCTTCAAAAGCTGAGCCTTTGAGCCCTGTTTTTCTGTAGTGCTGGTCCTTACACCTTGCCAAAGAAGATCCCTGGGTAACATCCTGAATTTCCCAGCAGTGTTCCTTATTTCCTTATTTATGGCCTTTCATGGCAATGAGCACTTTCTGTCACAAACCTTTCCCTCACCTTGCAAGCATTTGATCTTCCCAACCTTAATCATTCTATGACTCTCTTAAAAAACCTGCAAGGAGGAAAGCTGCAGGTTTTTCTTTTTTTTTTTTTTTTTAATACTTTTGTTCTCTTAAAGCAGAAGAATAGCAAAGGTGATTTATATATTATATTCCTGAGTGTGAGCTGAGGGGGCAAAAGGCTTCCCTGATTCTCCTCAGGTCATGGAGTTGCCCTGATTCCTGCTCCCATCTACCAGCATGGGCATAATTTAAAGTCTGCCTTAGGTGAAGTGGCAATTACTTTCTTGTGCTGAACCCCATTTATTTTTTGTTAATTATGCCATCATTTACTGCCCAGTAAGTACAGGAGCTGGAAGACAGGAGTAATGTGTGTATTTCTGTGTCCTTTCACTTCTGAGCTGCTCTAGGCTCTCGGATAGAAGGTTTCCACTTGCTCAGATTTCATTACAACCTTTGGTCAGCACTCATGGGATTCCTCTTTGGAGGGCCTGAAGCACAGCCCAAAGAACCACAGGCTCTGCCAAGGCATTTTCCTGGATGACTTTTATGTTGCTAATAATTCATGCTTATTCCATTGACCAAGATGGTTCCCTCTCTCTAGGGATTTACAAAATTAATTATTCTGAGTAATTATTTATGTTAATTTTTTTTTGGGGGGGGGTGTTTTGGTCCTTTTTTTTTGTTTGTTTGTTTGCTTGGGGTTTTTGCGTGTTTTTTTTTTTTGGTTTTGTTTTGTTGTGGGTTTTTTTTGTTTGTTTTGTTGTTGTTTTATTTTGTTTTTTAGCATCATCTTTGTTCACTTGGTGTGTATCAAAGAGGAATCCTGCTCAGTTAGACTTTGGCTTTACAGGACCATGTGTGTTTCTCTCCTGCATTTCTACAGTTCACTTGGAGCCTTGTCTCAATGTGATGCCAATTACCCCAGATAAATTTAATGTATTTGTATCTCCCAAACCAAACCCAGTGATGGCTGCATCTGGTGGTACAGGGTCAGATGGCATTTAATGTGTCTGATCTGTGGGAAATTAAAACCAAAAATTAAAACAGCTCTGTGCTGGCATAAACCTTTACACCTTCTCGTGGATGGAGCATTTCCTTCCACCTGTTTTCAAAACAACCCTGATGCAGCGCAAGGCCCCTCAGCCCTGGCCACAGGATGGTTTTTGCTGTGCAAACAGGGGATTTTGGCTGCAGAATGGAGGAGCCCTGAGCCCTGTGGCTTCTGTCCTGGCTGTCTGTAGGGTGGGCTGCTGGCCCAGAACCAGGCAGCTGCTTTCCCTCAAAGCATTTGGTGAAATCCAAACGTTCTAAGGGAGCATGCTGATCTCATGGAATCGGCATTTTTTTTCCCTAAAGGAAAAAGCCAGGTTGGAAAATTTCCTGCTCTAATTGGAGTGTTCCCCTCCAGAACACGGCTTTTGACTTTTCCTGTGGGAAGTTATGGGAGCTCCATCTCTGGCAGTGTGTGGATTGTCAAAATAAGGAGAGATAAAGCCTTTGCTTATGTGTTGCACTCTACCTATCCAACCCTGTTCTTCTTAGACTGTGATGAGCAATCCTTATCCATCCAGATGAAGAATTTACTGAAATTAACACTTTATTGGAGTCTCTGTGACTGCACAAGTCATTCTTCACTCCACTAAAGCGTTTTAGGTTATTCAACAGCCATCCTAAAGCTGGAGGCCGTGTCTCACTCAGCATCCCTGCTCCAGAGAGGAGGGTACAGCAAGGGCTGAACTGTCCTGTGGGTCCAACAGGTGATTTTGAGGTTTGGGGTGAACACCACGTGGATTACTGTGGGTTCTCTGCTTGTTTTTCCTGCTCTGTTGGGGTCAGGATTGAAGGCACTGGAGATGATGGTTCATGCTCAGGCTCAGGCGTTTATTGGTTCCTATCAATGTTACAGCCTCACAGCAGTGAGTTCTGCAGTCTTTAATTTGAAACAAGGCACAAAATGGCCAACTATCTTTTGTTACAAGGTCTTTTAAGGCTAAACTATCTAATTAAGAGCTGACACCTCAATTATTTTCCCTTTCAACCCAATAACTGATCACTTGAAGCTTGCAATGTGGACTTTTCTTGACCAATTACAAAACATCACCCAAATCCATGAAGAAGAAGGAAGAAGAAGGTGAAGAAGAAAGAAGAAGAAGGTGAAGAAGAACAACCTGTCCCAAGCCTAAAACCTCCATCTTGCTTCATATTTATTTCTATATTCTAAATCCCCAAACTCTTTAAGTTTTTCACCCTGTGATAATCACACACTTCTAACCCTCTCCACACCCGTAATCCCAGCGCTAGCAATCAATTTTGGAAACCTTCTCCACAGCCTCAGGTCAATTGCAGTGTTCCCTTGTGGGTCTGTGCCTTTCAGCAGAGAAAATTAAAAATTCTCAGCATCCAGGATTCCAACAGATGAGGAGAGGGGAACACAAACCCTCATCAGATGCACCAGGGGAGGCTCAGGTTGGACATCAGGAGGGCTTTCTTCACTGAAAGGCACTGGAAGGGCTGCCCAGGGAGGTGGGGGCAACAAAAAGGTGTTCAAGGAATGGCTGGGCATGGCCCTGGGGTGGATGATACGGTGGGGATCTCCTGGAGGTTGGGCTTGATGATTTTGGAGGTCTTTCCCAACCTCAGTGATTCTGTTTTCAGAGCACCTTTCACCAAAAGAAGAGTGTCATGGTAGACATGGACAACATAACTATTTTTTTTAATGCAGTTTAATAATTCATCATTAATAATCATATCAGTTTAATTATATATGTTTAATTTAATAGTTTATCTTTATTATTTACAGTTGATATGACAGCTGTGCTCCCTCTTCCTGCTTCCTCTCTGTGCAGAGGGTTCAGAAATGCTGCAGCAGGGTTGGGATGGGATAAAGTCTGACCTTGGTCTGGGCTCACAAAGGAGGGTGTGGAGTGTTGTCTGTACCAATAAAGCAGTGCTGGATTTAGGAGAGATCATTTGATATGTGGAAACTGAGAATTTCTTTTGGGAGTAGTTCAGCTTGGATGAATCCCACTGCGTGGGGTGAGGGGGAGAAAAAATTTAAAATTGATGAGACATTGCATTTAGTCATTGCTTGTGTTTGAAAATACAGCAGGGGAAGCATGGTTGAGGTTAAAAGGGTGGTGAACAACACATATGCTTCTACTCACCTGGAAAGTATCTTGCAATTTTTTTTTTTTCTTGGGGACAGTGAATTTCAAACTTTCCTGCCTGGATAAAGAAGAGGAAAACTCCCCAAATTGAAATGTTATTAGATGAGATAAAGGAGGGGTTTCTTTTGTCTGATAAGCTGCAAATTATATCCTCTTCCAGGGAAAAGGAGCAGGAGAGGCCATGTATTTAGGTTTATGGCTCTCTGAGAAAAGAGCTTTTGAAGCAGGGCAACTTTAGCAAAAATCCTGAAAGAAAAGAGCTGCTTAGAGATGCTCCTTCTCCAAGCAGGAGTTCCTTTTGTGTACATGCTGGTGAAATAAAAGTGAAAAAAATTTAAATAAACAAAAATAACAAGTAAAAATAAAGAGAAGCAAGTGATTTTTTTCCCCCACCTACTAGCAACAATAACTGTTTTCTGTTCTTTTATTTTGTCTGCTGTTGTTCAGGAGTCACAGGGCTTATTTTTGGTAGTTTTGCTCCAGAAACCAAAGGCACTCATTTTGAAAGGAGGGAGAGATTTCTTTTCCTTCCTGCCTGGGTGGGAGCTGCCGGTGCCTCTTTCCTTGCTCAGGTAGCCCAGCACAGCTCCGAGGGAGCCCTGAAATCCTCAGGGAGCACTGAAATTTGGTTTTTTGTGCCCATCCTGCATCGTTTGAGTCTGTCATGCTGCAAAGGGAGTGACTGGCGCTCAGAGGGCTGGGGAGGGTCATTAGAGGGAAAGCAAAATGCAGTTTGGAGAATCTGGAGATATGAAAGAATTCAGGTGAATTTTGCGCCCATAATTTTAGAAAAAAGAGTTTAAAAATGACTTCTACTCGCTACAGTAATCTCTTTGAATAGACCCATGGGCATCTACAGCCCTCTCCCCCTTCTTTTTCCCCTACAAATTAGCCAGCATCCCATCTAACTAAGGAAGAGAAGAACTCGCACATGGATGGTGCCAGGACGTTACTGCATTCTATGGAATACAATTATGTGAAATATCTAGAAGCTGATACATGTTCACACAGAACTTCGTTCATCAAGAGAAATCCAGTCCAGCCTCATAATGCTGAGTATCAGGATCCCATTTAATTCCTATCTAAACCGCTTACACTCGTCTTGTTCTCTTCCTGTACAGCAGCAATTCTTATTCCCTGAGCCCGGAGGGGCTTATTTCTTCTGGCTGTTGCATTGCTGAGGACAGGAGGGAACAGCCTCCACCCATTGTTTTGTGCATTTGAATTTGTTCTGCTGACAGAGCCCATGTCTAGCAGCCAGAGTCCCCAGTTCCAAGCGCAGAAAACATTGACTGAGCCCAAAGGGTGGCCGTGGAATTCCAACAGGACCTTAAGAAAACAAAACTTTAGTGGCCACTGTTAGAAATTTCATTCTGAGGAGTCTGGGAAGATGAGTCTGTTCCATACCTGCTGCATGTTCCAGGGACACGGGAGAGCCATGGGTAGAGACTTGGAGGAGTGCTTAAAAAAAAAAAAAAAAAGAAATGAAATCTCACAGTGTCTTAGCAGCAGCTGAAACAGGGCACAGCTGAAGAGGGGGCACATCCCTGAAAGACTCCCCTTTTTCTCCTTGCGGAAGAAGGAGATGGATCACATTTCAGAAATGTGATGTCCCAGGCTTCTGCTGTGCCTCACAAAATTTAGAAGAGAGGATTTGGGCTGTGCAGCATCTCTGGGCTGGGCAGGCTGCAGAAGGGAACGCTGCCAGGGATGCCATCAATGCATCCCAACATCTCCAGGGGCTGCCAGAGCACGGGCCGGGCTCTGCTCGGTGCTGCCAGTGCCAGGATGAGCAGCAGTGGCCATCAAATAAAGGGCAGCGAGGTGCAGGGCAGCAGGAGGGAGAACTTGTGTCCATGGAGGGACAGCAGAGCCCTGGAACAGCTGCCCAGGGAGGGCCTGGAGTGTCCCTGGCTGGAGACATCCCAGCCCCAGCTGCACCTTCCTGGGGGATGGACCAGATCATCTCCAGACATCCCTCCCAGCCCCAGATATCCTGGGATCCTGTGTCTTTGAAGATTTCTTAGTTCATCATCTAAATCCTTCCGTACAGCAACACCAGGGCAGTGCTCTCTAATTATTTTTGACTTACTAAGTAAGGATGAATAACATTTGTTCCACAAATGCCTTAATCTAATTAAGATATTGGGGTAAGTGCCCAATTAAGCAGTTCATTAAAACCTCAAGGAGCCTGACTGTATGCACAGGAAAATGCTTTAAACATATTACTGAAAAGCTATATTTGGGATTTGCCTACAGGGCAAAAATATATTCATTATTTCCCTGTAGGGCTGTTATGCAGTTGGCTTTATATCAGTGTGTGGAAAATCTGAAATTGTGATAATTGTTCACCTTCTTCCCAACAGTACAGTTGCTTAATTTCATGGGGGTTCACGTCTAAATGGAAGCATGTGTAAAAAACCCAGCAATTTCATTTAAAAAATAGAAGTTTCTAGGAGTCTATAAGCTTATTGCAAAAGGCACATAAAAACTTGGCCTCTAGAGAGGAATGAGACCTTGAGCATCATTTTTTTTGTACTTCACTCCAGAGATGTAAATCCCCCCATGAGGTGCGCATAAGATTTGATGATTTTAAAGCTGTGTTTCAATGATGAGGGACCCCTTGCCTGGATGGCTCTGGTGCCACTGACGCCCCCCTGCCTTTCCCAGGTAAAGCAGGGGAGAGCAAAGCTGGGGCAGTTAAACCCCAGGGACACAGAACAGAGCGCAGGGCTTGTCTGGGGCTGGGTCTGGTGAACCCTGCATCTTCCCAGTGGCAGAAGTTCCCCACCTGCCATTCCCACGCTCTGCCTCAGTTTCCCTTCAGGATTTTCGCGCTGCGCCTCGGGAATGCTGCTCCAGATGGGTTTTCCAGGCAGTCTGATTGCTCTAGCACGATATTCCATGGAATTAGCAGTGCTCCTAGGTGTCTAATTCTGATCAGAAAACTCCCTGTAAAGCATGTACAAAATAAATACTTGTGCTGTTATTACAAAATGTACTTATTCTAGGTTTTTCTTTCTACTTCATGGTTTAATTCTTTATTAATCTTTGTTTCAGTGTTCATAGATGAGAGGCAGACTGGGCTGCTAGATTTGCTCTAAGCTGTCTTAAAAAAGACTTTTGAGTGAATATGTCCCACAGGGTGTGATAAAATAAAACCTAATGTGCTTTAGGCCAGTATAAACACTGCAAAATTGAAACCTTTCGTCGTGCTGGAGTCATCATTGGAGAAGCTTTCCAAAAGTGCCAGGAAATAATTTTGTGTGTGTGATTAACCCTATCTGAGCAGCAAAACCATTAGCAGCTGATTAGATAAAATGCTCCACACTTTGGGCTTATCTATTTATTTAGTTATTTTATTTTTTAACCCGTTTTTATAGCAATATTGCAGCGTACTGAAATTGATTCCTACTGAGCACCAGTGTTTCTGGTTGAACCACAGGACCCAAGCTTCTCTGTGAGTGAGAACATGCCTGGCTGTGTTTGCAGTTAACCCTGTGTTCGCAGCCTGGGATTTTTTGTTTGCCTCTGGAGTGTCTCTGTGCCTGGGCTCACTGGTGGAGAAATGTGCAGAAATGTGGAATATTGGCTCTTCCCAGGGAACTGAGCTGCTGCGAAGCCTCAGCCTGGGCCCAGAGTGGTGATTTTCAAAGACATGGTGACAACCTGGGCATGCTCACTTGGGCTTGCCTGGGTTCATTACCAAATAAATGTTGTAAACCAAATAAATGTTATGAACATCACGATTGCGAAAGTGATGAGCATTATCATGAAATCTGGAGTGCTGGACTTTGGGGTTTTTTCTCCCTTAAGTATCTCAAGTGCTGATCAATTGCAATCCAGTAAAACGAGAACACATTTTGCTCATTGTGTTTAAAATAGTGACTTGTATTCTTTTCTGTGGTTATGTAGGCAAAGCAGACTATTGTTACACCAAGGATGAATTTGACCTGTTCCTCACACATCTGCCAAAATTTTCATTTATTTGGCTTCTCCTTTTATCAGAGGATTTCTCTTTTCTTTTCTTTTCTTTTCTTTTCTTTTCTTTTCTTTTCTTTTCTTTTCTTTTCTTTTCTTTTCTTTTCTTTTCTTTTCTTTTCTTTTCTTTTCTTTTCTTTTCTTTTCTTTTCTTTTCTTTTTTCTTTTCTTTTCTTTTTTTTTTTCTGTTAACCCTCTGGCATGAATTGCAGCTCCTTTGAGCCAGTCGTTGCTACAGCTGAAGCTACCCATGAGATAAAAATGAAATAGAAAAGACATTAAATGGGATCATGGCTGAACACTATTGATGGTTTCCCTCCCCAAAAGGACAGGCTGTGTTGTACAGTCTCACATTTTAGAAGCAGCACTACCTGTCCCATCTTTTACCACCTGCTGGGGACTTCTTTTTCTGCAGCTCAGTAGTCTCAGATTATTTCTTGCTGGACAAGCTGTAATTTTAGATGGGTTGTGGTTTTATTTTAAATGCTAGAAAAATGTTATTCTGCTGTGGTTGGAGGACAGACTAATTAAAATTATTGTTCCAACTCCTTCATAAGGAAATAAGACCATAAGTGGAGATGGAAATAGCTATCAGAGGCTATTTTGATTTTTCTTGTTGAGCACTTCTCCTCTGGAAGTGTTTTACTGGTGAGCTGAAGCATCCTGCTTTCTTTGTGGCTGAGAGAGTGGGAGTGGAGGTTTTAATTTGGCAATTATCTCCCTTTCCTAAGGGCGTCCTGCTGGGTTTTGAAGTTTTCTCTCACCTGGGAAGTGAGTGACTGCACTGGCACAACTGTCAGCTCATAAGCCCAAAGCACAGGGCATCAAAAAAGAAGAACAAGCTATTTAAACTTGAAAGTTGCCATTTTTCCCTCCTCCCATGCAGTTGGTGCTGCAGTATTTGGTTCTGATTAAAATGTAGCCTGAGGTTTGATGTCTGCGTGGAGCAGCACTCTTTATCTGGCACATTATTTAATCTACTGAGCACACAAACTGGTTTGTTTAGTACAGCAGGCTTTAAAATCAGGTTGATTTTTTTTTTTTTTTAATTCCTCACTGTGAGAGAGTATCAACAAAATGTTGTAGCAGTTGCTGCCTGAAAGAGCTGAGCATGCTTGCTATCAGATTGTTGGTGTGTGGATGTCTGTAATGACAACATGTAAAAGCAAGTGAGATCAGAGGGAGAGAAAAACAACAAACTTCAGAGTATCTGTAACAAAGCTCCAGCCCCATCCTTTCCATCCTGTAAATAACAATCAAACTGTTATTCTCCAGGGCATTACAAATCTGACTGCACTTTTTTTTTTTCCTCTCTTCTTGGCTTGGCTATTTATGAATTTATTGAAAATGTTTACTGAAAAGGTCCCTTCTGCTGCTGGCAGTTGGTTGCCAATTCTTGTTTTTACTGCCCTTGCCAAATGGTCCCTCTGTTTTGCAGAACATCACCTGGGCTTCTCTGAGCTGAGGGGAAGGCAAATGCTGGGAAATTTGGAAAAGAGTTTTTGATCTGCTGTCAAGGGTGACAGAACATTGACTAGAAGTACTGTGAGCAAATTGTTTGTAAAAATTTACCAGGAAAAAGTAAGGAATATCAATGAGGTTACAAACTGACAGTGTTGAAGGACTATTTTAAAATTCCATTTGTTGCAAAGCTAGTGTGGGAGGAGACAGAATTGTATGTTCCTTTTCGGAAAAAGGGTGCCTTTAGCAACAAATAATGTTGGCCAAGGCTCTGGTGACAAGTCCTGTGGTTGATTTGTGTCCTTGTGGTGGACATCTGTGCTGCAGCAGCTACCAAAGACAAGTTTGGTGGATGAAAAGGTAAATTTTGCCTGTGGCTGCTGCTATTTCCACTAAATCTTAGGGTTCCACGTTCTTGTGATACTGCTGGGACCTCACCACCCTGGCTCTGGAAGGCTCTTAAACCAGCTGCAGCCTACTTTTTTTGGTGACCTTCTTCCAGTCGCTTCTTTCCTCTGCCTGCTTTGCCTTCTGATGGAAATGGTTTTCCTCAACCAGCCCAGATTTCCACCGTGGCTGAAGTTTCCAGAGAAGACTCTACGGGCAGCATTTTGGGAGCACAACGGCCCCATCACAGCATCGTGGAGTGGCTTGGATTGGAAGGCACCTTCAATCCAAGGGACCTCCTGTTCCAACGACACGTTCCCTTTCCCTTTCCTTTTCCTTTTCCCTTTCCCTTTCCCTTTCCTCCCAACCCAACCCATGATTAACTCCCACCCGTGCTCCCAGCTGGGATGGTTCCTGGCTCTCTCTTTACTCCTGAGCACACTGCAATGTTGGTGTAGGAGCACTGCCCCAGGGAGGCCCAGCTTGGCTGCAAGCAGCAGTCCTGCCGTGGGGGTCTGGAGCTCGGGGCAACACGCATTTGACAAAATATTTTTGTCAAGTCTCTTAGTCTAGCTTCCCCCACCTCCCTAAATAACCAATTTTCATTTTTTGTAGTGATTCCTGTTCGCAGTTCTGACACGTACCCAGTCCAAGCTGTTGCATGCTATAATCTGCTAAATTTTCTGGCAAAACTTGGCACTGTTCTTTTTCCTTTTTTCTCCTTTTATTGACAGCATTGATGCTCTCTCCAAAATGTAGAGAGGAACAGCACAATTTGTGAGGGTCAGATTTGATTTTGGATGGGAACACGCTGTTCCTGTTGAAGTCTATTGAAGCCTGGGGAAACGTCTGATGGCAGAATTTCATTCCTCAGCAGAAAGATGTCACACAGGCCATTGATTTGGCCTTGTGGAAGAAATCTGATCTGATCTAGACCATAGCTGGAGGGCACAAGGCCGTACTTTTGTCTGTTGTATGTAGTACAAGAACATTTTGTGTTTTTATTGCTAAGCCCCTGATAACAAAAAAGCAGCAAACCCCCTGAAGTGGTGGATGTTATATATAGAGCTCCACATTTCTCCCAGCACAGCCAGAAATCCTGAAGTTAGCATAACTCACTTAAATGGTGACAATTTTGTCATTTTTTTTCAGCATCTATGTGTTAGTGGATTTACTAGGCCAGCTGTACCTCTCACTCTACAAGTGTTGTAAATCTGTGGTAACGAGTTTGGAAGAAAGCCAGAGGCATTTACCGGTCAAAGAGAGGACCTGGCCCCCAATTAGCTGCTCACTCCTGAGCAATCTTCATTAAGTACAAGACATCAAAAGCAATGTCCTGTCACTTTTTGAAGCAGGTTGGAAAAAATGGAATGATTTTTCCCAGGGGACAAAGGAATCAGCCTGGTCCATAATATCAGTTTTGGTGCTGAAAATTAAGGCAGAATGTGTTGGAGTCACTGTGAGAGGCAGAGCTGAACACCCTGACAACTGTGGGAATGACCTTGGAGAGGGTGTGGAAACCTCTGAGAACATCCTGGAGATGACAAAAAAAGGTAAAATTTTTAATTGCAGGTGATGTGGGGAAAAAACCTGAAGGTACAGCGCACCCCAGGAACAAAGATGAAGGAAGATGTGTTGACCTGGTTCAGTTTTCATTATCTTGGGAAAAATAGTGACTTTTGGAAAAGAAAAGAAGTGTGAAGAGAGATACTAACAAAGCTGGAATGTTTATTGTTAAAATAATGTGACTGAGGAATTTAGGAATGTTCAGGAGCTGGTGAGGACCAGGAACAGTGGGCCAGCATGCAGATTGAGGGGAAACAAAAAAATAAAAATTAGATTGATGCCCTGTGTTCTGAAGTGTAGAAGGTATGAGGAAGAGGAATGGCTGGACCTGGCTCTCAGTGATCTCGTCTGGCTGAAAAATCAGAGATTGGTCAAAAACTGGGCTTTATGAATCTTGGAGGTCTTTTTCAATCTAAAAGATTCTGTGACTTCACTGTAGAAATAAGCGAACCTTTTAAAATAAGATTTTATTGTTAATTACATTTTCCGCATACCGCCAAGCTAGGTTTATTTACTGATTTTCCTGGTGCCAATTTTTATTTCTATGCTGAAAAACAAATCAAGGAGAGATCATTCTTAATAAATCCATTAATCTCTATTAGTATTGGGAAGCAAATACCCTCACTGAGGCTACTTGAGATAGATCAGTGCACCTAAAAGCAAGTTTGGTTCCCTGCATTGCTGACACATTTGGCTACAGGTACTGGGGGTAATTCCTCAGTGATGCTGGGGACAGCCCACAGATTTGATGGAGCCTGGACCAAACCCATCCTCACAAGCCTCTTTTCCTCTAGAAGTTTCAGACTGGATTGGTCACAGGTTTTCTTCTCTTCTACTCCTACACGTAATTCCCTGTGTGCCACGAGCCAGCAGCCCAAACAGCTGACTGAGAACAGCTTCTTCCTCCACTGGCACCGCTTGCAAAAGATTCTGCAAGTTATCTGCACTTTATATTTTAACCCTGCTATAACGTTTGATGATTTCAAACAGTATAATTTCATACATTTTTGTGGACAGTCTTCTATATTTTGCAGTGCCCCTGTTAATGAACGACCAGAATGCAAAAATATCTTCAGAAATGCATGGAGCACACAAAAAATAATCCCATAACAATTTGTGCAGAAGACAAACTCCCTCGTGACCACAAGCAGTAAATGCCCTGTTTATGCCCAGTTACTGGGATGTAATATTATTTTATTATGAAACAGAAAATGTACCATCCTGAGTGACTAAGGGAGATTTTTACCACCTCTCCTTTTGGAATTCTTTTAATTGCAGGGATATATTGTATTGGTGAATTTCTCAATATAATGATTTAATCTGTCCAGCCCTGGGCCAGCCCAGCAAGGAGCTGGAGCTGCTGCAGCCAGGCCAGAGGAGGCTCCAGCACGGGCAGAGGGATGGAGCAGCTCTGCCGGCAGCAAAGGCTGGCACAGCTGCCATTGCTCACCTGGGCAGGAGAAGCTTTGGCCTGAGCTCAGGGTGGCCTGGCAGGGCCTGAAGGGGCTGCAGCAAAGATGGACACAGACAATTGCCAAGGGCTGCAGGGACAGCAGCCAGGCAATGGCTGCCAGTGCCAGAGGGCAGGGCTGGCTGGGATCTTGGCAATGAGGAATTGTTCCCTGGCAGGGTGGGCAGGCCCTGGCACAGGGTGCCCAGAGCAGCTGGGGCTGCCCCTGCATCCCTGGCACTGCCCAAGGCCAGGCTGCACACTGGGACTCTGGGAGGTGTCCCTGCCATGGCAGGGGTGGCACTGGATGGGATTTATGATCCTTTCCAACCCAAACCATTCTGTGATTCCTCTGATAAATATGAAACCACTTTTGTTTTTTCTATTACATTCAACGACACCTTGCCATGTTCCTTCTCATGTTTTACACAGATTGTTACAGTTCAGATACCCCAAACTTGCTGTCTTTTCAAAATAGGATATGCAGTGTCCAAAATATAAAGTCATGACTAATATTTGTCACCTGTGTTTCAGAACATAAACCCATTAAATTCTCAGAACTCTCTGGCACCTTGCAGTCCAAAATCAACAAGATACTTGGCCCTTCCATGTGTAACTTGAAGGCCAATGCTTTAAGTTTGCTAAAACTGGGGAGCTGCAGTGACTCACAAGAATAAACAGTACTTGGAATTTGTTAAAGAGTCATTAAAAGTTACTTGATATGAACATTAATATTTTCTTTGAGTTATTTAATATTGCAGACTTGAATTCATGACAATGTCAACCGAGAAGTAAATGTGGCACTGAAAGTGATTTATTCTTGCAATAGTGGAAAAATCTTCTGGTAAGGAATGTGTAGGGACCAGAGGGTTTAACTGGAGATGGATGTTAAAAAAATATAAAGTAAATAAATTATTTACTTTCCTTGGGTTTTTCCTCAGCCA
Source organism: Molothrus ater (assembly GCF_012460135.2). Lineage (NCBI taxonomy): Eukaryota > Metazoa > Chordata > Aves > Passeriformes > Icteridae > Molothrus > Molothrus ater. The sequence goes on along the minus strand of NC_050511.2, from coordinate 68,717,550 downwards.
ATCCATGTCTATTGAGTTCAATGAGAGTAGGATCAGGTGCGCCTCCTTTAAACCAACCTTCATTAATGCTCTGAGGGAAGCAATGCTGTTCAAACAAGTTCCAGGGGGACAATCCTTTTTCTCCAATAATGAAAGGAAATAAAAGGTAGAATTTGCTGTGGAAGAAAAATGGCAGACACTTTTAACTCAAAAGAATGTGGAAAAACTTTAAAAAATGTTTAAGAACTTAGTATGATATTTACAAAATATTTTTTACCTTTTTCAGAGGAGCCAGGAGATTTTTTTCCTCTTTCTGAGCACCTTTATTGCCCAGAAAGACGAACCAAAATCATTTTTATTCAAATGATGTTTGGTTATGGAAATTTTTGTGCAAGAAATAGCACATCTTGCCAGATTATGGACAGAAGTGACTGTGGCAGGCAGACAACCCCTGGCTGATTCCATCCCGATGGAGCAAATTGATTCAGAAACTGAAGAAGGGACAACAACAACAACAAAAAAAACCCAAACCAAAACTGGTTATATTTCCATTTGGTTTCATTTTAGTGCGACCAGATTAGCCTGAGTATGACCTTTCCAGTGACGGATGCCACGTCCTACGCTCTCCTCCCCGTGTCACAGTGTCCATCTGCACCGTGTTACAGGGAACACCAAAGGCTTCTGGCAGAGTGCCTAGAAAAAATTTCAGCTGGAAGTGGAGGATTCAACAGCACGCCGATAAACAAAGATAATCCTTTTCCTGCACGTGTTCTCTCTCCAATATGAAAGTGGCATTCTTCTTTACCTTTGTTTTTGTGGATGGGAAAAAAAAAAATATTTTGATTTGAAGTGGGATGTGATATTTTAATAAATCTGTCCTTATCTTCAAAAGATAGTAATTATGTTTCAGGCGGGTTTGTGAGGATTAATTAAATCATGCTTGCACAACAAAGATTCTTGGGAAAGGGAGCGATAGATATACAGAAATATACCAAATACTCTGGGTTTTTTGCCAAAGTGAAAAAGAACTGCACAAGTGTCTTTAAAATAAGATCCTTTTTGTTCAATAGAGTGGTGTTTACTGACATTTAATCAATTTTTCTAATTACTTTGCAAGTCAGTTTCTGGAATAAGATGGTGGGATAGGATATCCCAAGGTTCAGTTTCCACTATCACAGCATTTATCAAAGTATAAATTACAGTTTAGGAAACTTGGCCTGAGATAGTTATCTTTAAAGCAGATAATCTTGGCCAGGATGCTTTAAAGTTTTTATTGGCCTTCCAATGTGAGAAAAAGAAATTGAGACTGATATGAGAAGAGACAGACCTTACAGAGGAGGAGGCTGCAGGACCTGATGGGCTGTCAGTGCATCCTGGGCCAGAAAATGATGACAGCTGAAAATCCTTCCTGAAAACCTGAGGACAGTGAAAGTCTGGATTAAAAAGCTCCTCATGGCACTCAGTGTCACCATTTTTGGAAGAGGGATCTACAGTCAGTAGCAGTGCTGTGTTCTTTATCCCTTCCCCCGAGGCAGCCTGGACTCAGTACCTGGTTATTAAGAATTATTAGGATTATTTTCTCCTTATGTCGTTGGAGACTTGCAAATACTTTTTTTTCCCCTCATTTCCATGTTTGAAAGGCCAGTGTACATGACAGCATGAAGGACATCCCTGTGCAGGCTGGAGCTCGTTTAAAGCTCTGTGAAAAACTGCAGAAATCCCATCTTAATGCAAACTCCAGGAAATAATTTTGTTTTGTAGTTGGAGGGGGAGAAAAAAAATGACATTACCTGAGGCTAGAAACTAATACAGTAATAGAAAAAAGTCCCTACAGTAGTAGCTCTGAAAATGTACTTAAAACATAAGAGAGAAAAAGGATACTGGTAATGTTTTTTATGTAAAAACCAAGCTATGTTAATGTTGGTTAAGCTGTTTTTCTTCCTGCCAGCCACTGTAACAGTCTTAGGAAAATCTGGAAACATCTATTTAATATTTAATAAACATCCCTGCTTTTCTGCTTTTTTAGATTTAACACTATTATATAGCCCTGTTCCAAGACCTTTGCTCTTGATTTATCCTGGGCTGAGCAAGAATAACAAAGTCGGGATCTTGGTGAAAGACACGAAATGTGAATTACTGCCAGTTGTCTGCAGAGATAAGCCTGAGGGGTCTGGAGGTTATCAAGGAGGAGTTTGGCCATGCAGAAGACAACATTGGGAAAGCCAGGCTTGACCTGGACCTTACCTGGAACTTGCTGACCTGACAGAGCCACTGGCAAAAAGGTTTGGGAAAAGGCCTGGGAACGGTTTGGGAAAGGCTTAGGGCAGAGACAGCGTCACACTGAACCTCTCACGGTGAATGTGAGAGCTGTGCTCTCTTTCCTAGGGCCCTTACAACACCTTTTTACTCCTGCTGATACCCCGGTATTCCAGGGGAAAACTCACTGCCTTGGCTGCTTGAGCGTGCTTATGTCCAGCTGGAGAATAACACGGATAAACATAAATACCTTTTAGAAGGTGGGAGTGTCAGGGTTTTGCCCTGCTTCCACAGCCAGTGGATATTTGGGTTTTGTTTTCTTTTCAATAAAACCTACCAACTTCAGTTTATTCCCTTTTTTGGGCTGGGTGAGGCTGTTGCTGCCCAAGTCACTCACAAGAAGCTGCAGATTGAGAGGTTTTATAAAGAAGATTGGCATATGTAACGTGAGAGGTACAAAAGTGAAAGACTGTTTGTCAGATACCTGCAGCCTCATCTGCCCTGCACTTACCTGAAAATGCTTTTCACTTTCTACATTGTTCCAAGTAATTAATTAATTAAAAAATAAAAAATCTGCCTGTGATATACCACCCTAATTTTGTACTGAGACTACATTAAAATGATTTTCATTAGAAAAATCTTGATCATAATTACCTAATCAATGCTGATCGTGAAGGTAAATGAAAAATTATAGCTATTTTTATCTGTTTAAGCAATATATAAGTATTTTTAATATATATAGTAATATATATAGTTTATATATATAGTAGTGTTTTTATAGATATATATGTATATAACTATATATATCTATAACAATAACTATATATATATATATATATATATAAAATGTTGCTGTTTATAAAGTTTGTCACCACTTTATTCATCTACAGCTTCAATTTTTCCTCTCCCTTTCTGAACTTTCAGAAGCAGAATAATAAGCGTTTTATTCTCCTCAGGCAGACTTACCTGTTTTAAAATTCAAAACCCATATATTTGTATAGCTTGTGCATCAGCAAGACGAATGACATGCCTGTGCTTTGCCACGCAAGCCCCCTGACATCTTGCAGTCCCAGTTCTGTAATGATGTGTCTGTTACAAGGATGAAAAGCAGAAGTGTGCTACAGGGAGTGAGAAAGATCTGCTGACCTGGAACCAGTCAAATCTGCAGAGACGTTGAGACTGAGTAATGCATGAGCCAGGAGCACTACATAACAAAGCATAAATTAAAACTTGGGGGAGATCAATTTATTAAACGTGTAGAGCATCTGCGATCCCTGCTTTGAAAAGCACTTCAGCACTCATAAAAATGAGGCACGTCCCAAAGCAAGATCTAATGGCTTCGGGAGATCCATAAATTTCAGTAACAGTGCTCCTTTGAGCACTGATGAGCCTAAGCTGCACATACAGTATAAAGAATTCCATTAAAAATTCACTGCCCACGTAGGTGGACAAAAGAGCTGATTTTTTCATAGGCAGTTTGGAAGGGGGGGATTGCAATTTCCCTGATTGTGATTTCAGCTCATTTTTAATAGCGATTTGCCCTCTTTTTTTACGTGGGAAAAAAAGAGGGCAAGGCATGAAACCAGAGGGATTTGGACAGGCTGGAGAGGTGGGAACTTGTTGAAGTTCAACAAGTACTGGTGCTGCATCTGGCTTAGGGCAACCCCTGGGGTTGATCCAGGCTGGGGATGAAGTAGGATGCAGTGATTATGATTATGAGGATGACTATTATTAAATTTATTGCCAATACAGTTTCTACGTGACAGCTCTATCATCTATTAGCCACTATTGCAGTATATTCAGGTTTGGTCCCTCCTGTTGAATTAGAAGCCTCAGTGAGACCCCCCTGTCTTCCTAAACTACTCAGAGAAGTCTCAGATTAGTCTCAGATTTTGGTCACAGTTTTTAAATGGTCATAATTCAAGCAGGTTCAGCTGAATACGTACAGATTTACTGTCTTTTCCCTGTGCAGAATTCACAATTGCAAAGTACCTATGGAGTTGATTTTCCCTTTTCCAGGCTGGTGTGCACCACAGACAATTGCAAACATCTAAAGAGACCGCAAGCGAGATGGAGAGGGACTTTTGTCAAGGACACAGAGTGAGAGGACAAGGGAGACATGGCTTTAAATGAGTTTAAGGGAGAAATTCTTCCCCGTGAGGATGGGCAGGCCCTGGCACAGGGTGGAAAGACACTTTTCCTATCTACTAGCCTGTGTATGTGGCTAATAATCTTTGAAGATAATCTAACAAGGTCTTCTACACTGTCCTATTGTCTTTCAGGTGAATCTCATGTAAGCAATCAAAAAATGGTCGTTACAACCATCGGGGCTGTGGTTTGCTTTTCAGCCCAGTGAGATCAGCATCATTTCTGTTTTCTTCTCATCAGTTTTGCTGATGTGGAAGTCTCACTGATGTTACCCGAATCTGAGTGGTACCAAATTGCCCACAGAGGGAAAGAATCAGGATTTGCATGTTGTCAGTACCCTTTAGCACTCTTTGCTGCAAATAAATGCCCTTTTAGAGGGCAAACTGTGATCTGCTGTCCAAATCTAAGATTTTTGAGCTATTTGCCCTGCAACAATACCTCTGGACACCTTTATTTAAAGAGATAATTGTAAATTATTGTAATTAGAACTTTAATTATGAATGATTGTAATTAAAACTTGTAATTAAAATGTGTAAGCAAGTAGAGCATTGTCAAATGCTGTACTTGGGTGAGAAATAGCATTTTCACTATTTTTATCAAGTCACATAAGTACCTGTGTGTGAATACATGCACAACACACAGATAGATGTTTTATCTACAGGTGGACAAGTCCATGGCACTTTTTCTGAGCAAAGCTATCAATATTTGACCTTTTCTACAAGGACCTTCCTGTAGGAGAGTGACTACAGTAATGTCTTCTTTTGATTCATTTGGAAAGGATTATCCCTGGTAGAAAGAGAGGAGTAGGACAATACATATTTTCTTTCAGACAGCCATTCCCATGTATCTGCTTACTTTGTTTATGGCACAACCACTGAAAACAACAGTGAGAATGGCAGGAATGAAAAAGCAGCAGGTTTAAAAAAAATTATAATCTGCTTTTTATTAACTGATGTGAAGTTTTCTTGCTCAGTATATAGACTTTGTATCTTTGGAGTGCAAGCACATCAATGAGGGTATGATTTTTGTTTTCCTGAAGTCATTGTAGTAACCTTTACTAACTTGCCTACTACTTCGGAAGAGAGAATTGTTTTAATGCATTGCTCCTGCTTGCCCTGAGATTTATCTCTAGGATGTAAAAAAACTCCTGCAATAAAACTGAAGAGGAGGTTTGGAAAAAAAAACACATTATTTTCTGGATTTATAGCTGAATAATGGCCTTAATGCTGATTGCTGGTCGTTGCTGGTCATTTCTCTGGATGCTAGACTTTATTATCATTGTAAATCTAATCGCACTGTAACATAATTTGCAGTTGTAATGTACATATAAATGCTGTTTGTGTTCAGCTCATGTGGATCTTGCCAACTGCAGTGATCCAGCCCAGCTGGGGGGTTACATTTCCTGCCTGCAACTTCTATCTCTTTCTCATTCTCTTTCTCCTTCTCTCTCTCTTTCTCTTTCTTGTTGAGAGTTTTTGCAGGACAATGGACATATGCAACATATGCACAATCCAGCCTTCATGGAAACTGAGTAAGGTCACCATGCCCTTGAAGGAAATGAAAGGAGAACATGCTCAAAAGTTCAGGATGCAAAGGCAGACAAGAAAACTGCAGTGAGATGCATGAAGAAGGAAGACTAACTAAAATTAACTGAAATATTAAAATGCATGTGTAAAAAGGGTGTAACCAATCATGTATTAGCTTGAGGTGTGAGCAATAGAGAATAGTATAAATATGGCTTGCTTTTTGTAATAAATTGGCTTCACTGGATCATATTGGTCATGGCGTGATGTCCCATTAATGATCCGCACTCTCTTTCTCTTTCTCTTTCTCTTTCTCTTTCTCTTTCTCTTTCTCTTTCTCTTTCTCTTTCTCTTTCTCTTTCTCTTTCTCTTTCTCTTTCTCTTTCTCGTTCTTTCTCTCCCCTTGTCTCTCCCATTAACAGTTCAATAAAACCCAAACAATTGGTTTTGCCACATGGTCTCCAGCTGCCACTTCCAGAGCCTTGGGCTGCTCCAGGGGTGCCGGGGTGGCCTTTGTGACACAGGCACCTTGTGTCACAGCCCTGGTGACACTGCGGGACACTGCGGTGCCCAAAGCCCTTTGTGACACGGGCACCTTGTGTCACAGCCCTGGGTGACACTGCGGGACACTGCGGTGCCCAAAGCCCTTTGTGACACGGGCACCTTGTGTCACAGCCCTGGTGACACTGCGGGACACTGCGGTGCCCAAAGCCCTTTGTGACACGGGCACCTTGTGTCACAGCCCTGGTGACACTGTGGGACACTGCGGTGCCCAAAGCCCTTTGTGACATGGCAGAGCCTCCCGGCTCGGGGTATATAAGGGACACTGCGGGCCCTGGGCTGGTCGGTGCCAGCAGTGTGGCTGTGTGTTCCAGGACCCATCTGTGCCAGGGGACATCAGACAGACAGACAGGAGGACAAGGCAAAGCCCAACTCCTATCCCCCTAGCCCCCTTCCCATCTGGCTGCAAGAGCAGGCCCTCAGTGGGCAGTGGCTGGGGGCAGGGGGCTGCTCAGTCCTGCCCTTGTCAGAGACTGTCAGAAGGCAGCTCAGTCTTTCTCTCTGCCAGAAAAGGGAGCTCTGTCACCATGGACCAGGAGTGCAAAGAGCTCTGCCCATTTGAAGATTTCTGTTGCCCAGACCGTTGCCTGTGGGAAGAAGTGACGGTGCAAGATGTTCAACAATGGGAAGAAGAAGACACATTCCAGGAAGTCTCCCCCTGTGGAGCTGTGGTAGAGCAGAAGGTGCACCACTGGAAGGTTGGTGCAACAGTGGAGTGGCCAGATGGGACACAGCAAGAGCTGTCCCGGTGCGGGGAACGTGTGACGGTGCAAGATGACGTGGACGACAGCTGCCGAGAGGTGTCCCTGTGGGAAGAAGAGGTGGCAGGCCCACGGCTGTGCCTGTGGGCAAAGTGTGTGCCAGAGCCATGCCAATGGGATGGTGATGACGACGACATATGCCCAGAGCTGGTCCGGTGCTGTGTGCTGTCCCCGTGCCCAGAGCCGTCCCCATGCTGTGTGCTGTCCCCATGCCCAGATCTGCCCCCATGTCGGGCAGTGACCCCACCTTGTGTCCTGCCCCCATGTCGGGCAGTGACCCCACCCTGTGTGCTGCCCCCGTGCCGCATGGTGCCCCCACCCTGTGTGCTGCCCCCGTGCCGTGCGGTGTCCCCGTGCCTGGAGGTGCCCCCACCCTGTGTGCTGCCCGCGTGCTGTGGGGTGCCCCCATCCTGTGGGCTGCCCCCGTGCCGTGTGGTGTCCCCGTCCTCTGTGCTGCCCCCGTGCCGTGGGGTGTCCCCGTCCTGCGTGCTGTCCCCGTGCCGACCGCTGTCCCCGTGGCCAGAGCCGGTCGTGAATCGGTGTCCCGTGGATGAAGATGTGCAAGTGCACTTCTGCCAAACTGAAAAGTACAAGAAAGTGGAGCCGGAAGAAAAAGATTGCAGCGCCCTGGGGAAGGACAAGGAGGCCCAGCAGGGAGCTGCTGAGGAGGAAAAGGCACCGGGTTCTCCAAAGCCAAAGGAGCCCAGCAGCAACGAGGAAGCGTCCCAAAAGGAAGGCTCTGCTGAGCCAGGGGATGCTGGCACCCAGGAGGAAGCCCCTGCTGAGCAGCAGTAGAAGAAAGAGTAGTAGCACTAAAAAAGAATAAGGATAAGAATAGGAGTAAGAATAAGAACAGGAATAAGAATAAGAATAGAAACAAGAGTAAGAATAAGAAAACTAGCCGAAGAGTAGAAATAATGAAAGCAATGAGTGAGAAAAAGAAATAAGATTAAGAATTGAAAGAAGAAAAAGAACAAACAGTATAAAAAGAAGAAGAGCAAGAAGAACAAGAAATATAACAAGAATATGTAGAAGAGGAAGAAGAACAAAAAGCATAAAAAGAGAAGGAAGGACAAGAAAAACAAGAACATGAAGTAGCACAAGAAAAGAACAAGAAGAACAAGAAGAAGAAGAACAACAACAAGAAATATAACAAGAATATGTAGAAGAGGAAGAAGAACAAAAAGCATAGAAAGAGAAGGAAGGACAAGAAAAACAAGAACATGAAGTAGCACAAGAAAAGAACAAGAAGAACAAGATGCAGAAACAGTGAGGACGAGTCACCATCCCTCGGAGAGCCCCAGAGCTCTCCCCAGGCTCATTGCTGAGGCCGTGCAGCACAGCGCTGCACGGGATGCAAAGCCATGCAACAGGTGCAGAGTCTGCTGCAAGAGACGGCCTCAAACTTCCCCCAGGCAGGGCAGGGCAGGGACCCGGGTGTTCCCCTGGCCCCAGGGTCTGTCCCTGTGCTGAGCTCCATGTTCTGGGGGACCCTCAGCACCAAGGAGAGCTGATGGAGAGCCTCAACCAGGCATGCTGGCATGCACAGAGGGGAGAAGGTTTCATCCTCCTTTGTCCCTTCTGTGAACCTTCCCTTCCCTTCCCTTCCCTTCCCTTCCCTTCCCTTCCCTTCCCTTCCCTTCCCTTCCCTTCCCTTCCCTTCCCTTCCCTTCCCTTCCCTTCCCTTCCCTTCCCTTCCCTTCCCTTCCCTTCCCTTCCCTCTTTCTTTCTTTCTCTTTCTTTCTTTCTTTCTTTCTTTCTTTCTTTCTTTCTTTCTTTCTTTCTTTCTTTCTTTCTTTCTTTCTTTCTTTCTTTCTTTCTTTCTTTCTTTCTTTCTTTCTTTCTTTCTTTCTTTCTTTCTTTCTTTCTTTCTTTCTTTCTTTCTTTCTTTCTTTCTTTCTTTCTTTCTTTCTTTTTCTTTCTTTCTTTCTTTCTTTCTTTCTTTCTTTCTTTCTTTCTTTCTTTCTTTCTTTCTTTCTTTCTTTCTTTCTTTCTTTCTTTCTTTCTTTCTTTCTTTCTTTCTTTCTTTCTTTCTTTCTTTCTTTCTTTCTTTCTTTCTTTCTTTCTTTCTTTCTTTCTTTCTTTCTTTCTTTCTTTCTTTCTTTCTTTCTTTCTTTCTCTCTCTCTCTCTCTCTCTCTCTTTCTTTCTCTCTCCCCACTCTTCCATTTTCTTCCCCCCTCCTCTGTCTTTTCTCACCCTCTGGAGCAACTCCCTCTATTTCCATGACCAATAAATGCTGCACAGATACAGTGTTGTCTCTAGTGACTGAATTTTATCCTAGAACGTATAGTTTTAAAATAACTCCTCAGTATTCCCCACAGGAGAACCCTTGAACCCTCCCTTCCTTCCTGCCTTCCCTCCTTCAATCTTTCCTCTCCCGCTCTCATTTACTGTTAAATAACACCTACATTAAAACTGGAATGACTTTGAGAGTAGGAAGCTGAGCCTTCCCCCTGCACAGCTGTACAAGGGACAATGACTTCACAGGTACCTGGCAAGAGTTAACCCTCTGCACTTCAAAAACATTTCCAAAAATTTTTGACAGGAGCTGGCACACGCGTGAAAAAAGTCAACATCACTCTCAAGCCCTCAGACAGCTAAGAGAGAGCCAGAGATGAAAAATCTTTGGATTTGGTCACTCTGAGAGTGCTCTGGCCCCAGGGGATCATGTTCCTCAATGTTAATGTGTTTATTTCGTGGTAGTTTTTATCTCGGGTAGCAGCGAGAGTTTAGTGAGGAGGAAAAGCAATGGGTGTGTACGTTCTCTAACATGTACACACGTAATTAATCACTTTATGCCAGCCCTGGAAATCGAGCAGAGAAGGTGCAGGAAATGGGCCATTTTAAGAGGTATTTGTTGGGCTTTTCCAGCCTGTGTGTGCTGACTTTAAGTGGGAAAGGCTTATTAAATTAATAACTCAGGAAGCAGCAAATAAATAAAACGTGAGACAGTTAATCTAAATTTAAGTGCCAGGGCTCAGGTCCAGCGTTGGAGGATAACACAGGAAGCTCCAAAGCTTGTAATGCTCTTTTTTTAAGGATAGTTTATCTTGCTGTGCCTGTGTGGCAGTGAGGGGTGGGGGCCCCAGAGGTGATGGTTTGTGCAGCCAGGGCTGCCCAGGATGGGGTTGGCAGCTGAGGAGGGTCCCTGCCTGTGGTGTTTGGGTTTGTGAGGTCCCCAGGATGAGGTGAGAGTTGAGAATCTGACTCCATGTTCTCTGAAGGCTGATTTATATTATATTATATTATATTATATTATATTATATTATATTATATTATATTATATTATATTATATTATATTATATTATATTATATTATATTATATTATATTATATTATATTATATTATATTATATTATATTATATTATATTATATTATATTATATTATGCTATACTAAAACTATACTAAAAAATAGAGAAAGGATACAGACAGAAGCTTAACCAGAATGAATAATAAAAACTCGTGGCTGACTCCTCAGAGTCCAACACAGCTGGCTGTGATTGGTCATTAAGTCAAAACAATTCACATGAAACCAATCAAACATGCACCTGTTGGTAAACAATGTCCAGACCACATTCCAAAGCAGCAAAACGGGGAGAAGCAAATCAGATAATTATTGTTTTTCTTTTCTCTCTGATGTTTCTCAGCTTCCCAGGAGAAGAAATCCTGGGCAGAGGGATTTTTCAGAAAATGTGACAGTGACAGACTCTCTAGGGAATTACCTGCTTTAAAGAGAAAAATTACCTTACACTCCTTTCTCCTATAAAAGGACCCTCAGGTGTGTCTCACACCCCTTCCAGGCCATTCTTTACCCAAAACCTCTCGTGTGATTTGGTCACTCTTCAAGTGACCAGCATTACACTGGAATTTGTACAGTAATTTTTGTGCAGAGTCCAAGCTATTCTCCAGGTCCTGGCTGAGTGAGGTCATGCAGCTGTTTTATTATTTCAGCAAGTCCCAAAGATCCGTAAAGTAACAGGGATCCTGAAAATAATAGGAATGACGTAGTAAGAGTAATAAAAATACCACTAGAGGCCAATATGGCTGTCTTAATAGAGTTGTATGGTACAGATTTTGTGAAATATTTAATATTTTGCAAGAACCCCATTAAAATAGGTGTATTAAAATGAGGTGAAAGTCAACAGAGTTTAAAGACTTAGGTTTTGGTCTGTAATTACTGCAGTATCATCAATATTTTCAACTGTGGCTTTGCCAATCAAATACGTATTTCTTTCTGCTCTGGGTTGTTTGTTTTTTTTTTTTTTTTTAATCAACTTTGCTTATATCCAGCTAGGTTTGGGGTATTTTTTTGGGTTTTAAGTTTTTCTCAGAGCAAAAATTATATTCACATTCCCTTGCATTTGAAATTCTCAGTAAGCTCAGGCTCCTTGAGACTCTTCCGATAAAATGCTGCAGAAAGAGTGGTGGATAGTGAGATGGTGGCTTTCTAAAAAAATATTTCCAGTATGGTGCCACAAAAGTGCTTTTTGGCTGTTTTTCTGATGCTGTTTCCAGCTCTTAGGGAGCAGACTTTAATTTCTTTCCCTCTGCCCTTCACATTTGCATTGATGTCTGCAAATATGCAGATATGGAAATAGACGTAAAATTGTTTATTTATATGCAAAAAAACCCACAAATGATGCTATCTGTAGCATGTCACATGTGTTCTCTAAAACTGTGATTCCACATAATTTTTTGGCCACTTTCTAGGTTGTACCTGTCTTTTACAAACATTTTTTTCCCCATCACTCTTGGAGTTGAGATTGTTTTTGATGATGATCCAACCCCTTCCACCTCAACATTGAAAACTTCTTGGTGTTTCAGTGATTTTATTTTTGAGCCACAGTAGTTACCAGGAGAAAAATATGTTATTTTGCTTTACAGATTTGGAACTCTTTTTTTTTTTGTGTAGTATCTGCCAAGACTTAATTTAAAAATATTTCAATCTTGGGAGTTTTCCAGCAGTTGTTAAAGCTTTTTCGGAGGCATCGCTTCAAATTTGTGAAATATATTATTTCATTGGTGACTGCTGTGGTAATCACAGCAATCACAGCTGTAGCCTTGAGTGAGAGTTCTGTACCTTTGTGACAGATATTTTCTGACAGCAGGTGTGTAACAGCAAGACAAACTTTAATGTTGTGACTCCATTCCTGCTTTTCCCTCTGCCTTGTTTCACCAGGATTTGATTCACACCCACACCAAAAACAAACAAACAAACAAACAAACAAACAAACAAGTATTTTTCTCATCTCCTGCATCAAATTAATTTCAGAGGAACGGAAGCCATTAAATATGTTTTGTGCTTGTGTTAGGCACAAATGTTTTTGATTTCCTTTCCTGTTATGTGATACAGCCCCAAAAAGGGAAAGACTCAGTTTATTAGAGTCACTTCATTATTTTCTTAAACTGGAAAAGAATCTAACAATGTTACTTGATATTGAATCCATTTTTCTGCAGTTTACTGTCTTCATCTCCTAGGAATGAAGGAAAAATTACCTTTTTCTTGCCCCAGCTGTCCATGGGGGAATAAGGCTGCACTGTATCACTACATGAGAGGGACCCTTCCATGCCAGAGCTCAGGATTTCACCAGTTTCTTTGCAATATCTGTGAACTGAACATGAAAAATATTTTTACATCTTCATTCCTGTTCAATTGTAGGGTGTCTACAGCAAAAATAATTTTCCTGTGTGAAAGGCCTGAGATTATAATTTGGATTAATATGCTTTTTTATCTAGCTGAAATACTTTTAGTAACTCATTTTACGCAGGTTTTCTTGGGCTACCAACTGGGAGCTGCTAAGAGAAACTTTGATTTGTTGCAAAATATTATTGCTTTTTTACTCTTGAACTATAAGTAATCAAACCAGCAGCTAGTGGTTGTACCAACTGTTTTTTAAAGATTTCTTAGTGAGCTGTCTTTGTTTAGTGGATACATGGTGGTTTCATGCTAAGGATTTAAAGATTCTATAAAAATTGTTTTTAAGTTTTTTTTTTTTATGGTTTTTCTTAACTTTTTCTTCCTGATGTCTTAATTTTTCTTAAGGTGAAAAAGTTACCATTTCTTTATATTATTGTTATTGTCCCCATTTCACTGATGACATGACCAAGAGCACAAGGAGAGTAAGAGGCAGAATCTGGGGTCACAGACTCTCAATATCCATTTCAGGGTAATTTTCATTGTATTCCCAGGCAAAATAAATAAACAATTGTAAACCAAAGCAGAAAAACAGATATATAGAATATTGAAGCAGGGGATTATGACTAAAAAATATCATGTGAAGTGAGATAAAGTTCAAAATGAATTTAGGTGTTTTGTAGCCATCTCCTGATCCAGGATTGACAGTTTGGATTAAATGGCCCTAACCAGAAGTAAATTTTCCTTTTAATGAAGTTTATGAAGTTTTGTGCAAACAGCTGTATGCAGTGAAGGTATTTAGGGGTTTTTTTGAATGCAGATAGGAAAAATTAATGTTGCCAGGTCATCCCTATGGTATAGTGGTCACACAGGGCCACTGGCAGGTGAGTTTTTAGGAATTCAGCTGAAGAAAAGGTTCAGGGAATGAAGTGCTGCTGTATGCCAAGGTCCCAATAATTCAGGCTTATTTTTAAAATCCCTTATGGCCCAAATTGTACTGTTTCCAGCTCGTTGTACAAAACCTGTACCTATAACAAATTAACTTTTTGGGACCCAGCTAGTAAGTTTGCTTCTTCCTCTGTGGTGCTGCATTGGTGGATCAATGAGAGAATTCAATTTGCTTAAAGAGATCCCATTCCCAGAGCTCACCTCCTTGGCTACATTTTCAACACATCACCTGTTTACCTTTCCCTATGTAAGTGATGTCTTCAGAAAGATGTCTTTCTGAAGATTATAGTTTCATTTTAAAAAAATCATTTATTTCTAACATCCCTAAACATACAGAATTTAAAAGTTTGGTTAAAGCTAAAATTTTCTTGAGCTTATGCTTTTCACGAGTGATTACACTGAAAAACAGGAGAGAAGAGGCATATGGGCAATCCAATACAGAAATTTAAAGGAGTATTAGAAAGATGATGGGGCAGCAAAACAAAGAGATATAGATTATTCTCTTAAATTATTCTCTCCCTTTCCATAAAAACAAGTAGAGAAAAAAAAAAAATCCACATCTGAAATTAAATAGAATTCACTTTGCCTAGCTATTTTGAAGGAACACATACACGATTCTCTGCATTATTTACACATAACTATTGACACAAAAGCCTCTGTTTTAGAACTGAATTGTTCTTGGGAAAGAAAATGGTGTAAAGTAAAGTAATGACATTTTATATATTCGTGCTAGTTTGAGAACCCAGACAATTGTCTGGGAAGGTTGCAAGGTGTGGACTTTGCAGCATTCATCTATTCTGGCTATTTAGGATTATCCTAAGCTCTGTGGAATACAGAGATGATCAGAAATGCTCAACAAACTGGAGGTTTAGCTGTATGGCTGCTAGAAAAAAAAAGAAAATATTTGACTGGGGTTTAATAACTCTGAAAGCATTTGGAGGAAGGGCCCATGGTAAATTTGGGTGGTTTTGGTTTTTGTCTGATTTCCTGTTGAGTTTCTACCTGCAGTTCTTTACCTCTGGAGACATCACTTCCCCTAAATGATCCGTAAGAAAATGTGTCTTCCATCAGGATGGCAGGAGGGGGAAGCTCTCCTTTGTTCAGCTTTTATTCAGTCCTCCAACACCAGCCTAAATTTTCATGGTAAATTTTGGTTTTGTGCCAGAAAGAAAGAAACTGAGCAGTGATGTCTGTCTGCAGCTGACAATTACAAGTTATCTCTGAAAGTAGGTACCCAAATTCCTCATAAATTCAATGCTAAATAATTCAGTTTATCCACATTGAAATACCCTCCAAATTTAACAACATGGTAAACCAATTCCCTTGGGAAAGTGTATTTCTCTGCAATAGGCTGTGGCTATTTTAGTAGCCCTTGTGCTTTTCTGGGTGATGGCAACTCAGCTTTTGGATGCTGTTTGTTTTCTCATTTGTCCAGTACAGCCAGAGCTGTTTGCTGACAGGGGGAGTGGATCGTGTTGGGTATCACCTATGCCAGATTTAAAATGCCTGCTGGAAAGTCACTGAAACAGGGAAATGCCTGATTTTATTTCCAAGGAATACGTTGCGTACTCTGCACAAAGATCTGGGAGCGCTTGGCCAACATTGAGCTTGGTGGCCCACTCACTACTTCTACATTTTATTTTTCTAAAGTTGAAAATATGTTTATTTTTGGCCATGGAATGCACTTTGGAGAAACACTGCTTTCTAATTTTCCTCCCACAGCTCAATCTGCCTCTGCTCAGCAGCTCTGCGGTTTCCCTCTCTCGAGCGAGCTGCTCAGTTGTGCAGAGAGGGAAAGAGATATTTGGAAAGCTCTTTCCTCATTCTCTCTCCAGGATTTAATTTGAAATCCTGATCCTCTTCCTGACTATGTTTTCCTGCTGCAGAATTTGGAATTTTAGATTTTAATATGTCAAGAAAAGTCGTCGGCGTGTGTATCTCCAGACATGTGTACCCTATTTGCAACCTCAAAAGGCACTTAATGAAAGCACTGGATAAATAAAAACAAGTTACCAGGTGAGCAGCAAAATATGTTTGATGATGAATATTTTTTGTGAAGGTGAAGGCAGGTGCAGAGTAAGGTCACAGCATGTTCAGAGGAAATAATTTCCAGGCTCAAACGAGGAATCAGCAGATCTGTGCAGAATGTGAAAATGTTTAACTCAGATCCACCTCAACTATGAATAAAAACTGTAACTGAGTAATTTTCACAACAATTGCTATTGCAACAATATTCTTGAGTCCAGAACCATTCTATGTGTAAGTTGTAAACACTTGGTAAAAGTGTTTGTCCAAAACCGTAATAATTCTGTAAAGTTGAAAAAAAAAGAGAATAAATTATTTGTCTGCCATCAATAAATATTTATGTGCTCAGTGTTCCATTCCCACGTAATAAACTCAGAGGAATTCCAAGACACCCAAAGACTGGTGAGAGTCCATGAAACTTGAGTGTAAAACAATTCATACAATAGGAATAAAGCCACATACTCATGCTTCATGAGCTGAAGGCTGTGGTGTGTCTGGAAATTAGGAGTGCTCTGGGGATATTTAGGGAAAAACACATTTTGCTTTGTGGAATGCAAGAATTATTAATTCGTAATCTCCTTCTAATTGAATTTCCAAACCACACAGATTAGCAATATATTTATGGTATCTTGATTCATCATGGTGCAGTTGATTTTTCCAGCCAGTACTTAGCAAATTTCAAAGAATCCCTCGCACTGGTGAAGTTTCACAGGGGAAAAAGAAAATAAGATTTAGACCGTGAAAATTCTTAACAAGGCTGCAAGCCTTTCCCCCCACTTTTTCTATAAAATGATTTGGACATGGTTGCTACACACTGAGAGATGTACTGTGGTTTGTGGCTTGGATTTCCATGCACTTTTATGCTTTGTTATTTCTTTTCCTGGTGGCTTTTCATGATACCAGAAAATTAAAATATCCATGGGCCTGTAATTTTTTGGGTAGGATGCAGCCTAAGGTAAATGCATGGCCTTGCTTCTGATTAGGGTTCCACCAGGCACATCACGTGGACACAAAGGTTTTGGGAATAATTTTGCTGCTTTCCTCCTCATGGATTTCCCCTGCCAAGAAGCTGCTGCAAAGCTGTGGCTAAAAGCAAACAAGTTTTCTTGCCCTGGACATGGGGCAGAATGTCAGCTGCTGTAGTGCAGCTGTTTTTGTAATGTGAATGTATTTACCTTTATCACTAGTATTTATAATTTCATGACAAATGTATTTTTTTTTCCTGCCAAGATGCATTTCCCATAAAACTGACTGGCATTAAGCACGCTGCTGCTTTCTAGGTGAATACCTCTCATATCAGCCTTTCACACATTTTATTTAGATCCAAATCATGCTAGCTGGGCTGTGGTATGTTGTGTGTGCTTATTAAATTCTACCACAATATCCTTCTTTTTTTTTTCTTTTTCCTAGACATTTGGAATTTCATAGTCATCCAGAACTTTGTTAAAGGTAATTTTCTCTTCCTGTAAGGAGTTCAGTTATTCCCTTGATGCTATTGATGTTTTTGTTTTAATGAGTAACAATTATACTTTTACCTTAACACCTTCCATAGCTGAATCCAGAATATCTATCTAGATATCAATATCTACTTCTGCAGTGAGATGACATAGATCTTTTTCCTCCTGCAATGTGATGGACAAGACATCATCCTTATTTGGGGCTGGAAAAGTCATAAGGTAAGATTTTACTAATTTTCTTGTGGCTAAACCCTACACCTCTCTCACCTGGCTGTCTCTTAATTTGTTGCTGCCAAGTGCCCCTGTTTGGTACAAGTATTTATTTCACTTCCATCTCCTTTATTAACTAGGATTGCACTGGGGGAAGCCCTCTCCAATGAGGAATTTCCATTTATCCTTGGTGTTTCCCTTGGTTAATTTTGTTTTGTCTCTTTCCCCCTAAATTAATTTATTCTAGTAGAACAGATTACCAATTTCCTTTTTATTTTTTCTTTTATCCAACAACTTATGACAATTTTTCTAGCCTACTCATGGCTGGGTGAACAAAACCATTTGAAGCTGTCTTTAGAACAATTTGAATTAAAATAAGAAGATAGTGCTGAACTGCTGAAAGTCCTGCAAAAGATATTGGAGATGCAAATAACTTGGGAAGCTTATAAAGCAGTATATATCTTTGCTTTTCTATTTCTGTCATGTCAGTCCTGGCAGTTTGGAAACTTAAATGCAGAAAAATGAGGGGTAAAAAGTTTTCTGGTTGGGTTGTTTTTTACCCATAGAAAAATGATATTGGCCTGAGTAGGAACTACATCTAAATGTTTGCTGCTTTATCAAAAACCAAAAAAATTTATTCCTTCCTCCCATTTTTGAGAACCAGCTGGGAACGACTGGTAAAAAAATGATGAACTTTTGTGTTAATATCAGCATTAAGTGGATTTTGATGTAGGAAGAGGTAATGTCATGGGTCATAATGGAGTGGTACTAATTGGCAGCTTTATTAAGAATCTCTACTTGCTTACACAGATTTTAGCAGCCCCTACAAGACCCTTTATAATTAGAAACCACAGCAGAGCCACGGCTTCAGATTTTTCTCTTCCCTCTCAGTACAAAGAGCTTTTCCTTTCTCTGTCACAGTTAGTGCAATGGATTGCTTTATTTTCACACATTCCTTGAAAATTAAAGGGGGGAAAATACAAATATTTATAAAAAAGAAACTGCCCCCAGGACAGAGGGGATTTTATGCTGTACCTTTTGGGCTGGACCCTCTGTCAGGAGTGTGGCTCTTGGTTCCAATTTTATGAATTCTGCACAGTTTTATGAATTATAGCAGCCCTTAATGAGTTTTTCCACCTATCCCACTGGGGCGGGTGGAACAACTATTCACCCAGGGAGATGTGATGGCACCTGGAAGATGGTTCTAGAAGGGAGCCACAGTCCTCCTCTGTTTTCTCTGTACTGATTTGGGGTCAGCTTTGCTTTCTGAGGATGCTCTCCTCCTCCTCCTCCTCCTCCTCCTCTTCCTCCTGTCCAAACTCAGCCAGACCATGCAGGACCACAGGGATGGGAATGGCCCAACCCTGCCCTGTGCATGGCAGGCAAAATTAGCAGTGTGTAAAACTTCCAGAACAATCATCTGGATTGTGATAGTACTCTTGTGAAGAAAACGTAGAGTAATAAACAAACAAACAAACAAACAAAAGAAAGAGAGGAGGAGATTAAAAAAAGCCTTCAGGAACTGCAAGGGAAAAACCTCCAGAGTTTAGCAGCATAAAGGGAACCTTTAACAGAGAAAAGAAAAAGCCTTCCAAATTAGAAACAAAGAGGATTTTTTTTTAAAAAAAAAACCACCTCACAGCTCTTCTGACTTTGCTTTTGAAAATCAGTTACCAGAGGTGACTGTATTTCTAATATGGTTTTATTTAAAAGCTTTTAAACAATGTTGGGGGAAAAAAAAAAGAAAAAAACCTGCTACTCGGCTTGACCTTAGCCTGGTGTGTTAGCAGTACACATGGTAGGAGGCCTTTTTGGTAACGAGAAGCAGCTGTTACTGCCCTCAGCACATAATCTACAAAGCTATTCACTGGAAGTGAATAACTATTTATTATCCCTTTTCTTGCAAAACTTTTAGGGCTAAACAGTAGGTTCATAAGCGTGCCAGAAATAGCACCTCATTTTCCATTGAATAAGGTCAAAACAAGTCATTGGAAACTGATGATCACCTACTTTAGCAAATAAGAAATGCATGAAATATCCAGTGCAAATCAACCACTGAGAATATCTTGCTGTCCAGCATTGCAAAGCGGGCAGCTCCTGGTACCCAACTGTTGGGATTCTTCCTGGATGACATCACCACTGGATTTACAGTTTTGTCAATGTTACGTCATATATCTCCTTGTTTCAAGGAGATTTAAAAACAAAATACTGAAAAGAACCTCAGGAAGACCAAAGAAAACAGTGTCAGGACACAGTCTCTGCTCCCCTTTTCTTCATGGGGGCATTAAGAATTAAAAAATTATTGTTTTTGTCCAAAAAATAAGGTGATTTACCCACAGAAGAAGGTGTTTTACCCACAAAATCTTATGCCTCTCACAGGTCTTTGTGAAAATCCAAAGGAAAGTTAAATTTCCCCTCAGTAGGATGTAGCTGCTGTCTCAGGGAAGTCTGAAACCCAAAGTTTCCTTTGCTGTGGCAGTCTAAGCAAGAAGAGACTTCCTGAAACCATGTGTATGAAAAGGATTAAATCTGATCTAATAACTTCAGGAGGATTAGAATAACCTGAATTAAAGCCATTAAATCATACAGAGTCCTGTCACCATCAGCTGCAATGGCCTCCAGAACTTAGCACAGCAAATTAAAAGTAAGGAGTTTGTGTAAGAGTGCAATGTGGCTCATATGGATCAGTTTCTGAGTACTAAACTCTCAGAAATACACAAATAAAGACTTTTCAACACAATTTCTCAAATTATGATTTAGTGGATGTGTTTGTTAAGTTGGAAAGTATTCTTAATGACCACTTTCTCCCTGCTCTGTTCTCACCAAGATTTCTGGTGTCCCTGGGAGTGTCTCAGGGTGAAACCTGCCATCCTGCACTGACTGTTTTGGTTCTGGAGAGATGAACAGATAAACTTGTGACTGTGTGAGCAGGTGAGTGGAGGACAGAAACAGCTGGGGAACAAACTGAGAGGTTTGGAAATCTCCTGGGAAGCAGTTGAAAAGACATAAACCTCTAGGGATGTTGGATAAAGCAGAGAATTTGCATTGCAGAATGATAGAATTACTTTTCCTCTAAGAAAGAAATAAAACCCCCAAGCCAACAGGCAAAAAAAACCCAAACAAACAAAAAAAACCAACCCAAAATCAAAGACTTCTTAATAGCTGTTCTGATATTTCTCTAAAATAAAAGTGAATAGACCTTTGAATGCTTTGTTACAAGTTAATTTCTCTACCTAAAAGCCAACAAACTTGGTTTTGTTTGGCAGGTTCTTGGATATCCATTTGGGTTAATAGACATGATGTTTTATTTAAAAAATAGTATTTTAACTCACTTTTCTCATGTAATAGGGAAGGTAAGAAAGGTGACCCTATTTGAGGAAATCCTAGTATGTCTTTATCTTGGGTTTCCAGATTATATTTGACTTGAATGACTAATTCAGTCCTGAATTTGAACTAAATAATTAAACATCTATTGAAGTAGTTGAGGTGTTTTTATGCTCTAAGTTTTAATTAACATAAGACTACAGCACAAAGAATTTTTGTTTCCACAATAGTTGCCACAGAAACATGACCCACCTGTAACCTTATATACTGCAGAATAAATATGAAAATGGTTAATGGCAGAGCAGTATTTTCCATTTACTAGTTCTGAGAAAATTGGAAGCATATGTTTAAACTGTGTGTCTTTTTTCCCCCTCCCCTTTTCATTTATCTGATAAAGTACAAATGAGAGAAGGTTCAAGCCTTATTAGCTCCTTCAGTAACTGAAGGATTCCTATTCATACCTGGCTGCTTTGGCTTTCATATTTCCCTGGCTGCCTAATTAGGTAGGAAAATGAAATCCCTGAGCTGGGGTGTCAGTGCACAGCTGAGGCTGGGCTGCACTCAGCAGAGATGCTCTGGGGGAGCATCTCCTGCTCCTGAGGGGCTGCGGGGTTTTGGGAAGGTTTTAGGGCTGTTGGTCACTAATGCTGAAGGGATGGGCACAGTCTGTGAGGTCCCTGGGGGAAAACACCCCCCTCCTTTTGCAGAAAGCTCAGGATAGCACCAGTGGCAGCTCCACCACCTCGTGTCTGCTGCTAATGAGAGATCACCCCCTTCTCTCTCAGTCTTAATTAATATGAAGTCATTAATAAGAGCGAAACACACCTGGGCTGTGAGGAGCCTTGGGTGTGTATTAGAGTTGTGTGGAAAAGGGACTGGTTTTAATTAGTCCTCATTATCCTGAGGGAAGCTCAAGAAGGAGCAAAGCCACATGGATAGATGTCAGACACAGGCTGATGTTTTCTTGGTTATTCTCCAGCTATTTGTGCCAATACTTGGGTAATGCACAGAGATCACCACACACGTGGCTGTACAGGCCCTCACTAGGAGATGTCTGAAATACCAAATGCCAATTTTGCATCCAGTGCTTGTTTCCAGCTCTTGGGCTGTGGTACTGGAGCCTCTGGTGATTGTGCACCATTTCCATCCTTCCTAAATTTATTTGGGAATATAGAGCTGAAAGCACCATCCTCCCACTTGATTTGTGCATGTCTGGGATGGCAGACCTGATGCAGAAGATAAAGTAGCAGAATGAGTTTAAAGCTTTCAAGGTTATACATTTTGAAAACAAAAACGCTCTTTAGATAATAAAATGTATTTAGTTGTCACTGGGGGGAGTGGCACTTTAGAAATCAGGAGTGCTGAGTATAATTTTCCAACCAAGATCTTTGACTGACTATTTGCACTTATTTGTACAAATGCGTGAGTTTGAGGCAGGGTGGTGAATTAAATGGTCCATCCACCAGAAACAAGGGAAGAGCCTGATTTTACAAACCCTGAGTAGTACTGCTGGCATCTTCTGTGGAGGTGTAACATGGATCTGTTCTTTAGAGGTTTTGTGGGTGTTTTTGCACTACAGAGCAGAGCACACTGACCCAGCACCTGCATGGGGCACACATGTGGTGGGCACACCATGCTCAAAGGCTGGTCTGTGTGGCTCTTCAAAGACCTGTGCTGCCCTGTCTAGCTTTTTTTCCTTTTTTTTTTTTTTTTTTTTTTAAGCTCCCAGGCTCTAGATTTTACTTTTGAAATTTGACTGGCAGCACAGGTCAGGGAGTCGAGTCACAAATCCCTCATGCTGATGTTTCCCTTTCAGGTATCAAACACAAGCATGTTTGAGGAACAGAGCCCTCCAGGCTAGAAAAATAAACACTCAAGATGAGACCCTTTTCCCACTGCTACCACAACCCTAACTCACAGACAAATGAAAACCTGATGAAGGATATATGACAGGGCCCTTTCCACTCCCCCTCCACGACCTCAATCTATCACGAATGCAACTGGCCTGTGTCATGGCAAGCAACCCAGACAACTGTCAGTGCTGCCCATAAATCACCTCCATCCTGCACTCGTGAGCTCCCCACAAATATTGCCAAAACTCCTGCTCTTCGAGCAGCCGCACGCCTCAGGGTTGCAAAATCTTGAGCGCGGTTTGCTGGTGCTGTGATGGTTGTATCAAATGTACCCTCCTCACAGAGGGAGGGATGGGAGCAGGTTTCTTGTGGCTTCATTCTCGGGGCAAAGAGCCTCCTTTGTTCTGCTGCTGAGGCACCCAGCACCACGGGGAGCATGTGACAGATGCCTCTGGTTCCTGGGAGAACAGAAGGTTTTCTAAAAGAAACAGGGCTCCTGGTGGCTCTGCAGGAGTTGCCATGTGAGCAGTGGCTGGCAGGTAGAGCTGTGCTGCAGGAAGATTATCAGATCCCATCCTGGCCTGCTCTGCACCAGCTCCAGTGATGCCTTAGGATTTTAGCTTTTGTGTTTTTCAGATCCTCTACTGCATTAGTGGATAACTCTAAGCCCCATATGGAGTGTTAGTGGCTGCCTTCACATTTTGGTCAGACAAAATTCCTCTGGGCCAGAAACTCAAGGGCACCCTACAGCCTCAGGCCCTGAAAAGTATAAACAAAAGTGAATTGTTGGGGACCAAAGTGGGGGTAAATGACTTCATTACCTGAAGCTGGAATTGGAGGATTAACCCCTGAAATGCAAATGGACCAAACTTATGATTGCCTGAAAAACTTGTGACCATTGCCCATCTTGGGTGTAGCCCCTCTTAGAGTCTTCTGACTGCCCAAGAAGTACCTTTTGAAGGCCTTTAATGAATACCCACTTTTATTTTCTTAACCTTATCTAGCCCCTGTTCTAGGTAGCCACTCCGAGGCATCAGGAGCCTGGCTGAGCACTTTTAATTATCACACCCACTTTTTGCCTCTTTCATCCCACTCATCATAAAACACAGGCAGTTAAAAAAAACAAAACAGAAACTTTCTTTTCCACATTTTAGCCACTGATTCTCCATGCTGATGTAATAGCCCCAATAAGAATGCAGTGATAATTCTCTGTTACGTCCATTTCTGCACTGTAAATGTGATTCCTGATGGTCCAACACAGTAAGTTTCAAAAGGCCTGACCCCAGAGAGTATTCCATGCAGGAGTAATATCAGTATTCCCCACAGATGGCACCATGGCCAGTCCTTGCATTACACCACAGAGCCCTTTGTACAGCACAGAATTGGGAGCAAGGTGTTCCTGCCTTTGTCCATTCCTAACAGGAGTTTGCTGTTGCACTGCATAATTTTAATTTTTTTTTTTTTCGTGATCAATGCAACAATTGCTTCTGTGCTGAAAATAGAGATGCTTGTGATTGTTGTATGTTTCAGTTCAATCTTTTTTTCCCCTTTTTCTTTTCCATTTTAATGGCATTATGATCAAGGAACACACAAGCATCTCTCTTGATATCCTCGTCCTACATGCTGGCTGTCATTTCTGTCACTCTGCTTCCTCCAGGATGACAGATACATTGCTCTGAGCAAGCAGGGGCTTCCTATCAATCAGTCAAATGTAGTTCTGCTTACACTGAATGAGCTACACATTTACTGGCACACACCAGAATAAAAAGACAAGGGAAAATAAAACCTGTGGGGTTTTTTTTTCCTAAAGCCTTTCCAGATGTGATAAAGAAAACATCAGTCTTCTGCAAGAAACAGGAACTGAACATCCAATTTTAAAATCTGCTTTGAAATATGGTAGTAAGAGTTTTGTTGTGGGTAGGAAGATGTAGGAATAGAAACAAAGTTTGTAGGGAGGAGCTATAGTGTTTGTTAAATCAACTGGTAGAGTACTAAAAGAAACAAGCTTAGGGCATGGAAAAAAAAAAAAAGCGCCTTTTCAAGGTCTGAAATGCAAGTATGAAGTACCAAACTAGGGAGTAACCAAATGCTCTGCTCTTGCCTTGATTGTAGTAATCAATTACCACTTTGTGAGCAAAGAGGGCAGCAACATCTGAGAAGTGAGCTAGTGGAAATACTGGTCAACTATTCCTTCTGTGACCCTTGGGTGAAATCATTATCTCAAGAACTCAGCAAAGAGCAATATATCTAACATACTTAGGAAAAAATTGTTAAATAAGAAAAGAGTCACTGAGTATGGTCTACTTAAAAGGGAAGAAAAAGCTTTTTGCATCCTCTCCTGAAACAAAGTTATAGCACAGAGTCTGAAAATACCATTACAAAATTATCAAACTGTGCTGCTAAAAGACTCAATAATTTTATTAATTGTATTTGCCTTTTCTTCTCCCTATGACATTGGGTTAATCATAACAACCCTTCAATTATCTTCTCCTAAACATCCTGGAAGACCCAGGCATGGATGAAGGCTCTTAACTGGACCCCCTGATTGTCCTCAAGGTCTCCTCAAGTGCTTTAACATCAAAAATGCCTGTATAATGTGCAGGTCAGGGCACATATTTATAGATTTGTCCAGAAACTCATATTATTTTGCCAAAAATTCCTTGCTGTAGATAATTCCACCTTGCCATGATCATTCCTGTGTTTCGATTCTCTCACAGATTTTTTGGGTGGAGTCAGGCAAGGGATGGAGAGGGGCTGATGGATCCACATCATCTCCTCCTCCCCCAGCCACGGGTGGAGCTGTGCCAGTGGGAAAACACTGCCCCTAAATCCCATGGCAGAAAAGTCCTTTGTGAGGGTCAGAGGAGGGATTTCCCCCCCACCCCTTCCCTTGTCCCGCTACAGCTGGATAAACAGGGTTAATTTCAATGTCTCTCGTTACTCAGATCCCATTCCATATGTCCTAATTAACCCTGTTTAATTCTGGCTAAAGGTTTCTGTTAACACCTTCTTTTCAGTGTTCCTGGCGTGCTGAATAAACAGCCCCGTGCACAAAGCCCCATTAACATGCAAATTCCCCGAGCTGCACTTTGTGCTGGGGCTCATTAGTATGGAGAGATGCATTTCCCACTGGGAGGTCCCTGGGACATCGAATTAGTGCAATTATGCAGTTTGGGTGACAGCTCAATATCACGTGGGTGGGGGAATGCTGCAACATATCCTTGGTGTCTGAAAATGAATTTTCTTTGAGGAAAATGAAAATGAAAAAATGAAATGGAAAAAAAAAGAAAAAAAAAAAAGAAAATGAATTTTCTTTGAGGATGCGCGGCACCCGTTTGCTCAGCCTTTCTGCTGAATAGGTAAATGTGCCAAGCAATCTCCACAAATTTGAAATCAGTTTATGGGAAGGTTTGTGTCAGGTAACTTTTGAATGCATAAGAAGAGTTTTCCAGGGCCAAATTGAAGAAATGTACTTTCAGAATAATTTTTAACTCGTCAGCAAGTGTAGATATGTGCATGTCCAGTAAAATAAATTTTCCTTGGATTTTGCTGCTGATTTTCCAAACAATCAAAGAGAATTCTAGTGAAACATATTCAATATTAAAAAAAACCACCCAAAACCCAAGCAACAGAACTATCCCCCACAGCTGATTATAATTTATCATATAATTGTAGATTTTAAGATCTGAGCAGTTTAGAATTAATACACACCAAATGAAGATAAATTGATTAATCTAACAATTTTATTACTTGAACTCCTTTCCTCATCATTATAAATTATTCTCTCTCTGTGGTGAATGTACAACAACATTACTGATTATCTTTAATTTTAATTTAGAAAGCAAGATATTTTCATTATCTTATTAATTCTATTGTATAATAAAGATATCCGCTTTGGCCTGGAATGTTATAATGGGCTCAGCTGGGCTCATAACTGTCTAACCATAGATGCTTACATGATAAATGTAGGGGTGTACAATTAGCTGTGTGACCAGTTAAAAATGTTCTAAGAGTGGCTGTGATCCTGAGGAGAATGAGAGTCTCACTAAAAGTGGCTTTGCTGCTTTTTATATCATTTGAGATAATTACATTATTTGCAGGAAGTTGTATGCATTTTGAGCCTGTGGTATGTTTAGGGCTGTAGTACTGCCCAGTGACAATCAATTTCATAGCTTTATTATTATTAGATTGTATAAAATAAAACATTATAGTCTTTAATTAATTGCTGCTGGGTCATTCAACAATCTACAGTTTTATAATTATTTTGAGAAAGCACAAGGCAAGGCATTTTCTTTCACTAAATGCACTCCTGAAATGTGTCTATCAGTTATCTTCTCTGAGTACCCTCTCTGAAATAAATGTGCCAGATATTGCCAGTTTCTCTTCTTATGGAGCCCTTTCCATGGTTTTGTGCCATTCCTTTGAGACCCTTCTGTTGTTAAGTTTTTTGCAGTAGTGTTGCAGACATGTTCTCCACTAATCTACTGACTCCACAATCACTTTTGTATGATTTCATGCACATGTGCTTTATATATCCTTAAAACCCCACATCTGTCCCTGCACATTTCAAAAGATATTTGCACAGATGTCTCCATGGTGTCACCAGATTTTTCTTTTAATTATTGGTTTTCCTGGTGTATAAGACATTATTTCTTAAGAGTACCTACAGTTTTTTATCTCTTTCACCTGCCACGTTGGTGTATAACTATAGCTTTTTCAAATTGTTTGAGTGTTCTCTCATCTCAGCAAATTGGGATAATTTTATTATCCCAATAATAAAGTTATCTATTACTAATTGGGATTTTTGTCTTCTGATGGATCTTTCTACCATACTTAAATTCCTTCCTAAGAGATGTTCTTGAAAAGCTCTCTACTGCCAAGTACAGTGCCTTTGCAGAATAGCATCTATTTTTCTTCTAACTATTCCTTCTCCTTGTCTGACATTTCCTGTGAAAAGCAATCTATTGAAACATGAAATATGTATATTACATGGAAAAAATTAGGGTAATTGTTTTTTCTCAAGGTATTCATCTCTTTGTTTTATGCCAACGATACTGGGGGTCTATCACAGAGCCGTGGTTTGTGCAACACCACAAACATTTTCCAGAGGACAAGAGGACAGGCTGCTCACCAGATGAAATATTGAATATTAAATATATTAAATGAAATATTAACTTTCTGCATAGTGTCAAGAGAGGTATAATTTTACCTGTCTTCTATAGACTGACAACTCTTCCTGTTTCTGGTAGACTTAATTCTCTGTTGGGTAATGACTGAGCTGGCTGGAGAACGAAGCAAGGGAAGACTGCAGGAGTTTCCCAGTGAATTTTTTAGAGTATTAAAAAAAAAAAATCAAAACTTTGGAATGTTCCAGACTGAATTGCATTGGACCAATTGGGAAACAGACATCTTGTGTTTGCTGTGGAATTTTATTTTGAGGGAGATCTTGAGGGATCTGCAATGTCCGCACCTGGCTACCTTGCACTGTGAAAAGTTTACCCAAGTGAGAAGTTTGCCAGGATTGCCAGAACAATTTCAACTTTCAGGTCTCTGTTTCCACCCTCTCCAGAGAGCTCCAACTGCCTCAGGATCCAGCTGCATTTATTTCACCTTGTGCTGTGTGACAGAATTCCCCCAGCTCCAGCTGTGCCTTGCTGGGTTTTGACTGGAGGTGCCCCTCAAATGGCAGCACTGGAATTTCTCCTGCTTTATTGGAGGGTCTGAGTGCAGAACCCCTCAAGAGATTCCCTGCTCCAGCCCAGGGCAGGGTCAGATAAAAGGGATATGGAGCTCTTGCTGTCCCTCAGGGGAGAGAGAGAGACGGAAAATGGGTGGCATATCTAAATAAGCTTTTAAATAAAAAGCTTTTAATTTCATTTTTGACAATTTCAGAATGGAAAAATCTGAATTAAAACCTAAATCACATTGTAGATAATTCAGATAATCTCAATTATCTATGACATAATAATTATACAAATACAAATAATAATAACACAATAATATAAATTATCTACTATAATCAACCTGCTTCCAGGTAAGTAATTAAAAAAGATAACACTGTCCCCCATAACCTCTCCCTCTATGATAAGAATAGTAGCACAAAACCAAAAAAACATAGTTCCAATGTAGACAAAAAGGAAGTAGTTTTATAAAATCTCTCTTCTTTTTCTTAAGGGGAACTTTCTTAATTTTCCAAGTTTGTGTGCTGGTAACAATATACTGTGCAGCAGTATTTTTCCAATGTACACAACTTTACAATGCTTCCTACTTGCTAGGAGATTAAAATTCAATTTTTTTTGTCCCTTAAAAGTTGAGAGCTGACTTGAGATTAAAATAGTTCCATTTTTTCCCTTGAAAAAACATAATTTTAATGAAATCAAAAGCAAAATCATAATTGTTTTTGTGTCTCATAAGAACAAAGATTTTATTACTACTTTAAAATTTTGTGGGTTTTTAAAAATTCTATAATGGTTGCTGGGTATATCTTCATTAACAAATCTGCAATATAGGAATCTGAAATTTTATCAATTCACATTACTCCAGTACTTTACAACACAAATAATTTGTATCTATAGGAAATTCTTATAGGGAATTGACTTATCAGAGAAAGTTCTAGAAGAAAAAAAAACTGTCCACACTTTATTTGGAGGGAACTCTTCCATGGTCATGCCATTTCCTTTTAAAAAATCCCCTCTCAGCTGCAATTCTTTGATGAGGTGGTGATCTGATATTGGGATAAATTTAGTATGGAGACAGGCCATTAAGGAGTCAAAGTCAAATTTTTCCTCAAAAATAAATAAATACAACATCCAGAAATAAAAACAACTGTTTTCTTCTGCCCATGTCGCTCAGCATCTTTTTCCTCTCATCAAGATGTTCATATTTAGGGAGCAAAGTTTTGATGTTTGCATATTGTTTTGAACTCCTCTCTTGGGTTTTCTCCTGAGCTCCCAGCACATGTAGAAACAACTGCAGAAAGAAAAGTCTGCCAAAATCCTCATTTTGGATGGGGGAGGACCTCCCCTCATACCTCTCCAAGTCACAGCAACAGCTCATTTCTAGCACTTAACATCACAGTAAGTGCACATTACATGTGTACTCTGCATGAACTGCATTTTGAAGTAAATGAAGTTACAAGCCCTGTTCTTTAAATTCATCTGACTCCCAGCAGAGCATATGTAATGTCTCATAACAGACTGCAGACAGGATAATATTTCTGCTGTTTGGATTACCAACAAATCTAATTCATGAGTTTTAGTCCATTTTTAAAAGAGTGCTTGGCCAAGTGGTTTTGTTTTCTTGTTAAATATTATGCACACAGTTCCTTGAAAAGTTACCAAGGTCATGTTAATAGAAGCTTACCTTTTAGCAGATTTATTTCAAATGTATGATATGGGGGGAAATGAGATGTTTCAAGCAGTTTGAAAAGGAAAAAAAAACCAACCCAAAAACCAAAACAACAAACCTACAACAAACCTGTTAGGATAAGGACTATTGTGAGACATTTTAAATTAATCCAGTTTAAGAAAGTTTGATTTCTGCACTGTAGCAGCACCCAAAGCTGCTGCCCCATGGCAATTTGGGGATGTTGTATCTCAGTTTCAGAGGAGTCCCCAGGTATGCAGTCAGTCAACACCAGAATCTGCACCATGGATGTAATTTTGGGCTGAATCTGGGTTTTCCTGATGCCTGCGCTTGCTCACAGCTGTGGGTTTGGAGCAGCACAACCAAACTATGCATTTCTGTGATTCAGCATCTGCTGAAATGAGCTACATCATCCCAGTAAGGATTTGAAGGGGTCAGCTGGGCAATCCTATAACTCTGAGAGTGTACTGAAGTGTCACTATAAATCTGCGTCGTGAGATGGGACTGCAACCAAGGCTGGACTTTGCTGTGAAGAACTGTAACAATGGTTGTGTTTCATCACTACAGATGGCCTGAGAAGCTGAAAACACATTTTTTTTTTTTTTTTTTTGTAGGGGGAGTATAAGGCTGGATAAAGTTGGCCTGGATATATTTAAATTTTTCAAGTGAAACAAAAAAAACCCACAAAAAACCAAAAAAAAACCCCAACAAAACAAAACCAAACCAAACCAAACCAAACCAAAACAAACCAAAACAAAAAAAAAATCAAAATTTGTTTTAGCTTAAACAGCAGTTTAATTAATATTTAATTTAACCCACTCTCATCCCCAAAAAGCAAGCAAACAAAAAAGTATTTAAAAGTGAAACATTCATGTCTGCTGTCAGGAAAAAAGAAAATATTCAAAAAATTGAAATGAAAAGGTGAATTTTTCTTTCTTTTACTTGGTTAAAAGCCTTTGTAGGCAGTTGACTCTGGTCTTTAGTCTGATCTTGCATTATAGATAAGGAGTTTTAATGTAGATTTCTGCCTGCAACTGCAAAAAAATGGTCCAGGGTCCCTGTTTTCCATAGAATTGAAGGTAGAAAGGGATGCCAGTCCAGAGGGAACTCTTTGTAGCACAGAAATTATGGAAACATTACTTGTTTGAGCAAAGCAAGACAGCTAGAAATAAATTATTTTATAACCCTAATGCACCCATTTATTGGAGACAGAGAGAAAGGCCTTGAATCTTTGAGCTGAGGTGATGTTTAGAACCAGGGATGCCAAGTACATTTTGAATAATTTTGAATCCTACTGAATGTTGAAAAATTGATTGCAATCTTTGGTGTTCACAGGATTTTCATTTACAGTGTGATATCCATGGGTATACATGAATTCTTTACCTTCAGCCTTGGCACAACGGCTGGAGGTTATTGATATAACACCACTATTGCTGCGGATATCAAATCTCTGGTAACTCACCTCACTCAGGACTTTTGCTCTTTAAATTCTTATTAAAACCCTTTGAATGACAATTCCACCCCACAAACTGCAGTAGCACAGCTCACGTATCACACTGTGCTTTGAAACTTTATCCCTTCCTGTGGAAGCTGTTACACTAAAGAAACATATTTTGCAACCTTAATCATCTTACGATTCCATAAAATCTGCCTCTAGGTCTTATTTTGTATATAGCTGAGGGGGTGAGGAAACAGAGGATGTAGCAAGATTTTATCCCTAATTTGTTTCTTGAATGTCTGAAAAAATAAATATATTGTTTTGATGGTATTAGAGAGTTACAAAGAGTTACAAGCTTGTGCTTTATTGTGCTTTTTGGGTTCTTATTCGGCGTTGCGGCCTGCTCGCTTTCTCTCCGACTTTCATCCAGGGATCTGCCTAGGGACAATCAAGCAAGCACTCATTTTGAGCATGCATTATGAGGCAATTAAATGAGAGCTGTGCTCCTCAGAGGGGAGATGGAGTGAGATCTGGGGCATTAATTACCGAGATGTCATGAGAAGCTGTGGGGAATTAACTCATCTGTTTCCAGGCCTGGACGCCCAGCCAAGGCCGCAAACCCTCTGCAATGTGATCCTGTGCGCTCGGAGGAAAAAAAGGCAGGCAGAGAAAGGAAAAGAAACTCCTCTCAAACCTCCTGGAGCTCCTCAGGAACACATAAAGTGGCTGCTGTTAATCCTTCAAAAAGAAAATGAGGGAAACGTTGATGGCACCCATCGGTGTTAATTTTCATGTAGGCCGTGGTGAGGAAAGGCTAGGCGAACTGGGAATGTCCAGCCTGGGGAGGAGAAGGCTGTGGGGAAACCTCAGGAAAAAGGGCTAAAAGGGGCTCCAGGAGAGCTGGAGAGGGACTGGTTTTGAAATAGGGATCTCCTTGAGACAGGTCTCATAAGCTCTTGGAGATTTATTTCATGCCCAAAATAGCTCAGCTACCTTAGAAGGCATAAAATCAGCAGGATGGCTTCTGTGGTAGTGTTGGAAACAAAAAGGTTTTACTAAAAGGCAAAATAACAAAAGTCTTTACAGAGAAAAACCAAGCCAGATGCAAGAGGTTCTTGCTCCTGGTACAACACCTCACAAAAGCCATTGGTTTCTTTGTTCTCTTCTTTTTCTAGTAAATTGCCCAGGTGGGACTTTTTGGCTTCTGTCCAATTGGCTGTCCTTGAGTTTGAGGTGAAATCCCCCAGGTCCTATGGGGTGTCTTTTTGGCGAATTGAGGAAATAAACTTCTGGGCTTTTTTCCTTTTTAAGGAGACAAAGGATGATTTTGTCACTCTGTCAACAGGGTACACATCCCTACAGGGGGGCTGGAGAGACAGGACACAGGGAATGGCTGCCAGTGCCAGAGGGCAGGGCTGGCTGGGATCTTGGCAATGAGGAATTGTTCCCTGGCAGGGTGGGCAGGCCCTGGCACAGGGTGCCCAGAGCAGCTGGGGCTGCCCCTGCATCCCTGGCACTGCCCAAGGCCAGGCTGCACCCTGGGACAATAGAAGGTGTCCCTGCCATGGCTGGGTTGGAATGAGACAGACTTTAAGGTCCCACCCAGCTCAAATCATTTCATGACTCTGAATCTGTGATTCTATGCTCTAGCAAGCTGTTTAACCTAAGGAGATCCAAAATTTGCAGTTTAACAAGTTCTTTATGTGTCAGTCTGCTTGCTTGTACCTTACACACATGTTCTTGTGGTTAATAATATTAGAAAAGTAAAATTAAAAAAAAAGCTTTCCAAATTAATCAAAGGATGAGTTTTAAGTGGCAAAACCTTGAAGCATCCAGCTGCTGCAAAGTGCCATCTAAGGCACACTTTAAAGGATTTAGCCTGAGCTCTCCATGACTGCAAGGGCCAAACCACTGAGAAGGTGGCTGTAAAACTGGTGATTAATTTAATGCTTTCCAAGACTGTCATGTTTGTTTGGTTTTTTTTTGTTTTTTTTTTTTTTTTTTTCCTGAGTATTATGGGTCTGACTTATAACTTTAACAACTTCTTGCTTTCTGTGTGATGAGATTTCAGGCATGATGACTGCAGGAAGGCATTCATGTCTGATGAGGAGGAGGAGGAGGAGGATGTAGAGGATGCTGCTGCTGCTGGAGTACCAAGCCATGATCAGCAGCAGCAATGTTTTGAGTGGAGGTGAGAAATGTGAGTCACAGTCACACAGCTGATGCCACAGCCACAGAAAAAAGCTGTCATAGGTGTCTGGGCAGTAGCAAAGGCCGCATTAGCTTGGCCATAACATTCCTAAAATGCCTTTGCAGGGTTTTGAGGCTCAGCTGGCCCATGCCTTGGAAAGTCAGTGCTTGCCTGACACCACCCTTGCGTGCAGACATTCCCAGGGGTGATACAGTCCTAAATAAGGTGTATGCAGGAATGATTAAATATTCAGATGTTCTGAATCTGGAGGTGGCAGGTGAAGGGCAGGACCTGCAGAGTGTGGACTGACAGCAGTGCTCAGGTTATGAACTTTTGATGGGAATGAGGAGGAATCACCCATGATGATGCTGGGAATGAAGGAGGAGGGTGGGGAGGAAAAGATCAGAGCTTGTTTCTGAGAAGTTTAAGGCGGCAGATGGACCTGCAGCACCCTGTCAGGATGGTGAGTGTGTTATGAAGTGGGTGTAGCCTTCTCAAGGATGGACTTGTGAACCTCCTCTGAACAGACATCTTGGAGCTGTTCTCAGAGGGGTGTGGGGAACCAGAATGGTGGCACTCAGGAAACCTGCTGGATTTCCTTTTATTATATAAATTATTTGTACACTACTTGTTACTTTCCCCATGCACTGGGTGTGTCCAGAAATTCAGCCTCCCACACTGCCCCATGGTCTCACCAAATCATTGTTAGCAGAGAAATACCACTGTGGGAATTTTGAAGGAATTTTGAATGAGTTAGAGGTGGGATTTCTGAGTTGTTTTAGATGGTGCCATTTATTTCTTTTAATCTTTGACATAGGCAGGAAGTGTGAGTTCAGTTCACATCTTCACTGCATGGCTCAGAAGGTCACAAGACCTTTAGTTACAAGATCTTTGAAGGATTTACTGACCAATAAAACTCTGCCAACAAGGATATTTATGGTTTTGACCCAATCCTTAAATAATTTGTTCCATTTTGTAAATATGGGCTCATGCTACAGTGTAAGTTTTCTTAGCCAATCATGTTATGGCACACAAACTTATCACACCTTAAAACTCTAAACTTTCCTTTACTTTGTTTAACATGTCCCTGCTTTAAATTATAAATCCACGTTCTCACTTCTAGCACCTGAGTTTGGGAGCCTTTCCCAAGGTCTCAGATCAAATCCTGGGTTTAGTTCTAAGCTTTGGCTTACAGGCCCAAAGTTCTGAGAGTTCCTTGTGCTTTGGATTCCAGCATACCACAAGAATCAGAGAATTCCAGACTGGTGTGGACTGGGAGGGACCTTAAAGTCTGTCTCATTCCAAACCCTGCCATGGGCAGGGACACCTTCCACCATCCCAGGTGCTCTAAACCTCATCCAGCCTGGCCTTGGACACTTCCAGGGATCCAGGGGGAGCCACAGCTGCTCTGGGCACCCTGGGCCAGGGCCTCACCAGCCTCTGAGTAAAAAACTTCATCCTAACACCCAGCCCAAATCTCTCCTCTTTTAGTTTAACTCCCTTTCTCCATGTCCCTTCACTGTCTGTTCACAGCAAGAAAACTGATTGTGACCCAAAACCAAGGTTCAGCCTGAACCTGTGGACGCCTGACGCTGGCAGCAGGGCTGAGCAGCACAGGGAAGAATTTAAATTCCTGTATTTCAGTGCATGGAAGCTGTCTTCTGCGAAAAAGCAGCAAAATATCATCAAATATCACATTGAGCTGCTCTCTCCACACAGCAAGGGAGCTCTGTGCACAGGTGAGTGGAACTCAACCCCCAAAGTTTGCCAGGAATATTTTTTTCTCCTCCACAACCCATTCAGATCTGGTTGTCAGAAGCAGTATCTATTGGGTAGATACTTACAGCTGAGTCTTTACATTTTTGGGGATGAAAAAAAAAAATAAAAGGAACAATAAAATCTTGCAGACTCATAGCTCAGCTCCCTCTTCTATTAGGTTTGGAGCAAAAAGTACAGAATCTTGAAAGCCCACAAATATTCGTATTTAGCAATTCAGTGGTTTTATCTCAGCATGAGACCAGGCTAGGATAGAGAATGCCTTGGAAACACAGATTAAAACAGCTCCTTAAATAGTGGCTCACGACACCCTCCCTGAAGTTTCTCATGGCAGCTTAATTAGATTAAGAGAATGAGTCTGACTAACACCTCTGAAACTCAGGGACTGAAATACCTGGAACTTCACTCCACTTATGCAATGTGCCTCAGTACAAATACTGAGCAATGTTTTGTATGAGTCCCATCTCTGCATGCCAGACTGCTTAAAAATGTGTCTTCTATTAGTATTATTATTATTATTTCTGAGTTCTCCATCTAGGAAAGCCAGTGGGAAACAAAATATATTTGTTTAAAGCAGTCCAAAAAGCCCTGCCTGTGAACAAGCTGTCTTCAGACCAAGCCTGGAGCTAGCCTGCAGTCTGACAAGCCTTTGAATTAATTGCACCCTCTCTTTGCTAGAAAATGAGAGGCTTTTAAACATCCTTTTAAGCTTGCTGAGTGATTTTCTGAAGTTTTCATAGTGCGCTGCTCCAGAATGTTGTGATTTTCATGATGTAATTAGCTGTTGTTCAGGTTTGGGATGATTGGCATCAGCCAGGGTGTGCTGCACCCAGTTTGCTGGCCCAAAGAATTTATCTGTGGTGATCTCTGTTGTGGGGTGGGGGCAGGCAGCAGCTCCCATGTGCCACACAGGGGCAGTGGCAGGAGGGTGTGGAGGGGACACAAGGGACGGGCTGAGACTGAGTCTACCATGGAAAAAATTCAGTTTGTCCTAGCCTTCCTTGCAGCTGTAACCCAGGGCAGGTTCCTTGATGACTGTGGCATTTTCAGGGACATTTCTGAGCATGAGAAGGGTTGTGAGAGAAAACTTTTCTCCCTGAGCTGTTATCACGTGCATTGGTTCATCCCTCCTTATAGTTTCCAGTCAATCTTTTCACCTAGGTATCAAGGGGTAGTACCAGAGGAAACAGCCTCAAGTTCCACCAGGGGAGGTTTAGATTGGATGTTTTTTGTCACTGAAAAGAGCTGAAAAGCATTGGAATGCAGTGGTGGAGCCACCAGCCCTGGAAGTACTCAAAAGGCTTGTTGTGGATGTGACATCTGGAGACGTGGGTTAGTGGTGGCCTTGACAGCACTGGGGGAACAGATGGATTCAATGCTCTCAGAGGACTTTTCCACCCTTAATAAATCTGTGATTCCCATACGACAGTGCTGGCATGGCAGGGGCGGTCACAGGGCTGAGCTGCAGTGGCTGGGAGCTGGAAGTGAAGAGAAGCAGACACCTCCAGAGGGGATTTTTCACACCCATCCAGGCTGAGGACAGGACACATCAGTCATCAGAAGGGGAATTTTCTTCCCTCTGACCACAGAGGAAGAGGAGGGTGCTGGTTTAGGCAGGACTGTGGGCTTCCAGTGAATGGAATTGGGTGGGATGAGGGTTGCCCTCAGAAAATGCAGCTTAGCATGACATTTGCTATGGCAAATAGACTGACAGCAGTGCCACTGTCCTGGAAGCCAGGAAGCCACAAGATTTCTCTTCACACTTAATAATGCCTAAAGCAGCTATTGTTTTGGGATGCAATTCCTCTTGCAACTCATTCTGTACCCCCACAGCATCCACAAGAGTGTCTGCATCTGGGTTCTCAGCATCAAAAGGTGTTTTCAGGCTTTGTCCAAACTCAGCAGGCATTTTCTTGGGTTTTTTCCTAAATTCAACAGCCATCCTCCTCCCCCTGGCGTCACCACCAGCACAGTCAGATGGACCACAGGTACCAAATACTCCAAACTGGAGGCTTGTCATGACTTGTGAAAGCCTCAGGTGTGTGTCTGCATGGAAATCCACAGCCACTTCTCTTTGCCCAACACCCCCTACTTTGATTTTCCCGATTTTCCTCAGTTAGAGAATCCTTAACTGGTGAACACCTCAAGGAGAGGGGTTTTCCCTCACCGGGCTAATGTGATGCTTTCTCATGTTTCTATGATGTGCCTCATTTTCTGAGTGCAAAATATCCAACAGCTCTTGCCAGATGAATTAAAGATGGTTTAAAATTAAACTGTCTTGTTTTGAGCATTGATTGTTCTGTGGTCAGTGATCTAAAAGTGAGAGAAATAATGCACTCAGTGATTATCTTGATGTAAGAAAGAGTTTCTTGGTGCTGTCCCATAAATAATCCTTTAAAACAGTGCATAAAAAGTGGAGATATGAGAGAAAATGCAAGGCTCACAAATTCATGCTCCTGGGGGGAAAGCAGCTGTGGAAATGTCTATGAGAACCAACTCTGCCACCAGACATCCCCATGAACTGGCACTGGGAGCCAGTGGCACAGGCTCAGCCTTGACTAATCTTGTTTAAAGGATCTGGCTTACAGAGGAGAAAAAAAAAAGGAGTCTAATAAAAGCATCCAAGGATTTCAAAACCCAGCACAAAATTGCTGATGCAAGGGAAAATGTGAAATAATTCCAGTGTGGTTCTGTAAAGTCACACACTCAAAGGACCTGAGCAACTGCAAATGCAGTTCACACATCCAAAGTGAGGAATAATTAACAATATTAAATGAAAAATGGAAGCTGAGCACACATTAAAAAAAAAAAAAAGGGGGGGAACCAGCATGAAATGCCTTACTGCTTCCCATAAAACCTCTTTCATGGACAGCCAAAATATGTCCCTTCACAATACTTTTTTTGACACAAAAGGTAATCTTTGGTGCTCTGAATCTTTGGTCAGCTGCACAGGGGGTGAATAGAAGAGTCACACACACAAATTTGGACTCACAACATCTATTTTTCACTTCTATAGTTTTTACCAGATTTTTTTAGTATTTGTCTTACTGAAAATAGCAGGATTTTTTCTTTATAAATGAGTGAAAAGCTCCTTATTTGAGCCACATAGCCTAAAAAATCAGGAGCCAGCAATCAAATCCAATGTGAATACACTAATTTTCTAAATTCTTAACATAAATGATAGAAGCTTATGTAAAAAAACACTTGAACATCTCCTTTTTCTAATTGAGATCTACCCTTCTGCCTCTAGACATTTATGTTTATGATGAATAACAAGTTTTGGCTGTATGTAATGGACTTTATTAATATTGTCATACTGGCATGGATTTCTGTTCCACTAAAGATGCCAGGACTTCGGAAAGCCTTTCTAAGAACACAGAGTTTTATCCAAACACAACTGATTTCAAAATTAATTGCTTTGATTCATGAAAAAAAAAAAAAAAGTTTGGAGCTAGCGTCTTGTTTAATTTTGTGGGTTGGAAGACATTAGTAATAATTTTGTACTGATAGCTATTTTTTGTTTATATCTGGTCATAGCAAAATGCACATCAAAGGGATAGTCTCACTGCATTTTTATTAAGGAATTACAAATTATTTTAAAATGCTTTATATTGTAATATTTATTTTATTATTTGGTTTACTATTTAAAACCATTTTATTGTTTTCATTTGTGCAGTGGTAGTGGCCAGAAGCAAGAACACTTCTGAGCTGGCTGCTCTCCAACCCAAGAATGAAAAGATGATTCCCTCCCTCCAAACTCTCACATCTAGGAAAAAATAAGCCTGTATAATTTGGCAGGAGTCACTGTAATCACAGCATCTCTGGAACTGAGCTTATATCAAGTGACTTTTACACCAATTCCTGAGGAGAAGAGAGTGCCTGTGAGAAATCAGCAATTTACCTGACACCTGTGAGACTTAAGAACATTCCTAATTCTTTTAGAAAGCTCAGAACAAGTAATTTTGAATTTTGATGCCTAAAATAATTCCTAGGGTTGACTGAAATTCCTGCATCCATTAAAAAAAAAAAAAACCCAAATTACTTTGTGAGATGAATTGGGGTTCTTTTCAATGTTAAAAAAACTTGATTTCCAAACTATTTTTTTTGAATTTTACTGTGTTCTACCTGGAGAGGAAATCAAGTCACTGCCTGCATAGACAACTCACTTGTGCATGTACACACACATACAGACAATTTCCGTCTCACTTTCACTCTCATATTTTGACTTAAAGGAGAAAGCTACCAAATAAATAAACAAATAAATAAATAAATAAATAAATAAATAAATAAATAGTGTGTAATCTCCAGTGTTTTCTATTCTCTCTGTCCAGAGGCTCCCCTGAAGAGCAAGTCTGACCAGGAACAACAAGACCCCTGCAGATGGAAAAAAAGCAGAGCACCTATTCCTCTGCTCCAAAAGAAATGGCAATAATATACCATTAATAGACCATTTTTAGCCTGTAAACCCCTCCCTGTGGCTCAAAACGCTGACATTTCCAACACCTACGAGGAAAATCAGCTTTAGCCAGGTTGCCCAGTGGAGGTTTGAACTGGGCTGCCCACAGTGCCAGGGGATGTAAAACTCTGCTCCTCGGGACAATCAGGAGCAGCCAAAACGCCCTGATGTGAGGTCTGGAGTGGCTGAGCAACACTGGAAACTCATGGAGCAGCAAGTCAATCCCCCCTTTTTAGATTCTGGGGGTTTTTCTGCAAGAATCTACCATATTTCAAGTAGTTCTCCTCTTTGGTGCCAGTAAGATTCCAGGAAAGCAGATGGGAGACACGTAACACCTTTCTGCTGAAAGAATAAGTGATGTTCCTTTGAGTAAGAACCAGGCTACACTGTGCAGTTTCCTCTTAGCTGGACAGGCTAAAACAAAGTTAATCAATCAGCACTGTCCTCAGGTAGAAAAATGCAGTTAAATGATACGCTTTATGGTAGAACTTACATGAGCCTGTGTATATATGTGTGTGAAATTGTGTGGGGAGGGTTTTTTAATTTTTTTTTTTTTTTTTTTTTTTTTTTTTTTGGTGTTTGGTTTGTTTTGTTGTTCTGCTTTTGGGTTTATTTTGTTTGTTTGTTTGCATTTTTTGTTTTTTGGTTTCTTTTTTTGCTTTTTCGTTTTGGTTTTTTTTTGCTTCGTTTTTTTGTTTGGGTTTTTTTTTTGCTTTGTTTTTTAGTTTAGTTTTGTTTTTTGTTTGGGTTTGGGTTTTTTTTGCCTTTTTTTTTTTTTTGCCTTTTTTTTTTTTTTTGTGCAATACAGGCCTTGGATCCTTGAGGTCGAGCCCTGTTGGGGTAAGCATTAAAAAAATAAGGTTTGCTGAGTTGGTAATGCTTTAAAGCTTTAAAACTGTCTCTCCTTGCCCAGAAACAGCTTGGCTGAGGTGAGACCTTGTGGGCTTGCTGGAAACCTCCTTTGTTTTTTCTGGGATGTGAGGGAGCTCATGGGAAAAGCTGTGCCTGAAGACGTGATCTGAAGCCACCATCATATTTCAATGGTAAAAGCCATTATTTGTGTGCATGTGTGTGTGTAGGTGAGTGCTCTTTTAGAAAGGTTCTAGGGATCAAAACTGGGGAAATAAATCTGCTCGTGCTTAACCAAAAAGCTGTAAACCAAGCTTATCTCTTGTCCTTCAGCAACCTTTATCTGACTGCTGTTATGAAGCTGATGTTCCCTCAGGCAAGGAACAGAAATCTACACCGCTCTCAAATGTGATTACAAATTAGGTGAATGCTATGAATAAGCCAAGAGTTCAGGCTGATCTAAACCCTTGTTTTAGCCAAGTTATCTAAACTGGTCAATTAAATGACTATAAAGCAATTTAAGGCCTGGTTTCCTATGGTACTTTGAGCTCTCTTGAGTGAATAAATTTAGAAATAATTTATGAAAATGCAGTGCACTGGAAAATATATTCACCCAGTTCTTTTCTCAGCTGCACTATTTTGCAGTCTGCAGCAAATTGGCATTACTCCCCCCCCTGTTTCTGCAAAATGCTCAGCGAGTTCAAATGGCTCTCAAATCTACTGAGACAGTTGAATTATTGCAAAAGTCTGTCTAGGGCTGCAGACATGTGTTCTTTTGACTCCCCCTCCATCCTACTGAAAAATAAACTACTGTTCTTCATGGCTTATTTTGTCT
Source organism: Molothrus ater (assembly GCF_012460135.2). Taxonomy (NCBI): domain Eukaryota; kingdom Metazoa; phylum Chordata; class Aves; order Passeriformes; family Icteridae; genus Molothrus; species Molothrus ater. The sequence continues at coordinate 68,675,957 of NC_050511.2, read as the reverse complement.
CTGTCAAGGAAACTTTCTGCTCTCATCTCAGGAGGATTGTACAATAGCAATCTGATCCTGACCTTTCTACCTCTTCCTTGAATAACAGATGAAAATTGGACAGTGAGAAGTGGTGTTTGCTCCATAACTTGTATCCCAGGCACAATCTAATGACACTCTTCTCCTAGTAAAAACAACAGTTGCAGCAAAGGTTAAGGTAAACAGGTTTAGCTAATTACCTCTTAATCAAATCCAGTTGTAATTTACTGCTGTCCTCTGAAGCTCTGTGCCTGCTAAACCCTGGGCTTTGGTTGGATTAGCTTATCTCTGATAAATGCAGTGTGATTAATTTCTCCCACAGTACAGCAGCGCGTAAATATCAAGTGACAATAATATATGACCAAATAAACTCAGCTAGCTCACACACCATCACAGCAGAACCCTCCAAAGCCCCCACGTACCAGGCACTGAAATAGAATCCCCTTTTTTTTTTTTTTTTTTTTTTTCAGAAGGTGATGGTGGGGAAGAAATCATTTTTGTGTTATTCTTTGTTCCAGGGACAAGAAAGAAAACACCAGAAGTGAAACACACTGGTGCTTTCAGGATTTAAAAAGTCACTATGCATTCAAGTAATGTGCATGTTTGTGTGTGAGAATCCTTGCCACAAGTAAATCAGGTGTATACATATGACAGAAACATGGATTTTTCCTATCAAGATTTGAAACTGTGTCTGTAGACACCTCGACTGCTTATTTTATGTAAGTTGTCTTTCTAAAATATGAAATAGTCTGTTTCTCAAGGAAGTGAGAGGAAATAAAGAGAGCTCAATTAAAAATCCATTTGAAATGTTTATGTGAGATCTGAAACTACATATACTTCTTGAGTTTATACTTTGGTTTCAAGCTCAGACTGGTTTAATCAAAACATTTGTTACTTCTTGAGCAAACTTTAAAGAAGCAGCTCAGAGGTAAAGTTCTGTGTCAAAATAGTAAGGAAGCTGTAATCCCCAGAGCTTTCCTAGAAGCCCTGTGAAATGCAGCAGTTTTGATTCAGCTGCAGTTTGTTTTTTTAACTTTATACAAATCCAAAACCCGAGCCAGACAGAGAACGTCTGCAAAAAGTCCTTGCTGTGGCAGGAAGCAGAAGGGCTGGATATGTCTCTGTGTCATCCTCAATGGGGTAGATACGATTTATGGGATTTTAGATGCAAATCTCACCCTGATTTGGCTTTAACTTCACTTCAGTGCCACTCCTGCTGCAAAGCAGCAAGTTGTTTGTAGTGTGCAAAATAATTATTTTACTAAAACATTGCCCTCGCTCTCAGCACTGTGGGTTTGGATTGGGCAGCAGGAGAAATTTCTTCATGGAGCAGGCTGCCCATAGCAGAGGTGGATTCTCTGGAAGTGTTCAAAAACGTGTGGCATTTGAGGACATGGTTAATGCTGAGCAGAGGGATGGTGCTGGGTTGAGAGCTGGACTTGATGGTCTCAAGGTCTTTTCCAGCCTTTGTGGTTCTGGGATTCTGTGTCCTTTTCCTGAAGACACAGAATCCAAACAATACACTCAGCAAACTTTGAACATAAATTTTAATTTCCTCACTGTCATCCACAGAGTGATTGGGGTTTTTTTTACCTACCAAAAGCCAGGACAAATTGTTTCTCAAATCTCAGCATCAGCCTACATTTAGTGTGTTGGGTATCCTCATGGGGACACCTTCCACTGTCCCAGGCTGCTCCAAGCCCTGTCCAACCTGGCCTTGGACACTTCCAGGGATCCAGGGGCAGCCACAGCTTTTCTGGGCAATTCACAGTTTGTCTCTGCTGCTCTATGGGCACCAGGGTCCAGCGTTTGAAGGGAGCAGTGAAAGGAAAGAGAGAAACTCAAGCTGGGCACAGCAGGTTTGAGCATTTTCTGAACAAAGACCTAAACTTCCACTGATCTCTACTCTGCAACTCAGAAGCAAACATGACAGGTTTTCTGCACTGTTGAACTGGCCAACCTGTTGAAGAAAGGCAAAATTAAAAAAGGAAGACCCAGATGTAAAAGTGGTCCTGAAGCAACTGCAGTGGAAAATCAAACAGATCCACATCCTTTCACAGAAATTATTAAATCCCTTCACTGGGATTGTTTCATAGTGACATGCACACTATAAATAAATGATGGGCCAAGTTACAGGAGCATTTATAGCTTCTCTTTGCTGGGCAGAGTTGCAGTTGTCACCACCCTTTGGTTTTCTCCTGCTTACATGTATTTTTTATGTAAATAAAAATTCCAGCTCTTCTGTTGTGTGCCTCATGAAAAGAGAGCTCAGGTTCAAGGCTGTGTGGGATTTTTCTCAAGCCATTGGAGTTCCAGCCAATAAGTAAGCATCCCAGCACACAGGCCAAATTAATTCCATCATCATCAAATGGAAACAAAGTGCCTGAGACAAAGTGACTGAGAGGTCAAGGAAATCTGCAGCTGAGGATCAAACCGGGAATTCAATACATTAAAGGTGAACGAGGGGGCATTTTTGGAGCTTGGGGTACACTCCAGTGATTGCACACAATCCTTCATGCTTCTTGTGGCTTTATCTCAGATTTATTGTTGACTGATGCACGAGATGAGACAACAAGGGCTGTTCTGGTATGTGAGTTTCCTCCTCTGAATTAATTCTGTTTACCGCTGACGCGCTCTCTCTGCGAAGTGACTTCTTAGAAAACATTTCTAAATTCTGCACCAGTGCAGGAAAGCTTTAGTGTGTCTGACAGCTCTGGAACTGCCTGGCCAGAAGACAGGTCAGGGTTCAACCTATCAAACCTTTGGTAGCTGCAAGATGCGACATGAGCTGAATTGCCCATCCACCAAACACAGACCTGATTGCTGCTCCCATTTCCTGATGCAGCAAAGGACAAAGCATGAAAGAAATTAATGCACACATTTTATCCCCTGCAGGGCTGACATCTTTCTGGCTGACTGATAAAAACCCCTCAGATGATCAGATAGGAGAACTTTCTCAGCTGCATGGTTGGTTTGCCTCAGAGCAGCACTGTTCTTTTAGAGTCACTTCTAGTCAATGGCAGCTCTGGGAAAATAGGCAAAAAAACCACAAGCTAGCTTTTGGGTGAAAACAGCTGTGTGTTTTCAGTGCAATTGTAATCTGGCACCTTGAATTCGTGACCCTTTAAATTTGGTGTCATGTGAACCCTGATTACTCATCCCTTGGGGGAGAGGAAGCCTATCTGAGAAGCTCTCACACTTCCAAACTGCCCCACTCTTCATGGCTTTAAGCCACATAAAAGTAATAACCTTTCCATAAGATACTGCTCAGTGGATCTTGGAAATGCCTTGGAATAGGACTTACTCAGCAGATTTGAATAAAACCCAATCTCTTGTTTTTACAGTGTCTGCGGATTAAAGTGTGAAATGTAGCCATTCTGACAAAAACCTGTGCCTTTCCACAGCCCTGTTTCATATCAAACCTGGAGCATTTGGGGTGCCTGTTGTCGGATGCCATCTGGCTCTGTTCTGCCCTAACTGGGGTTGTGAACATGGTTCATGTTTCCAAAAATCATCTTTTGCACCTGCCCAAGCCACCCAACACAGCCTTGCTAACCCTGAGTATTCTCCCCTGGCCTCCTTTCTTGCATCCTTGCTCCTGTTTCTTTTAGCTCCTCTTTGCACACCCTCACACAGCAGACTATAATTTAGTCAATCTTACCTCAGCCACAATCTTCTTTCAGAGCTTTGCCTCTTGGCCCAGACTTCCCCTCCACAAAAGGTGTGGAGGAAATTCTGTGGAGAGGGTGATTTAACCTGTCGCCACCCAGATGCAGAGTTAATTATCCTGGAAGGCTCCAGGACACTTCAACTTTTCATTGCTTTATTAGGGACTCGTGTGTCTACTCTAGTCTTTTAAGACATCCTCCATAGCTAAGGAAGGCAAAAAAAGTTTTGTTTTGGGTTTTTTTCCCTTGTTTTTTTTTTTTCTTTTTTTTGGGGGGGGGGGGTTGTTTGTTTTTGTTTTGTTTTGGGGGTTTTTTTTTTGTTTGTTTTGTGTTTGTCTTTTTTGGTTTTTTTTTGTTTTTAAGGTTTTGTTTCATCTCATGACTGAAGTTAGGGAGATAAGAGATAAATCCCTCTCTGGTGCTCCCAGGGGACAGTGGCATTGCAGGGGGACGTGGATCTGAGGTGAACTGTGGCATCTGGCTATACTTGGGGTCCCCAGTTTGATGGGAAATCCCATCCTGGAGTGATTGGGCTTTGAAGTCAGGAGCCTCCAGTAAAATTCTGATAGTTTTTTAGGAGGAACCTTGGCAAACAGAAACTGTTTTTTTTTTTTTCAAAATGGTTCCTCTGTGGGACAATTAACTCTGTTGAGCTATGATAAGTCTTTTTAAAATAGATAATTCTTGGCAGGTGTTAAGAGAGTAAGTGTTGCAGGTTATTTGCATTTAATTGTTGAATGCTATTGAGCTAAGTAAATTTTATCTTTCCTTTACCCTTCTCGTTAATGCCCAGAAATAAATACTTCCTTTCCACATGGCCTGTTTAGTTTCACCTTGGCAGTTTTCAAACCTGGTTCGTAAGGTTTGGACAGATTGTCAGGTGACCACGAAACAGATGAATTTGGAGGTTTTGATAAACATAACCAGCACTGGGAGGGGTCCATCAGCTGGAAGTTTGGGTGCTTAGCTCCATTGACACCAGTGACAAAAGCTCTGAAGAGCCTTTCACTTTTTGAAAGAGCGTGGAATTCCTCTTCCGGCACCTCTGGCGAAAAACACAGATTAAAATTTTTTTGTAGATTAAAATTTTTAATATTTTTTGTGCTCTTCCCTGGGGGGAAAGCACAAAATTCGCTGTGTGGGGGAATGGCCTGTATGTTTATGGCAGAGGGCTCTGTCACTTGTTTGCCAACACCCATGGGCTTGTTGGTGTGTGATGCTCAAGGCACTGGGGGAAGGATGATGCTCTGACTCTTCTCATCCTGATCTCACCCAGGAGTTTTTCCTCATTGTGGATCTCCTCCTCTGCTCCGTGAGGGCCCTAGATACAGCTCCATGGGTCCTGGTAGGAGTGAGCTGCTGAAAAGCTGAACCTAAATCCCCTTTGTGAATCCAGCCCCTTTGTAGATGCCAGCTGTGCTTGGAAATTTGGCTTAGGATCTTAAAATCACTTTGTAGATCCAGCCCTCAGGCACCTTTGACAATCCCTCCATAGGAAATGAGGTTTTTTTCACCGTAAGTGTGAAATAGGGTATAACTCTGACTGGTTTTAGTGCAGCTAAGATCATGTAGCACTTTTTATAGACTGCCAAAGGGCCTAAATATGGTCAGTAAACCAGAAGGTGTTTTAAGGGGAGTAGACAGAAAGGGGTTAGGTCTGCATGGGCTCATTGACATCTGTATTTAAGGCATGGGGGGTACAGTGGTGCCTTTGGGGAAGAATGCAGCTACTTGCACTTTATTTCATTCCTGCAATTTCAGTGCCAAGCCACTGGACTCAAGGAGAGATGATTCTTTTCCTTTTTCTTGCCTCTGAACACACAGGAAAGCAAATAATGAGGCATTATACGCTGGCCCACTGTACAGAAAACCAATTCATTGAAGAGCTTGGCCTTTCACTGATTACTTTTACTTCCAATTCATCTCTTTAAGCAAGTTGGGTTTTCAGCACTGAGCCTCTCCTAGGAGAAAAACAAACCAACACTTTCATACATCGAGGCGTGTACAGGAATTTTGAAGCAAAGCTGACTGCGGAGCATTGAAGGCCCAAGCTGAAAACTCCCCAAACTCTGCAGCTGAATGGATGCCTCCTTTGCTGTGGTGAAGGGCTCTTACAAGCAGGCTGCTGACGTCTACCTCTTGGAGCCTGAGGTCTCGTGGAGACAACAATCACTTCTGTTTTGCCAAGGAAAAATGTGTAATAGTATATTTGTTTTAACAAAGAAAGGTATCCTGTGAAGTGGGCTCCCGGGGAACCTGAATTTTTACCATACGGACTCCAGGTTGCAACTGCAGGAAGGTTTGGGATGGTTTGGGGTCTACAGACGCACTGACAAATGTGTGATTTAATGTGGAGAAACACCAGCACAATGACCCTTTCACAGACCTCTTTAAAACATTATTGTTTCCTGTCTTCCAGCAGCCACTTCTGGAAACCCGAACGTAACACTGAACCCTTCACTGGTTTTAATGTCACCTTCACATAACTGCTCCCCTCTGGAAGGAGATGCACAGGTGTTAATCTACTTATGCTTTTCATCTGTTCTAAAGGGAAACAAGAAAACGAGAGAAAATGCTCTCTGTGTTTCACATCCACCAGCTTCCTTTGCCCTGTGATACAAGAAGGCTTTGTGAGCACACCCCAAGAGTTTTCCTTTTGCAAGCCCCTGGAATCTTCAGAGGAATTGCTTCCCAAGTTTTATTTTGTGCAGCAAGGGCTGTGGGAAAGCCATGTCGAAACCATCTTTGCTTTGAAGTTGGCTGATGTTTTCTGGAAGAGGGTTTTGGATACTGGAGCTGAGGACAAATTGGCAAAATTTCTTCTTGAATCCACACAAAATCTCATTTGTGAGGCTCAGTTAGATCCCAAGCTTGTTACTCAGGTCCTTAGATGACATGGTCACTAAAAATCTAAACTGAATCACTAAAACTACTTTTACCACCAACTTACACCCCAGTTTACTTATTACCCTTGAGGTTTTTGACTCAAATTTTGATATCAACAGGTGGGTGCATTGAAACCCTAGCACTGAGTGTTATCACCTTTTCATGCTGCCTAGAAGGAATTTTGTTGCTTAAGGGACACATGGTTAGGCTAAGTTTTGGACTTGGTGATCTTAAAGGTATTTTCCAACATGATTCTCTGATTCTATTATGTGAATATGAAAATGTGAAGTTGTTGAATAGATTTCCCCCCCCCCCCCCCGAGAGAGCTACAATTGCAGTTTTCACTATCCTTCCTTGCAGCAGAAAAACTTATTTCCACAGAACCTCCTTGATCAGCTCATTGGCTCAGCACCAGCCCAAGCCAGAGGGAGTCAGAGGGCACAAGGTTGCACCAAACATGGACTTTGGAGGCACAATGAGGTGTCTGTGCTCTGGAGAGCTCAGACAGTGACACCAGGGATAAAATGTGCACGTGCTGGGGGTGTTGTGGCTGCCCAGAGCTGCTTGGGCAGGGGGCATCACTCTTGTGCCAGGGCAGGGTGGCCTCTGATGCCTTTTTTGACCTTACCTAAAACCAGAAGCCGGACAGAATTGAGAGAATAAAAGCAGATATATTTAATAAAGGGCCTTCAGAAGGTACATTTTGGGCAGTCAGAAGCCTCCTGGAGGCTACACCCAAGATGGAAAATGGTCACAAGTTTTTCAGGCAATTATAAGTTTGGTCCATTTGCATTTCAGGGGTTAATCCTCCAATTCCAGCTTCAGGTAATGAAGTCATTTACCCCCAGTTTGCTCCCCAACAATTCACTTTTGTTTATACTTTCAGGGCCTGAGGCTGTAGGGTGCCCTTGAGTTTCAGGCCCAGAGGGACTGTGTTGTCTGACCAAAATGTGAATACAGTAATTCGCACTCTATGTGTAGTTCAGAGTTACACCCTAAAGCAGCACAGGATTTGAAAAATACAAAAGCTGAAATGTGAAGGCAACACACATTGCCAGGATGGCACCAGGACCCCCCAGCCCCATCCTGTGCCAGGGTCTCTGACTCCTGCCAGGCATCAGAGCCTCTTGCAGGTGCCAGGGCAGTGTCTGCTGGAGCTGCTGGGCTGTGCACGCTGCTTTTCTTGCCCACCTGAGACCTGTCAGCTCCATGCCCACCATCTGCTGCTGCGCAGCCTCCCCTTTTATCACATCTGTCTGACTTGCCAGGGCCTGGGTGGATAAATGAGGTGTGATTGCTGTGAGCACCGCTCAGAGGGGCAGAGGAGCTGGTCAGTGAGGTCAGCATGCAGATTTAGGGCCCTGAGGGTGCAGGCCCTGCTTATCAGACCCAGATAATAATCCTTTCTAGGTCTGCAGTTTGATTGCAGCATCTCATAACATCCCCTTGCCTTGGATCACACCCCCACCCGTGCAGTGCTTCTATTTCAGGTACGGATGAAGCTGGGAACTTTAAGGTCAGAGAGGAATTAAGCAGAACAAGCTGTACAGTTCTTCTAGATGTGTGTTCCTTATTTTTTTTTTTTTTGATGTGAGCTTTCTACTCCTAAACCAAGAGGTTTGCCTAAAACCAAACATTTCAAAAATTAAAGTAAAATCCCCCTGTCTTTCCCCAGCCCTTTGACTGTTCTGTCAGGAAAGAAGAGTGGAACAGAGCCAAACCTGATACTGGGTTCATCAATGACAAATTCAGATTTTGAAGGCATGTTTGCTGAAAAACCAGGAAACCTCCTTTTGAATTTCTTCAACAAATGTTTTTTTTTAACGTTTATATTCCAAAAGAGGATCCAAGGACAAGGAGACCCAAACAACAGCTTCATAAATGAAGAGGTCAGTTTATTCTGCCACTGGTAGCTGAAAAAGTTTCCTTTCTATACTTTGTGTGCGCACAAAAATTAAATGTGGGTGTTAATTGGAGCCTCAGCTCCAATGAGGCATTGACAGCTTTTACTGTCATGTAACAGTGTCGGAAATAAGTGAAGGGGTCTTCAGCTGCACATGTGGACAAGAAGGAGAAGACAGCCAATGCCCCAAACCAGCTGAAAATAATGGATCTTGTGGCAGGAGAGAGGGAAAATCATCCTGTGAAGGATGGGGAAGACACAGGATCAGGAATGGTTCCTGAGGTCAGCATGAGCTCATCTGACAGGGGAGCAGGGCCACAGACACCTCACGCGCCAGGAAAACATCACACGGCCACTCCAGGGGTGAGAAGAAACGGGTTTAGATTAACAGAGAAGCGCCTTGCCAGAAACGAAAAGCAAAAAGGGATCATTTAGCAGGGTGTCTGACCTGATCCCAGCCGTCAGCCTGAAAGTCAGGGGTGAGCAGGAGATCCCAGGTGAGGGAGGAGACACAGCTTTGCTCCAGTGCCTGGGAGGTGGGAGCTGGCATTTCACAAGGAGGTGGCTGGAGAGGAGATGAAATAGTTTAGGTACGTCAAATTAAGCAAAAGGAGGCAAATCAGAGCAGAGAATATCTGCAAGGAGCCAGCGTGGAGGTGCCAGTGGAATTAATGGGAATGACAGATCTTCAAGAGGGGCACGGGGCTCCCTGAGCTGCAAGTACGGATTTTTAATGCAGGAAATAAAGAGATATATATATATAATATGTAATGTTCTCACTGTAAAGGTCCCCTCTTTTCCCAAAGAACGTAAAAATGAGTACTGTGGCACCAGTTGCCATGATGGAGATTTATGTGAGGGGTAAAGGAATTTTGCAGCCAGCTGTGCTCTGTGATCTATCAAACAGGGACTCCTTATACATGAAATACCACCGTACCTCAGCACAGGAGAAATCACATAGCTGTTTTCTGAGGAGTAAAATACCACAGTCCTCCCGTTATTACAAATAGCTCTCAGTTGCAAGTGGGAAAGCTTGGAGATAGTTAATCTTTTGTCATGTTCTGCACAAATAGAGAAAAAACTGAACATATTTCCAGTATTGAATTACTTGTTCATTTATTCCAAGTTAAAGATGCTAATTACTATCTGTATTTTCACAGCCTTATCTGATTATATTATTAACCTGACAAAAGGGCAGCCAAAATCCAAGATTAAGTTTCCAGATAATGCTAATAGATTCATTTTCCCCCATCTCTTCTGTCTTTTGGCTGATTTTCATTCATTCATTTGTAAGGCTCCTATTAGCCCGTGGTTATTTCAACACAACGAGCAACATAGATGTGGAATTTGATCTTGATGTTATTCTCCACTATTCAAAATCTGACTTCAGGTCTGTCTGTCACCCGAGGAAAGCAGGAGAATGCAAATAATGATCTGAGATTCGGGAAAACAAATAGGCAGAGATGCAGGGGAGCCTGCTTTGGAAATGCCTGCTGGAAAGGAAGGAAGGAAGGAAGGAAGGAAGGAAGGAAGGAAGGAAGGAAGGAAGGAAGGAAGGAAGGAAGGAAGGAAGGAAGGAAGGAAGGAAGGAAGGAAGGAAGGAAGGAAGGAAGGAAGGAAGGAAGGAAGGAAGGAAGGAAGGAAGGAAGGAAGGAAGGAAGGAAGGAAGGAAGGAAGGAAGGAAGGAAGGAAGGAAGGAAGGAAGGAAGGAAGGAAGGAAGGAAGGAAGGAAGGAAGGAAGGAGCCACAGGGATGTGTCCCACTCACTGTCAGGAGGAGAGAGCCACTCAGCAGCACACCCTGAAAATCTCTCATGTCAGTGGCCCTAATGCTCTCTATGGGATGTGTGAACTGCAAAAAGGCAGGAGAAGACAGAAGTTTTGTCAGTGCTTTCAGAGTTGTCAGTTTCAGGATTAAAGACTCAGCTCCCAAATTTTGCTCTGAGGTTGAAACCACATTTCGTCTTGAAGAACAGGTACATTGCTGACCCTCAAAAACCTGTTTACAAGAAGTTGTGTCTATCAGAAAAAAAACCCAAAACCACTATTTTTAAAATTCTCATGGAGCTGCAGCCAATGCTCTGAGGTCCTAAATCAAGATCTTTAGATGAGATCAAGATCCCCATGCTGTTGGCACTGGGGAAACTATGAATTCTGTCTTTTTTTTTTAGTCAGAATTAGTGATAAGTCGTAGCTGATATCAGCTTATTCCACTTGCTGATTGGATTTCCAGCCATTGGGGATTTCTTCAGCCATTTGGGATTTTCAACATTGGGTGGATGCTGATGTCCTGCAAGTGCCTTCATACCTCCAGAGCTCAGGAGCTCTGAGGTTAATGTCAGGTTGTCAGGTTAATAATATAATCAGGAGCTCACTGGCACACGTGTGGGTGTGTGTGCCCTGAAATGAAGGTGGTGGGAGTTTCTGTGGAGACAAAAGTAAAAACGTGGGGTGCAGAAACACCTGAGGGAAAAGAAGAATAGGAATTAATGGGCTGTGGGTGCCAGTTCTGGGGGAATGAAATTTGCTCCTATGCGTATTTGCCGTGTTTGTATAAACCTTCCCCAAAAGGGACCAAGCTCTGACTGTTCCTTACACTCAAGGAGATGTTTTACAGGAACAATGATGAAAAACATCATTTTTTTTGCTGCTCAGACACGGTGAGAACACCAAATTACATAATTGTGTCTAGTACATGTTCTGTCTCAAGCCCTGTACCCGCCGCACATGGAAAAGTGAGACTGAGAAAAGGGAAATTGTTGTTTCCTACGGAAGAGCTTGAACACTCAGGAAATCTACATCCCATCTACTGAAGGCTCGTTTGTCTGCCTCTGTCCTTGGTGAAAAATGTGATTTTTGCACAAAATTAATCTATTCCCACAGCTCTTGCACATAGGGCACAGAGCTCCCTCCTCCTGGAGTTTCTCTGCCCTGCTTGCCCTGGCAGGAGAGAATTCCTCTGCAAATCCAGCCATGGTGCGCTGAGATCCATTTCCCCAAACCTGGGGAGGTGAACATGCACACAAGGACTCCAAGACTCATTTCTCCCCTTGGATGAAGGAGAAAATTCAGGTGGAGGGGTCTCAGGTAGAGTTTTATTTTTGGGGTGATGGCTGGAGGGCTGTGCAGAGTGAAGGCTGCTCTGCTGCACTGCTGGGGCTGCTCTCCTCCCTCCTCCTGAAATTTCTGAAATTTGCAGCCATGAACAGTCCTATTTTTTTTTTTTTTTTTTTTTGTGCAGACTCTAGTAAAAAAAAAAAAAAAAAAAAAGAAAAAAAAAATCCCTACCCCAACTTTGCCTGCCCCAAAAGGCATTTTAGGGGATTTTCACAGGTGGGAGCAGCCAAGGGGACGGTGCTGGGACCCTGGGGGTGGTCTGGGACCCCTGGCCTAGGTCCCTGCCCAAGGGCCACCATCTGCCACAGTGGTGAAATCAATCAGTTCCCTTCTAAATGATTCCATTTCTTCAAGGAAAAACGAGGTCAGATGGAGGCTTTTGGTGTGGGTTTCACTCGTCTGGCTGGTGAAAAAAGGAGAAATGAGTTTTTGTCGTGGATGCTGAAACAGGAGCAGAGGATCTGGAGCAGGCAGAGTCCCCTCAGTGAGTTACTACGTGTGCTAGTTTGCTCCCCTGGCAAAAACTGGAAACAATCTGTCCTTCTTTAGATGGTCCAAAAACCTACTTAAAAAATCAAACATTGGGGTTGGGTTTAGTTCAAATCATTTGCGGTGGATCCATTTTATGTTTTCAAAAGGATTTGTAGCTTCTATACATATATATGGTTTTATATTAAATATTATATAAAAATAATGAGAACACTGGTGAAACCACCTCTGAACTGATCACAGAATTCATTAGTTTACTGAAAGTAATGTTTTTCAATATACTAAGAAGACCAACAGTCAGAAAGTGGCAACAATAAATTTATTTAAATTATTTCCTAAAGTGCTGATAAGGAAAGAATAAAATCAAAGGCATGCATTACTCAATGTAAATGCTTTCACAAACCAGGGCCTTTTTTTGGAGAGAAGAGTTTCCCACCTGAGCTGCCCACCTGAAAATTTTACTGATTAATTTAGGGATGTGTGTGTTCGTGTCTGCTGATATCAGAAATTTGCTCCTCCAGCTATCTGCTTTCATTATCACTCCTCTCTCTGCCATATCTGCAGATCTGTGTGCTGCTACACCCACAGCCTTGGCACTGAAACCTCGAGATTCAGTAAAACAAATTAGTTTTCACATTGATACATGTTTTGGGTGAGTTATATGTAAGATTTTTAGCGCTGTCACATTTTGTGTGGGATTTGCACAAATGCTTGGGCATCCTTTACATAAGGGCAGGGGGCAAAAAGCCACCTGTTTGTGTTTTGCCAGCAGGGGCCAAATCTGGGATTTCTGTAGAGAGCTGGCTTGGAAAACTGTGGCTTAATAAAAAAGGAGAGGCCAGTTCCTCTTAAATTGTGAACCTGTGTTTACAGCCTGCCTTTCTACTATTCCAGGTTAATAATAATGGTAATAATGATAATAATGATGGTAATGATAATAATAATAATTGTAATGTAATAATACTACTACTACTAATAATAATATCAGGTAATGATGATGATGATGATGATGATGATGATGATGATGATGATGATGATAATAATAATAATAATAATAATAATGTAATACTACTAATAATAATATCAGGTAGAAATAAGAATAATATCAGGTAAAAATAATAATAATATCAGGTAAAATAATAATGATTAAAATAATACTAATAATAATAAGATAAATTTAATAATAAGGAATTAATAATAATGATAATGATAATGATAATTGATAATGACGATGACGATGACGATGACGATGACGATGACGATGATGATGATGACGTGGAAAGGCATTGATTAGGGCATGTGTGGCAGACTGCTGCCGGGGTACAACACCCAAACATATCCAAGCGTGCTGCCCACGGCACCCTGAGCCCTCTGATTCCAGGATTTCCGACGGTTTTCACTCCAGGAGCTGGATCCAGAGAGCACTAGAGGGCAGGCTAGGCTAGAGTTACCCCCCAAAAACAGCAGTGAAAGGATTCAAGTGCACAATTCCACTCCAAAATACAGCTGGAACCCGAATGAAAGCCTCGCATCTTGCTAAAAGCCTTTAAGGGGAGTCAACCCACTTCACCAGGATTATTTTGCTCTTGTTTGGGGCGTTTAATTTCAGAGCACAATGACAAGAGGCTCTGTGAGGAAGCAGGAATAGGCTGGAGGTTGGTGCAGCTCCCGTGGGGGGGTCTGCTGTTCCCTCCCCACCCGAGGGGATGCTGAGAGCCTCTGCTCCTCCATCCTCCTCCTCCACCCTCCTGGACCTGTTCTGAGCCATGCTGGTACAACAAGCACCCGACTATGTGAAATTTTACTATTTTATTTTATTTTATTTTATTTTATTTTATTTATTTTTATTTTTTTTATTTTGTTTCATTTCATTTCATTTATTTTTAGTTTTATTTTATTTTATTTTATTTTGCTATTTATGTCCTGATTCTGCAAGTGTTCCCATCTGCAAAGCTGTGCTTGCTTCTGCCTCACCCGCAGATTGGGGCAGAATGAGGACAAAATAAGGATATTTTGCAAGTGTGTGAAAGCAATACTATTAATTCCCAAGATGTGTGTCTAGACACTGAACAGAGTATTTGCCACTTCGAAATTCATCCAGTCACTGAGTGAGGAAAAAATACTGGTTATTACCAATAAAATCCCGTATAGTAATTTACTAAAATACCAGTATATTAATGTATTAAAATAAATTACCCCTGCAGCAGTTCACAGGGTTGGAATGGAAGTGAATATATGTTTTTTGTTTGCTGGGTTTTTTGTTGTTGTTTTGTTTTGTTTTGTTTTGTTTGTCGTTCTTGTTCTCTCTCTCATTTAACTTTCAGCCCTTATCACTTTCTGTTCAGATTAACCAACCATCCCAAAACATCAAGAAAACCTTAGGCCTGGGAAGTGATATACTTTAAGTGTAGTTTTAAAAAATATATCCTAACTGTGAGGGAGATGTGTTTTTATACACCCCTCAGTCAAGATACATTTCTTCTTTATAGTGTGTTTCTTACCACTTTGTCCAGCCTGAAAGTGCCTTTAAGAGTTCATTCCAGCATTTTTGAGGCCAATTTTGTCCCTGGTATTACACAAATTATTGAAACTGTAGGGTCCTTGGTCAGAGTAAAAGAGATCTGCCTTAAGACAACAGGTTCGAGGTGTATTTCCTGGTTTATTATGATGTCCTTTCCAGATTCCCCCATTGGTGCTCAGCCTATCTAGGCTATCAGTTCCTCTTTTACCTTCCCATGCCAAACTGGAGTAATTGTCCTGGATAGAAAACAGAATTAACCAATTTTCATAGCTCTCCCAGGGACACATAATTTGAGAAGTACATTGCTCTGCCCTGTTTTTTCTGACACAGCAGTGATGGACAAGATGAATTATCAGTTTTTAGTTCATTCAGTTTATTATATCTGTTTATTTACTCTTATTTTAGTTTTTTTCTTGGAGTTTTTCTTTGTGAGTAGAACAAATCCTGAGTTCCCAGGATAAACAGGAATTTTAGCTGAGAACCAGCCAAATAAAACCTTCCTTAACACCTTCAGATTGTGCCCTGACTGCACAAACATCCTGGAGGGGGTTTTCTGAAGCTTTCTGCCTTCTCTTGACCTCGTGTCATGGGAACTGGAGGAGGTTTGAGGTTGGTTTTTGGGGAGTGGGTTTGTTCTGGTGCTGACTTCTCAGTCTTCACACCACGACACCCTGAGCTAGTGGCTAAGCCAGGCTGAGGGTTGGTTAGAGCACAAAGAAGAAGGTTTTCCTGCTAAGGAGAGGTCAAAAGCATCCAAAAATTGCACTTTTCCTTGTAAAATTTGCAGTTACCTGCTGTGGTAGTGGGGATAGAAGTGAGGGTGCAACAGCAGATGAAAAATGGAGAGCACACACTGGAGCCTGTTGGAGGTGGTGGATGGATCCTCTTGGATGCTGTGGGGCTGGAGCAGGGAATGGAGCTGGGGAAGGGTCTGGGGAATTCCTGGGGGAGCTGGGCAGGGGCTCAGCCTGGAGCAAAGGAGGCTCAGGGGGGCCCTTGTGGCTCTGCACGGCTCCTGCCAGGAGGGCACGGCCGGGGGGTGTCACTGTGACATTTTCTGAAAAATCCCCTCACCAGGATTTCTTCTCCAGAGAAGCTGGGAAGCTTCAGCTTCTCCACATTTTGCTGCTCTGGAATGTGATTTGGAGGATTGTTTACCCAGCATGTGAATTGTTTTCAATCAATGGCCAATCACAGCCAACTGTGTAGGACTGAGTCTGTCATGGGTTTTTATTATTAGTTCCTTAGCCTTCTGTCTGTATCCTTTCTCATTCTTTAGTATAGTTTTAGAATATAATTTTCTCTTAATATGATATAATATCATAATATAATAAATCAGCCTTCTGAGAACATGGAGTCAATTCTCATCTCTCACCTCATCCCGGGGGCCCTCACAACACCACAATGGGGGGGCCGGGCTGTGCTCCAGGGACCAGGGACAGGAGCAGAGGGAACGGCCTCAGGCTGGGCCAGGGCAGGCTCAGGGTGGATTTTGGGATGGATGGAAGGGCTGGGAACGTTGGAATGGGCTGCCTGAGGAATGGTGGAATCACTGGGAGAGCTCCAGAAGTGTGTGGATGTGGCTGGACCTGATGACCCCAGAGGGCTTTTCCGGCCTAAAATAATCCTGGGATTGTCTAAGCTCAGCTCAAAGGCCAAGAGATGTGGTGGTGTTCACAGGGGTCCCAGGATGAGGGAATAGATGAGAATCTTGGCTCTATGTTTCAGAAGGCTGATTTATTATTTTATGATATATATTATATTAACAGAAGATGATATATTAAAACTACACCAAAGAATAGAAGAAAGGATTTCATCAGAAGGAAAGGAAAGGAAAGGAAAGGAAAGGAAAGGAAAGGAAAGGAAAGGAAAGGAAAGGAAAGGAAAGGAAAGGAAAGGAAAGGAAAGGAAAGGAAAGGAAAGGAAAGGAAAGGAAAGGAAAGGAAAGATAATAAAATCTTGTGACTCTCAGACAGTCTGAGCCAGCTGACTGTGATTGGCCATTAATTAGAAAAAACCACATGAGACCAATCCCAGATGCACCTGTTGCATTCCACAGCAGCAGATAACCATTGGTTACATTTCATTTCTGAGGCCTCTCAGCTCCTCAGGAGAGAAGGTCCTAGCAAAAGGATTTTACATAAGATCTGTCTGTCACAAAGAGCAGGACCCTCACTCGCTCAGCCCCTGCCAGGCTGAGGATAAATTAAATACCTGACCATCCTCAGAGTGCCTTTTTTTCCTGTCCTACACACCTCCATGGAGTACCAGAGAGGATTTTTTTTGTAAGCCAGCTGCCTCCTGGCTCTCAAGGAATCCATACCATAATGTCTTGAAATCCTGTATGAGCACAGCTAATCTGTGAGATTTTGCAGAGCACGCGGTGTGCTACTGCCCAGCCCTTCTGAAACCCTTCTGCTGAGCCCCACTCTGAAATTTAAAAGAATTATTCCCTGTAAATAAACTTCAGCAAAACATTTCAGTACGAACTTAGCATCTTTATGAGGTTTCACTTCACCCTTGTGCTACTCAATTGCAATACAGACTTTTTACTACAGCACCCCTTCCATGGATCACTAGAGAATTTATGACCTCTGTGCTATATTAAACAAGTCTATTATTATAAATTATATATTATTTCTCATACATTAGATATCATATATAATAAACCACAGCAGTAATATATCTTATACAATATACAATGTATCATGCAAAATTCATAATAAATAATACATCATATAGTATCTACAATATAAAATAGATCATGCATAATGATATTGCATAATGCATAATATACATAGTATATATAGGATTGCAATTATTACAACGTAATAGATCTATTTTTATATTATATATTGCATTTACATATTATGTATTACATATATTATTACGTATTATTACTGATATTACAGCATAATACTTTGTATTTATATAGCATATGCAATATTTGCAGCTGTTATATTTCTATATTAATCATTATTTATTTTACATGTAATTTGTAATGCATAATTTCATAAGGAGTAGTAGATAACATTTAGCATAAAATTCATCATATATATCATAGTATGTAATTTATTTATATACCCTATTTATATACCCTATTTATATACCCTATATATGGTGTGTAGCAGTGATTGCATTGCTAAATTTCATATACAGGGTGTATAAATTACTTAAATTATGTTACCTGCATTTTACACCCACTTTTTGACATTTTAAACTCCTTGTTTAACATTTGTTCACCCAGGTTAGCTTTCCAAATATTGTCCAGTTTGGTGCATACAATGGTTTCATTAAATCCCAGCTTTTCCACGTTTTTAGTTGGTCCAGTATTCTTCCTCTTGCAGGAAGGAGGTGTAAGAGCAATGGGGGAATAAAAGTATGAATGAGGTTGTGGTGAATAACTCTGGTGGGCTTTAGTCACTGTAGAATTGTTTAATTTCCTGTGGTTTTCTTGGTTGGTTTGTTTGTTTGCGTTTTTGTTTTTGTTTTGGGTTGGTTTTCTTTTGGTTTGTTGATCTGAATGAAAATTTCTTCAGAATGGAGAAACAGCTCTAATCCATTAAATTAAAATAATTAAAAATAACAAATTACATGTGAATTACACTCAAAACAACCCATTTTCCTATAGAGAGGCAAAATTTTCTATTAATGAAGTCAAGAATACATGCTTGAAGCAAAAAACTCTTCCTGAGGCCATTCCAGAACCTTCCAATCCCATCCCTTAAAACACAACACCCACGTCCCGCAGCCCATTCCTGGTTTTGCACCTTCCCTTGCAGGGAAAAGCAGGGAATGTTCCTGCCATTTAATCACAAGTTTGATCCTTGTTCTCAGGAACAAGCCCCAGCTATGTGGCTGCATGATTTGTTGGGCGAACGGAACCCAATGCTGGATAAATATTTTAAAAATTTCTCTGTATTTATGAGGGCCATTCCCCTGGGGGAGGCAGAGCCTCTCAGGGCAGGAGTTAATTCAGAGCCAGGGCACAGCAGCTGATTTTTCCTATCACCCAACGCTGCTGACATGTTGATTGATTCAGGAGCTGCTCTGGAAAGCGATGGCGTTGACGTTTAAAAAATAAAAAAAAAAAAAAATTAAATTACTGGCTCATTGCTGAGGAGGGAAAAGTGCCTGGAGGTTTTTTTGGGCAGACTTGTGCTGTTTGTCCTTGCTCTCGGCATCCTGGGGCTCATCAGGCAGGAGGGAAGGGCTTGGAGACCTCCTACTCAAGGTGGAGCCTGTTCTTGGGGTAAAATAATGGATTTTACCATCCCACAGACCTGCCCGGGCATACTCAGCACTTTGGGAAGGGGCATGCTCTGAAAAACAGCTGAAAGCCAGCAGGGGAGTGATTTAGACAAGAACTGCAATTAAGTGGAACCGTTTCTACCCACACAACTTGGTCAATATCAACATAATTTGCACAATTTCTACTTAACACCACAGTAGTGCCCCAGACCTCTCTGTGGTGACATCAGAGAGGAGCAGAAATGCAATTATACTGGAGAAAATTCAGATTTAATCTTCCCAAGGCACATTTTCACTGTTAAAAAGAAGTTAGTGTTAATAAAATAAAATAAAAAAATTTAGTGTGCTAAAACACATTGAGACACCTGTCTGCAATCTTTAATAAAAAAATACTGTTCTCAGAGTTCAAAAAATTTTTTTAATAAAAAGCTCTATTTATGATGACCTACTGCAAGGAAGCATTAATAATTTTTTGCCATAATTTTAAGCCAAAAATATGTGTGGAAATTAAAAGGGATTAGAATGTCATTTTTAATATTGAATCACAATTTATAACTTAAGTTTTGGAGAAAATGTGAAAGCACTTTCAAGAAAAAAAAGTTTTGCAGCAGAAGGATACCTTGTGTTGGAAAAAATTAAATCCTTTTAATTTTTTTCATTAAAAATAGCAAATACAAACCTTTCCTTCCAGATATTCTGCTTTGGGCAATATTATTCCTAAGGCTTGGCTGTTTGGTGTGTTGTTGTCTCTGGACAGAAAAATCAACAGCAATCATCTTTACCATAATCAAATTGTAGCATCTTTTTTTAGTTTTCAATGGTTTTGTAGAGATTCTGTTTTTTAAATTTCAAGCATTTAAGCCTTGAGCACAGCACTGGGAGGCATTTGTGGCAAAATGGGTGAGTTTTTATTGATTCCCTTATTGCAGGGCTTACCTGAGGTGAGAACACAACTGTGCTTGGAAATGTGGAAACCTTTTGGAATGAGTTTTGGCCTGTTGAATCCAGTAAGTGATGCCTTTTTGGGCCTAAAAACAGAGGCCAGAGAAAATGAAGGGTATTAAAAGCAGGTCTATTTATTGACGGGCCTTCAGGTACATTTTGGGCCCCCCAGGGCCTACACCCAAACTAGGCCACAGGTCACAGGTTTTCATAGTTTTATAACTTTGGTCCATTTGCATATTGGGGGGTTAATCTGTTCCAATTCCACCTTCAGCTAATGAAGTCATTTACCAAGTTTGTCCACCCAACTCCCTTTTGTTTGCATTTCTGGCCCTGGGGCAGTGAGGTGTCCTTGGTTGCCAGGCCTGGGGAGGAATTGTTGTGTCTGCCCAAAATGGGGCAGCAGCAGCTGACACTGAATGTGGAGTTTGGAGCTACACACTAAAGAACTGCAGGATCTCAAATACATGGAAATTATAAAAGCTAAAATCCCAAGGGATCGCCAAAAATCCCTTTTGCTTCCACGGCACCAAGGTTTCAGTCACAGTGACAGATGGTTCTTGCCTGGGAACTCAAGACTCAGCACCCAAACCTCTTCAGCCATCATCCCACAGTGTAAAGGTTCTAGCAGAAAACCAAACAGAGCCAAAAACCAAACAGAACCCAAGTCCCTTTGTCTCTTCCCTGGCATTCTTTGCAGGCCCATCCACTTTTAGTGGAAGTCTGTGAAATGACAGACTTGTTATTATGATTATTTTTTGTGTCTCTCCCTGGTGTTTCTGGGCAGAGGCTGTTGTGTGTCACTGCTGCTATCACGCATTTAGACACATCAACACTGACTTCATTTGCTGTTGGACAACTCCTCTCCCTGCAGTTTATTGTTGCTTGTTTGGCTGTGGGCTCTTTCTTTCTTTCTTTCTTTCTTTCTTTCTTTCTTTCTTTCTTTCTTTCTTTCTTTCTTTCTTTCTTTCTTTCTTTCTTTCTTTCTTTCTTCTTTCTTTCTTTCTTTCTTTCTTTCTTTCTTTCTTTCTTTCTTTCTTCTTTCTTTCTTTCTTTCTTTCTTTCTTTCTTTCTTTCTTTCTTTCTTTCTTTCTTTCTTTCTTTCTTTCTTTCTTCTTTCTTTCTTTCTTTCTTTCTTTCTTTCTTTCTTTCTTTCTTTCTTTCTTTCTTTCTTTCTTTCTTTCTTTCTTTCTTCTTTCTTTCTTTCTTTCTTTCTTTCTTTCTTTCTTTCTTTCTTTCTTTCTTTCTTTCTTTCTTTCTTTCTTTCTTTTCTTCCCTTCCTTCCTTCCTTCCTTCCTTCCTTCCTTCCTTCCTTCCTTCCTTCCTTCCTTCCTTCCTTCCTTCCTTCCTTCCTTCCTTCCTTCCTTCCGCCACTTCCGCCACTTCCGCCACTTCCGCCACTTCCGCCACTTCCGCCACTTCCTTCCGCCACTTCCTTCCGCCACTTCCTTCCTTCCTTCCTTCCTTCCTTCCTTCCTTCCTTCCTTCCTTCCTTCCTTCCTTCCTTCCTTCCTTCCTTCCTTCCTTCCTTCCTTCCTTCCTTCCTTCCTTCCTTCCTTCCTTCCTTCCTTCCTTCCGCCACTTCCTTCCGCCACTTCCTTCCGCCACTTCCTTCCGCCACTTCCTTCCGCCACTTCCTTCCGCCACTTCCTTCCTTCCTTCCGCCACTTCCTTCCTTCCGCCACTTCCTTCCTTCCGCCACTTCCTTCCTTCCGCCACTTCCTTCCTTCCGCCACTTCCTTCCTTCCTTCCTTCCTTCCTTCCTTCCTTCCTTCCTTCCTTCCTTCCTTCCTTCCTTCCTTCCTTCCTTCCTTCCTTCCGCCACTTCCGCCACTTCCGCCACTTCCGCCACTTCCGCCACTTCCTTCCGCCACTTCCTTCCGCCACTTCCTTCCGCCACTTCCTTCCGCCACTTCCTTCCTTCCGCCACTTCCTTCCTTCCTTCCTTCCTTCCTTCCTTCCTTCCTTCCTTCCTTCCTTCCTTCCTTCCTTCCTTCCTTCCTTCCTTCCTTCCTTCCTTCCTTCCTTCCTTCCTTCCTTCCTTCCTTCCTTCCTTCCTTCCTTCCTTCCTTCCTTCCTTCCTTCCTTCCTTCCTTCCGCCACTTCCTTCCTTCCTTCCGCCACTTCCTTCCTTCCTTCCGCCACTTCCTTCCTTCCGCCACTTCCTTCCTTCCGCCACTTCCTTCCTTCCGCCACTTCCTTCCTTCCTTCCTTCCGCCACTTCCTTCCTTCCGCCACTTCCTTCCTTCCGCCACTTCCTTCCTTCCTTCCTTCCTTCCTTCCTTCCTTCCTTCCTTCCTTCCTTCCGCCACTTCCTTCCTTCCTTCCGCCACTTCCTTCCTTCCTTCCGCCACTTCCTTCCGCCACTTCCTTCCGCCACTTCCTTCCTTCCGCCACTTCCTTCCTTCCTTCCTTCCTTCCTTCCTTCCTTCCTTCCTTCCTTCCTTCCTTCCTTCCTTCCTTCCTTCCTTCCTTCCTTCCTTCCTTCCTTCCTTCCTTCCTTCCTTCCTTCCTTCCTTCCTTCCTTCCTTCCTTCCTTCCTTCCTTCCTTCCTTCCTTCCTTCCTTCCTTCCTTCCTTCCTTCCTTCCTTCCTTCCTTCCTTCCTTCCTTCCTTCCTTCCTTCCTTCCGCCACTTCCTTCCTTCCGCCACTTCCTTCCTTCCGCCACTTCCTTCCTTCCGCCACTTCCTTCCGCCACTTCCTTCCTTCCTTCCGCCACTTCCTTCCTTCCGCCACTTCCTTCCTTCCGCCACTTCCTTCCTTCCGCCACTTCCTTCCTTCCGCCACTTCCTTCCGCCACTTCCTTCCGCCACTTCCTTCCTTCCTTCCTTCCGCCACTTCCTTCCTTCCTTCCTTCCTTCCTTCCGCCACTTCCTTCCTTCCTTCCTTCCTTCCTTCCGCCACTTCCTTCCTTCCTTCCTTCCTTCCTTCCTTCCGCCACTTCCTTCCTTCCTTCCTTCCTTCCTTCCTTCCTTCCTTCCTTCCTTCCTTCCTTCCTTCCTTCCTTCCTTCCTTCCTTCCTTCCTTCCTTCCTTCCTTCCTTCCTTCCTTCCTTCCTTCCTTCCTTCCTTCCTTCCTTCCTTCCTTCCTTCCTTCCTTCCTTCCTTCCTTCCTTCCTTCCTTCCTTCCTTCCTTCCTTCCTTCCTTCCTTCCTTCCGCCACTTCCTTCCGCCACTTCCTTCCTTCCTTCCGCCACTTCCTTCCTTCCGCCACTTCCTTCCTTCCTTCCTTCCTTCCGCCACTTCCTTCCTTCCGCCACTTCCTTCCTTCCGCCACTTCCTTCCTTCCGCCACTTCCTTCCTTCCTTCCTTCCTTCCGCCACTTCCTTCCTTCCTTCCTTCCTTCCTTCCGCCACTTCCTTCCGCCACTTCCTTCCGCCACTTCCTTCCGCCACTTCCTTCCGCCACTTCCTTCCTTCCGCCACTTCCTTCCTTCCGCCACTTCCTTCCGCCACTTCCTTCCGCCACTTCCTTCCGCCACTTCCTTCCTTCCTTCCTTCCTTCCTTCCTTCCTTCCTTCCTTCCTTCCTTCCTTCCTTCCTTCCTTCCTTCCTTCCTTCCTTCCTTCCTTCCTTCCTTCCTTCCTTCCTTCCTTCCTTCCTTCCTTCCTTCCTTCCTTCCTTCCTTCCTTCCTTCCTTCCTTCCTTCCTTCCTTCCTTCCTTCCTTCCTTCCTTCCTTCCTTCCTTCCTTCCTTCCGCCACTTCCTTCCTTCCGCCACTTCCTTCCTTCCGCCACTTCCTTCCGCCACTTCCTTCCTTCCGCCACTTCCTTCCTTCCGCCACTTCCTTCCTTCCGCCACTTCCTTCCTTCCGCCACTTCCTTCCTTCCGCCACTTCCTTCCTTCCGCCACTTCCTTCCTTCCTTCCGCCACTTCCTTCCTTCCTTCCGCCACTTCCTTCCTTCCTTCCGCCACTTCTTTCCTTCCTTCCGCCACTTCCTTCCTTCCTTCCTTCCGCCACTTCCTTCCTTCCTTCCGCCACTTCCTTCCTTCCTTCCGCCACTTCCTTCCGCCACTTCCTTCCGCCACTTCCTTCCGCCACTTCCTTCCTTCCGCCACTTCCTTCCTTCCGCCACTTCCTTCCGCCACTTCCTTCCGCCACTTCCTTCCTTCCTTCCGCCACTTCCTTCCTTCCGCCACTTCCTTCCTTCCGCCACTTCCTTCCTTCCTTCCGCCACTTCCTTCCTTCCGCCACTTCCTTCCTTCCGCCACTTCCTTTCTTCCTTCCGCCACTTCCTTCCTTCCTTCCGCCACTTCCTTCCGCCACTTCCTTCCTTCCGCCACTTCCTTCCTTCCTTCCGCCACTTCCTTCCTTCCTTCCTTCCTTCCTTCCTTCCTTCCTTCCTTCCTTCCTTCCTTCCTTCCTTCCTTCCTTCCTTCCTTCCTTCCTTCCTTCCTTCCTTCCTTCCTTCCTTCCTTCCTTCCTTCCTTCCTTCCTTCCTTCCTTCCTTCCTTCCTTCCTTCCTTCCTTCCGCCACTTCCTTCCTTCCGCCACTTCCTTCCTTCCGCCACTTCCTTCCTTCCGCCACTTCCTTCCTTCCGCCACTTCCTTCCTTCCGCCACTTCCTTCCTTCCGCCACTTCCTTCCTTCCGCCACTTCCTTCCTTCCGCCACTTCCTTCCTTCCTTCCTTCCGCCACTTCCTTCCTTCCTTCCTTCCGCCACTTCCTTCCTTCCTTCCTTCCTTCCGCCACTTCCTTCCTTCCGCCACTTCCTTCCTTCCGCCACTTCCTTCCTTCCTTCCTTCCGCCACTTCCTTCCTTCCTTCCGCCACTTCCTTCCTTCCTTCCTTCCTTCCTTCCTTCCTTCCTTCCTTCCTTCCTTCCTTCCTTCCTTCCTTCCTTCCTTCCTTCCTTCCTTCCTTCCTTCCTTCCTTCCTTCCTTCCTTCCTTCCTTCCTTCCTTCCTTCCTTCCTTCCTTCCTTCCTTCCTTCCTTCCTTCCTTCCTTCCTTCCTTCCTTCCTTCCTTCCTTCCTTCCTTCCTTCCTTCCTTCCTTCCTTCCTTCCGCCACTTCCTTCCTTCCTTCCGCCACTTCCTTCCTTCCTTCCGCCACTTCCTTCCTTCCTTCCGCCACTTCCTTCCTTCCTTCCTTCCGCCACTTCCTTCCTTCCTTCCGCCACTTCCTTCCTTCCTTCCTTCCTTCCTTCCTTCCTTCCTTCCTTCCGCCACTTCCTTCCGCCACTTCCTTCCGCCACTTCCTTCCTTCCTTCCTTCCGCCACTTCCTTCCGCCACTTCCTTCCGCCACTTCCTTCCGCCACTTCCTTCCGCCACTTCCTTCCGCCACTTCCTTCCGCCACTTCCTTCCGCCACTTCCTTCCTTCCTTCCGCCACTTCCTTCCTTCCTTCCGCCACTTCCTTCCTTCCTTCCGCCACTTCCTTCCTTCCCTCCCTCCCTTTCTCTCTTTCTCTCTTCCTTCCTCTCTTCCTTTCTTTCTCTCTCTTCCTTCCTTTCTCTCTTTCTCTCTCTCTCTTTCGTCTCAGACTGGAACTCTCTGCATCTTTTATCTCCTCTTTTACTGGAAATACCTTCCCAGTAGGAAACCCCCAAGCTCAGTGTCTGCAGCTTGTAAGGTTTTCAACATGTCTTATATTTTAAGCCTGGATAATTCTACTGAGTGGGAAAAGTCACAGGTGGGCACGTGCTGTGTCTCTTTTGTGCTGGAGATGAAGGGAGGGGTGGAAAATTCAAAAGTGAAAGAAACAGGATATCCATCTATTTTCCTTTCAAAGTGCCTCTTGCTGCTCCAGATGCATTTCAGGGGAAGCAGAATGACTCCACTGCATTTATGGGTGCCAGCTTCCACCTGAATTATCGTCTCCAGATAAGAGATACAAATAAATCATGCTGTCAACCCAGCCTGTCCATCTCTTCTTCTGGCAAATCTTTTCTTGCCCGAGATGAATTTACATCTGCAGCAGGTTTGTGTGAAAAATAAAAAAAAATAAAATTAATATTAACAGTTTCAGTCAGAAAAAAAGGGGCAAAGATCTTGGGTATGCAAGTTAACTGGCTACCCCAGCTATTTTAATGGCTCTTCCCTGCAAATGTTGTCTCAGTTATCACCTAAGGGCATCACACCCACCAGTTAAAGCACATTCACTGTGTTCTGTCTGTCCATGCGCATGGCATTCCTTGGGAATTTCTCTGAGAAACTGGTAAACTCCCAAACTCCACATTTCCAAATGTTTGGTCCATGTTCTCCTGCAGAATGTAAGCAGGTGAAGCTCTGATCCCTCTGCAGTGTTTCAAAAGCAATCCAGCTGATCTTTTCACTCATTTGTGGGTTCACTCATTTATCTTTTTTTTCAGGGCAATTTATGCTGATTTGTTTCCCGAAATTTGCATCCCAATTGTTGCATTGTGAAGCTTTAGAAGAATGGATTGTTGAAACTCTCTAAACTGTTTTTTAATCACATCTTATCCTGTCAGCAGATTGCCTGTTTCAGTAGGCTTCTGCACATTTCAGTTCCATCATTGTTCCCAGAGCTGAAGTGGAAACCAGCCAGGGATGGCTGAGAAACATGAAAGGAAAATATGAGCAAAATAATCATCCTAAGCCAAGAGCTGGTGGGAGGTGCTATGCAAAATGGGGTAAGCCCACGTTCCTGCAATAAAACATCCACATGATCGAGGATGAAGAGGAGTCACAAATAATGGTGGGAAAGCCTTCTGTAAAGAGCTTCAAGAACAAATGTAATTACCAAAGGAGTTTTTAATTGTGGGGGAAAAGCACTTTGACCATGCTTTTCCTATGGTTTGGAGTGTTTACCAATGGTGCATTCACAACTGCTCAGGAGCCAAAGGCTGTAAAAGTGTCAGCAGAGGGAGGAGGAGCCTCTGTGTGTGCCCCCAAGGGCATTTTGGTGGTGCTCAACTATCCCCCTAATTCACCCAAGCCTGATTCATCCTGTGCCTGGAGCAGTGTGTGATGTAACCTTGCCATATATATAAAATATACCTGTAAAAAACCTCTGTTTTGTGTCTGAAGCTGCCTCTCCACAGTCCCAGCTGGTGTTTTCTCCCTGTTCCCAGCAGCATAATCCATGTGGTCCAACGGAATGTGGCAGGGGGTGGAACAAGAGGTGATTTAGGGTCACTTCCAACCTATTCTATTCTATTCTATTCTATTCTATTCTATTCTATTCTATTCTATTCTATTCTATTCTATTCTATTCTATTCTATTCTATTCTATTCTAGTCCATTCCATTCCCCATCCCATCCTGAAACCTGCCTGACAAAAATCACAGCACTCTTCACACCCATTTTGCAAATCCCTGCACCATTCCCATCACATTAGGACCCACGCTGACATGGTCAGGGCTAAGTTAGTTGTCACTAGCTAAAAAACTGTATTTTTATATATATATGTCATAGTGTCACGGGGATATGTGACCATCTTTGCAAGTCTCAAGATAAATCACAATATTTCTTAACGTTATTTTTAGCTGTAACAGTCTGAAATATTCCCTGCCATCAACTGGTGAAAAAGGAAGTGAAGTCACAAAAGACTGTAAGCCAAATGAAATGAAGTCTGGGGAAGATCTCTATGAAGAAATACACACTAATTGGGCAGAAAAATACTGTTCCTGCTCCCAGTGACTAGAAACCTGGAAAATTTATCATGTACAGAACTCCAGCTTCTTTCAAAAATGGTATGTAATCCCGATTTAAATATGTACATTCTGTGTAATATTTGAATGGGAAAGGTCAGCACTTTCATGGGTGAATTGTACCACAGAGCCTGGGGCCTGTTTCAGTGCTAAACTCCACATCCTTTTACAGCCCTATCACAGGGCTGGCTGCACAGAAAGCTCATTGTTTGCAAGCTGCAGAGAGGAGCCCACTCCTTCACGAAACAAAACAGCTTTAAACTCCGTGGCACATCCCTCAGCAGCAGCAGCATGTCCACAGAATGGCAATCCATCACTGAGAAATGGCAAGCGGGCCACGGGGCTTGACAGCAGCGTCCTCTGCAAAGGACCCGCTTCCCCAAAAATCGCCGCTTCCTTGGCCAAAGGAAAGCTGGGAAAAGCCAAAAAGGAGCCCCTTGTGGCTCCTTGCAAGGGACCCTGCCCAACTGCAGCGAGCTTCCAGACAGCTGCCAACATTTATCTCACTGAGCCCCTCATTTCATCCTCCTGTGCAATCAGACGGGGAGGGAGGAAAAGGCACACACACAACTTTACGAGCTCTGAGCCCACACCAGGGACATTTGATATTTTGGCAGCGAGCTTTCCATTTTCCAGCTGTGCCAAGTCAAGAAACATGCTAGGAAAAGAAACTAGTGCATAATTAAGTCTTCCTTTTTTTTTTTTTTTTTCTTTTTCCCTTGGAGACTTCTCAGTTGACTTTTATTATTCTTCTTCTCTTTTTGTCTCCTGTCTTGAGAATTTGCTTTGTTTTCAATTTTTTTTTTCGAGGGGGCTTTCTTGCCAAACAGGTTTGTTATAAGTTCTCACCATTCTCCTGATTACTAACACAACAACTCAGCTTTCAAATGCCAAGCCAGAGGAAGAGCTATTTTGTGGGGAAAGGGAAATGGGGATGCAGCACTAATTTTTATTTTATTACTATTGATGTGACATTGTCAGTGCTGTTACATGACTCCTGCTGCTGGTGCCATTTCAGTCTTGGGTCCTCCCCCTTTGCTTCCTGCTCCTGGTCATGCTCTGTGTCCCTTTCTCTGTCCCTCAGGTGAGATTTTCCTCCTGTCATCTTCTCACTCATCTCCTTTATGATGTGATTGGTTTGGCCCCTTGGGCAGATAAGAGGCGCTACTGTAGGAAAAGACATAAAAAGGTGTTCATAGCAGAAGTTCTTGGGCTGCCCTGCCTTGGTTGTGGTATCTTTCCTTTCAAACACTGCTGAATCCAGATTAATAAAGGAAGTTTTGGGGCATGCCTGCAAACCTCTCAGCTGAAGGTCCAAAATAATTGTGATCTTGAGGACCCTGGAGCAGAATACACACACCCCATCACATTATTTTCCTCTCCTGCCTGCCCTGCTGGGGAATTCTTATGTTTCTGCTCATCTAAAGGAAAAATAACAATTTTCACTACCTGAAAGTGTGACTTCACATGGAAGAGATCCTTCCTGGTAAAACCCAGGACAGTGAGAGCCAGGTTTGTGCTGCTGGGAACTTGCTGCAGCTGTTTTTGGGGTTGTGCTGGTTTTGGCTGGGTGGAGCTCCTCTTCCTCCCCAGTGGGGCAGAGTTTGGGTTTGTGCTGAGGGCAGAGGGAGGAAGGGGAGGCTGGCAGGGTGAGGAAGAGGAGGGCAGAGGGAGGAAGGGGATGCTGGCAGGGTGAGGATGAGGAGGGCAGACGGAGGAAGGGGATGCTGTCAGGGTGAGGATGAGGAGGGCAGAGGGAGGAAGGGGATGCTGACAGGGTGAGGATGAGGATGGAGGAAGGGGATGCTGTCAGGGTGAGGATGAGGATGGAGGAAGGGGATGCTGTCAGGGTGAGGATGAGGAGGGCAGAGGGAGGAAGGGGATGCTGGCAGGGTGAGGATGAGGAGGGCAGAGGGAGGAAGGGGATGCTGTCAGGGTGAGGATGAGGATGGCAGAGGGAGGAAGGGGAGGCTGGCAGGGATGAGGATGAGGAGGGCAGAGGGAGGAAGGGGATGCTGGCAGGGTGAGGATGAGGAGGGCAGAGGGAGGAAGGGGATGCTGGCAGGGTGAGGATGAGGAGGGCAGAGGGAGGAAGGGGATGCTGGCAGGGTGAGGATGAGGATGGAGGAAGGGGATGCTGTCAGGGTGAGGATGAGGAGGGCAGAGGGAGGAAGGGGAGGTTGGCAGGGATGAGGATGAGGAGGGCAGAGGGAGGAAGGGGATGCTGTCAGGGATGAGGATGAGGAGGGCAGAGGGAGGAAGGGGATGCTGGCAGGGATGAGGATGAGGAGGGCAGAGGGAGGAAGGGGATGCTGGTGGGGATGAGGATGAGGAGGGCAGAGGGAGGAAGGGGAGGCTGTCAGGGTGAGGATGAGGATGGAGGAAGGGGATGCTGGCAGGGTGAGGATGAGGATGGCAGAGGGAGGAAGGGGAGGCTGTCAGGGTGAGGATGAGGATGGAGGAAGGGGAGGCTGTCAGGGATGAGGATGAGGAGGGCAGAGGGAGGAGCAGGGCGCTGTTTGTCCTCCCAGGTCACGGTCACTGCCCTGCTCCCTGGGATGTGCTGAAGGGAGGCAGGGAATGAATTCTCCCCTTGCTTTGCCTGGTGCATGGCTTTGCCTTCCTCGTCGTTATTTCAACCCATGAGCTCTCTGTGTTCTGCCCACTCAGTTCTGAAGAGGAGACATCCAGCTGCTGATATGGAGTGAAATAAAAAAAGGGTTGTTTGTGATTCAGCTCTTTGCCCACCTCCTGCAATAGCATCATTTTATTTATATCCTCACACAGGGCACCAGTTTGTGGGTTCTTTGTTTCTTTTTTTTTAGTTCTATTTGGGTTAGGTTTTTTGAGATTATATTTTGCATTCAGACTCAGGTGTTTATTGCTTCTTTCCAATGCTACAGCTTCACAGCAGTGAGTTCTGCAGTCTTTAATTAGCAAGGCACAAAATGGCCAACTATATTTTGTTACAAGGTCTTTTAAGGCTAAACTATCTAATTAAGAAATGACACTTTAATTATTTTCCCTTTTAACCTGATAACTGATCACTCAAAGCCCACAATGGGGACTTTCCTGCCCAATTACAAAACATCACCCAAACCCATGGAGAAGAAGGAAGAAGAAGGTGAAGAACAACCTGTCCCACGCCTAAAACCTCCATCTTGCATCATATTTATTTCTATATTCTAAAACCCCAAACTCTTAAGTTTTCTACTCTGTCAGATCACACATTTCTAACTAATTACACACCCATAATCCCAGTGCTATCAATCAATTTTGGAAGCTTCTCCACAGCCTCAAGTCAAATGCAGTGTTCCCTTGTGGGTCTGTGCCTTTCAGCAGAGAAAGTTTAAAATTCTCAGCACCCAGGGTTCCAACAGGTTAATTAATCAATTAAAGTGAATGCTGTTAATTAAGCACCAGGCTAAGTTGTAGTTCAGGGTTTTATTGGGGAATCTCTGCTCCTTCTACTCATGGGAATAGAACCATGAAATCATACAAGTGTCAAAAGTTGGTTTTCACAGGATGGACTTGCAGGCAAATCCACTTGATAATTTAGCTAAGAAAAGGAATTTTTTTTAAAAAAAATTGAAATATATGAATCAAATTTTTCAAAATTGTCAAAGCATATTGTCCTTTAAAAATAAAATCTTTGGGGTTTTCTTTTTTTTTACTTTTTTTTTTTGAATTATTTAAGTTCAGAAGATGAAGATATCTGAGTTAAATGAAAGAGGTGTCTTGTCTCAAAATGTAAAGTTTTCTGAGTGATCCTTAAAAAACCAAAAAAATGACAGAAGAGCTGTCTTTTCAGCCTCACCATATTTTCTTCCTCTTTTAAAAAAAGCTGTTCATGGAAAGACAGGAATTGTTTTTCCCCAGGTGTAATTAGGATCCCCTGTGCTGTCATCCACACTAAATGCTGTCTTTGTCTCATGTCTTCCTGAGCACAAAGCCAAGGGATTAAAAAGAAAACCTATGCAAAACTACTGCTTTGGTGGGCTAAACCCTCTAATGTTTAGGGGGAAAAAACCCAAAAAGTTAGGGAGATATTTTGTACCCTGAAAGTTGTGGAGGAGAACATTGACACTTCCCTGCCTTGCAAAATTCAGCTGTAAATGTTCAGCTGCTCTGTCACTGCCTCCTGACTCCTGCCCTCATACTCAGATAAGATTTTTCTTGGGATTCCAGGGAGAAAGGGCTGCCAAGCCCTCGAATTTGATTTTTACAACCACATTTAAGCTGAGGCTGATTTTTGCAGAGGTGCCTCAGCGATCCAGATGCTTCTTTTCAAGAAAAACGACCGTTAACTTGGAATTACCAGATGAAATGCTTCCAACTCCATTCAAGAATAACATCTTTTTACATATTCAGAGTACTAGGGAAGCGTCTGCTGTGGGTAATTTTGTTTTCTTCATTTCTTTTATACGTTCTGTACAAGGAAGAGGAGTCTGGATCCCTCACCAGAGACAGGAGAGGCAGCTTAGGCAATGAACAACAGGGAGGAGCAATGCACCCACAAAACCAGCCAGGAGAGGCATTTCTGCCCACCAGAGGAGAATCCCTCCTGGCCAGCTGTGAAACCATTTAATTTGACAGCTCTCGGGTTTGGGCAGTGCAGCGTGTGCTCTCCGTGCCTGATTTGCAAACTCTCCACCGGATAATGATTTAAAAGTCATTTAAATGACTTTATCCTGCCGTCCCCAGCTCTGCCCGTGGTGGCTTCTGTGACACCACGGAGGTGAATGGCTTTGTGCCCTCCCAGAGAGAATCCCCAAAACCTTGGACCCATCCCTGGCTATCACCAGCCGGGGCCTGTGCACAAACCCCAAACAGGACAGGGCTGCTGGGAACGTGCCTGGAGCTGTTTGATTTCCCAGCATCACTCCCATTCCATGGCTGTGGCAATGGGAAGATGCCACCAGCTCACATCCCAGGCAGCAGACACACAACTCAATGTCACAACTCACTCCAGGAGTTTTTGCCCAATCCCACAAAGCAAAAGCACATTGACAGTGTTTATATCTGTACAGTAACTATTCTATATTGACAGTAGTTCTGTCCAATCACTATAAGCACAGGTACCTGTGGTTAAACAATGCTTGCTTATTTCAAATACAATACCTGCTTGTAAGCTTTCAAACACAATGCACAGAGCTCCATTATTAAGCTTTAACTTCCCAATATCTTGCTAGATAAACTTTCTGTAGCTTAGGGAGTTATTCTAGACAAGCATTAATACACAGACCATTGCTCTATTTGTCCTTGCTTTTCTACGTTTTACATAATTTTTCTGCTGACCAATCTCATGGCTGCTGCTCAGCTCCAATCCCAGTTCTGCTGTCTCTGGGGCCTGCCTTTTGCAGCTTCCCCAAAACCCTCTGATTTTGTGGATTCCCACACCTGGCCAGCAGGAGCTGGGGATAAACTTCCTCCATGGGTGGCCTGGAGAAGTGGACACCTCCCTTTGGATTTTGGGGACGAGGTTCCCGATGGGACAGCAGCTCCCCCTGAGGTTCTGCCCTGGCAGCATCACAAATGCTTTCACCTCGCTGAAAACATTTTCCTTTGGGAATGGCAGGGGCTGGAGAGGTTCCCATGAACTCTGTCAGCACTTCCTGTGCCCACCCCGCTGCAAGCTCAGCCTGGGAGCAGCCAGCGTGTGTCTGAAGGAAAAAAAAAACCCACCAAAGCATCGTGTGCTCATCCTGCACTGGGTGAGGATATTTACGTGGCTCAGGGAATGCTTGGTCTTTCTCAGGGCCAAGAAAAACAAAGCCACCAGCCACCCCCCCCCATAATGAAAAATGAGGTGCTGCTCTCAGCCATCTGCAGCCAGCTTTGCTTGATTGTTTGTTTGTTTGTTTGTTTTATTTATTTTTTTTAATAATCCTCTAAAGCTTGGTTCAGATTATTTTGCTTCCAAAGCCTTTGCCTGTAAAGAAGCAAATAACCTTTTTTTTTTCTCTTTTTCAAAGAAATAGATGTATGGAGGGACATTTCTGCCTATTTTGTGAGGAGCATGGCTCATGAGAAAGCAGGTTAGTCTGGGACAGCTGGAACTACAGTCTGGCAGCAGGAAGTGGGAAGAGAAGCGTCGTCTTTGTCAAAAATAAATAAAAGCTAGAATAAATTTTATCCTTATATTGAAAACAGCATCATCCAAGGAGTTTGCAGCATTAATTACACCACCTATCTCAAAAATACAATATTTTAAATTTTGGGTCCCAGGCGGGAGATATCAGCTCATGTCTGATTCTTGCTCTGAGCACCAGCAGGTGAGGATGTGTTTGACCAAAGGATTGCCATTTATGAAAGGCTTGGACAAGGGAGAGGGGGAAGGAAGGGAGAATCCTAACCCAAAACATCAATCACCACAAACCTGGGAGCTTTGCTGGAAGCTCAGCCTGCAGGAGAGGAGCCCCACCTGCCAAACACACAGAGATGTGTGAGCACCAGGATAAACCAGGATAAACCCCTGGTGGCTGTGCTCACAGGGAGGGAGCTGTTTTTGGGTGAGATAAGGCCTTTTTCCAGCACAGAAACTCCTGTCTCATATTGGCAGGGTCAGATGATGCACGAATTGGTACAAAAATCCCTGTTGCAAACAATAGAGGGGGGAAAAAAATCACTGACCTGAGAGATTCTGGTTTTCTCTTAAATTCAGGGTGCACATTATCTTGTGGCAGTACAAAACCTGCCGAGGGGAATAAGGAAAGGCCCTCCAGAAATGAAAGCTCTAAAAACCATTTACATTTAGAAGAGGGGAGTGTTTTGCTGCAGGTTTAATCCACATCTGCACGTGCAGCTGTGGAGTTGGGTCCAGCTGTGTTCTGCTTTTTGAGCTGGGCACCAGAGCCTGCTGCACCTCCATGAAAGGGAGAAAAACTGCAGGAAATGTGTGCATGCAGAAGAGCCCAGGACATGAGAGAGATGACAACTCCCACCATGGCTCCATGGATTTCCACACTGTGCGCAAAGGAAGGAAAAATTCATTACAAGTCCAAATCTGTAGGTAATTCCTGGTCAGCTCCAGTGACCGACTGGTGCCCCAAGATGTGAAGCTTGATGTGATTCCCCCCAAAAAGCAAAGTCTCTATGTAGTATAGAGGCTCAGCTGTGCAAAATGCTAAAGCATAATAAGGCTTCTCCTAAAACAGAGCCTGAGCATCTCTTGGGGGAGTTAAAAAAAAATAATTTACTGAATCAACTGGAACAGCTGAAACAACGACCCAAGAGATGGTGGATTTGTCTTCACTCTGAGTTGTTTAAGGCAAACCAGAGACAATTTTCCAGCAAAGGCTGCAGTCACAGATAGCAGGAAGAAACAGAGGTATTACAATGGTTTATTTCTTC
Source organism: Molothrus ater (assembly GCF_012460135.2). NCBI lineage: Eukaryota > Metazoa > Chordata > Aves > Passeriformes > Icteridae > Molothrus > Molothrus ater. Next base: position 68,641,200 of record NC_050511.2, on the reverse strand, counting down.
CTAGTGGAGACCACAGGCATGGAATGGTTTGGGTTGGGAGAAACATTAAAACTGATCCCATTCCACCCCTGCCTTGGGCAGGGACACCTTGCGCTAGACCAGGTTGCTCCAACCCTGTCCCAGCCAGCCTTGGACACTGCCAGGGATGGGGCAGGATGTTTGTACTAAAATCTCCATTTTCCCCCCATCATTTGTGTGCTCCTCTCTGCCAGAATCACTCTCAGCAAGAGAAACAAATGGAACTGAATTGTTCATCCCGAGTCTTCTGACCGGAACAGGCAAAAAAGTCCCTCACAGAGACCCCCTCTGATTTTCTAATGTGTTTTCGAGGTTGATCGAGGAAAATACATGACCTGACTTGATGCAAGAGCTGCATGAGACAGCTGTGCTTGCCTGGGATCTTCCATCATGAGCCCTGCATCAGGGTTGTGTTCAGAGGGCATGGGAACTCAAAAACATCTCCTGGGGACATCCCCTCTTTGCCCATGAGCCCCTTAGAAATGTTTTTAATTAATTTGGGGAGTCTGTGCTCTGGCCTCCACCAGTCACACACTTATAAGGATTTGAATTGTGGCATTTTACTGTAAGGGTCTCCCATAGCCTGCTACAAAATAGGAGATTTCTCCCAGTCTTGAGACAAATGAGGGTTAAATTTTAAATGCCCTTCTCTTTGCAAACATTAGTTTGCTAGTTTGGTGTAAAGTACAGGTATAAGGTAGCATTTTTTTTTGTTGCATATTAAAAAGTACATTCAGACACTGAATATTTTCCATTATTTTAATAAATCGACCTAGAAGGGGTGGCAATGGGTTTCCAGACTTAGAAAAGATGAACCCATCCTTCTGCTTTGCTGAGGGCTCCTCCATGCTGGGAGTGGAGGAGGAAAGGCAGGAGGCAGAGCATGAAGTCTAAAAAAGGCATTACAAAATTTGTTTTTTCCTTTGCCACAAGTCTGCTCAATAACATTTAGCCACTTCTTGCTATCATAACGCAAAAATTATAGAAATAAAGGGAAATTTACCAGGTTTCTAAATGTGTGATTAGTAACAGACGAAATTAAGTGCAAAGATGAGCCAGGCTGTGTGAAGTAAGGGTAAAATGCCTGATGGAGCAGTTCAGAGATGTAAGAACTGACTGCTTGATTTAATTGCTGTTAAAAGAGCTAAAATGTGACAAATCCCACTTTCCACTGTTCTTAATAGCCTGGTGGCCCATGCACAGGAGACACAGAGTCACAGAAAGCTTTGGGTTGGGAGGGACCTTGAAGATCATCTGTGGGAATCCACAAAATCAGATGGTTTTGGGGAAGCTGCAAAAGGCAGGCCCCAGAGACAGCAGAACTGGGATTGGAGCTGAGCAGCAGCCATGAGATTGGTCAGCAGAAAAATTATGTAAAAAGTAGAAAAGCAAGGACAAATAGAGCAATGGTCTGTGTATTAATGCTTGTCTAGAATAACTCCCTGAGCTACAGAAAGTTTATCTAGCAAGATATTAGGAAGTTAAAGCTTAATAATGGAGCTCTGTGCATTGTGTTTGAAGGCTCACAAGCAGGTATTGTATTTGAAATAAGCAAGCATTGTTTAACCACAGGTACCTGTGCTTATAGTGATTGGACAGAACTACTGTCAATATAGAATAGTTACTGTACAGATATAAACACTGTCAATGTGCTTTTGCTTTGTGGGATTGGGCAAAAAACTCCTGGAGTGAGTTGTGACATTGAGTTGTGTGTCTGCTGCCTGGGATGTGAGCTGGTGGCATCTTCCCATTGCCATAGCCATGGAATGGGAGTGATGCTGGGAAATCAAACAGCTCCAGGCACGTTCCCAGCAGCCCTGTCCTGTTTGGGATTTGTGCATAGCTCCCAGCCAGCAATAATCATCCAGTTCCACCCCAAAACATGTGCAAAACTATGATTTCTTGTCCATCTGTGTGACATCCTGGCTCTGGAGGGGTTTTTACACAACCCAGGCGTGATGGGGCAAGGGCTGTGAGCCTCTGAGTGCACAGAGCCACTGTGCACAACACAATAAACAGTGACAAACCATGGGCTGCCAGCCACAGGAGCAGCTGGACTGCAGGGAAAATACCCCTGGTCTTTGTTCAAACACATCAGGACTTCACCTTTGGCTGATCCTTACTAATCAGGAGACTTCACCTTACAGCACTGGGCAATGCCCACTGGAGAAAATTCCCTGATAATGAGTGGACTCCTGGTTGCACCCAATATGGTGTTTTCTGTTTCTTCACATGTTTTTTTTTCCCAGGCACAGCACAGCTCTTCCAGCAATTTATGGAGAGGAATACTCCTGGCTGTGGGTTGTTGTGTCTCCAAGCCCCAGCAACCCGGACTCATCCCACACCTTTTGCCACGGCCAGGTTCTGACACAGTAAAATAAATAATAATGGCCAATAAATAATAATGGCCAATAAAATGAGCCATTTCTTGTCCTTCCTGCAGCTCCTTCGCCCAGAATTTCCCAGGCCTTCCCCAAATGTGAGTGTTTCACAATAGCATCTGGTGTGTGGAAGGAGATAAAGCCGCGTTTGTGCGGCACAAGAACAATAAACGGATGTCGCGTTCTGTGTAATATTTGAGCTTTAATTGCATCCCTCCCCGTGGAAAGGGAGGGGAGCTGGTTGTGATAACAGGCTGTTCATCTCACATTTGTCAGCAATTAGCCCGAGAAGGTGCCTGTCCTGGCAGTTTTCTGAGCAGGAGCGAGGGTGCAAGGAGAAGCGCTTTGTCACGGTGCGTTTTCTCAGCGTTGTTAATCCCCTCCCTTTGATTGATTATTGGCCACATGGATTGTTACCAGGGCGGGATTATCCTCAGCACTGATAACAAAAGGCAGAGGGGATCTGGTTTGTTTCTCTGTTTGGTTTACAGAGGAGGCTGGGAGGGAGGGAAGGAGGGAAGGAGGAGTGTGTGGATGCGCTGCTTTGGGAGTGCTCGCTGCAGCCGCATCTGGGATTGATCCCAGCAGGGTCCACCCAGCACCCAGAGCTGTCCCTGCTGAAGCCACATGCAACCACAGAAGGGAAGGCCACTGAAAGAAAGAAAAATAAATAAAAAAAAAAAAACCCAAAAAAACTCCATCACCACAAAACCCCTCCTCCAAAACAAAAAAAACCCCAAAATCCCCCAAAACCACCAAAAAAAACCCCAAACCCAACAGCAATCCCCTCTCCAAAAAAACCAAAAACCAAACCAAAACAAAAAAACCCAAAAAACAAAAAGCCAAAAAACCCCCAAAAAACCACAAAAACCCCAAACCCCAAAACCAAACAAAACCAAACAGAACGCAAAACAAAGCAAAAAATGAAAACCAAAGCCCCCTAAAAACCCGAAAAAACCACCAAAAAAACCCCAAACCCAACAACAATCCCCCCTCCAAAAAAACCAAAAACCAAACCAAAACAAAAAAACCCAAAAAACAAAAACCCAAAAAAACCACAAAAAACCACAAAAACCCCAAACCCCAAAACCAAACAAAACCAAACAAAGCAAAAAATGAAAACCAAACCCCCCAAAAACTGCAAAAAACCACCTAAAAAACCCCAAACACCAAAACCAAACAAAACCCAAAACAAAACAAGAAGCAAAAAAAAAAAAAAAAACCAGAAAACCAGAAAGCCACCAAAAAAAACCAAACCCCAAAACCAACCAAAGCCAACCAAAAACCAAACCAAACCAAAAACCAACAACAACAACAAAAAAGCAATCACCAAAAAAAAAAAACCCCACCCCAAAAAACAACAACAACAACAACAACAACAACAAAAACCACAAAAAAAACCAAAACCAAAAAAAAAAAAAAAAACTCCCCAAAACCAAGCAGGTTGAAATAGTTTTTTTTTTCTTAAATGTCATGGTTGCTGTGTTGACTTTGCTGGCTGGGAAGCTGACAGACTGTAGAAAGCTTCAGAAGCAAGGCAGGCTGGGGCAGGCCGGTGATGCTTTGAAGAGTTTTGAGCTCTCTCTCACAGCAGTAAATCATAAGGAGAGGGCACCAGCTCTCCTTTCTCCCCTGCCTGAGTTTTGCCCTGAAAGAACCTCACTGATGGGCAACTCTGGGTGTTTTCCACTTGCTCCAAAAGCCACTTGTCTGACACAGCTGAAAATATTTACAAATGTTAGGACGCTGTGTCCTGAGTCAGCTGATGAGGTATTACAGGTGACATCAGTATAAGTTTGCCTGGACCATGGAGGGGGAAAAAAAAGAATCAATGTGAAATTGTGCTGTGCTGAACCTTTGAATGAGTCAAGGTTCCAGAGTTTCATGTGGTGGTTTCATTCTTTCCAAAAGCAGCTTTGAAGGGAAGCTCCCTGCTCCCAAGGTTTAGGTGAACTATTTTAGGGAAAATTTAAAATAACCTTGATTAATGCTAATGAAAAAATTAATGATAAGCACTAAATAATAATATCAAAACAGATTAATAGGTTTCTTTATCTATTATTTACCTAAGGTGACAGAAAGTGTATAGCAATTTTTCTGGAGTTCTTTTGCTAACAGCTGTTTATCAGCTGTTTTCTATAGCAGTTAATTTTAAAAGGGCACATTTGAAGAGTTCAGATTAAAAGCTGGGGTCAGATTTAGAAATTAGGGTTATGAAATAACGGGAATCACCCTTTTGACAATGCATTGACAGATCATAATCACTCAGGCTTAGCACCTGGTTTATAAATTCTGGTTTATGAATTTGGGATATGAATTGATATTTTGCTCTCACGGGTACCAGAATCAAAGCTGCCACTTCGAGAAGTTTGAGTGATGCTCCCTGTCACAGGTGAGTGAGGAGCTGAGACATAAACAAAAGGTGTTTAAGGGAGTCCAGGCTGAAAACTGAGTGGGCAGATCAGCTGGGGAAAACCTCCTGCTTGAGGTATATTTTATGTAGGGAATACTGGGGTTTGTTGATTGAATTTGTGCCAGTAGCAGAGGTGAAGAAACCTATTTTTTTTTCCTCATGCAAATGCTCCTGTGTGTGAAATTTGACAGAGTAACAATGCTGCAGCTCTCAGAAATTGCTGCTTACTTGGAATAAATCAGTGACTGAATTAAACCAGCCTGCAAGTAGTTTCTAAGTAAATTACTTGCACAATTTATGTGACTGCTAACTCCCAAAAATTATTGTTTTCACCTTGATTCTGTTTGCGGTTACTGCTGCAGGCCTTTTGCTTTGTTAGAGATGAGGCCATTTTTATATTCCCTTTTTCCTGTAATAGAACCAAAGTCAAGCTACGCGTTAACTTTTTTTTTTACAGAAGAAGGGAGAAAAAAGATCAAATTGAATATGTGATGTTCTGTATGAAACTGGTATCTGAAACACAGGGATTTGAGATACAGTTGGGGAACAAAAAGTTCCCCATAAGTGTGCATAATGGGGTGGAAATAAGGAATGGAGGGTTTGGGATGTTTGTCAAGGAAAAATAAAAAGCTTCCTAATGAGGTAGAACAGGCTGAAAATAATCATTTACAGGAGGCATTGCTCAAGACAATCTAAGCCTGATGGGACAAAAATACCAAGAAACAACAGAGGGGACTCAACTGATATTTTCTGTCTCTTTACATAAATCACTGAAGGGAAGGGAAGGGAAGGAGGGAAATAAGGAGTTAGAATTTTTGAATGAAGACACCATAACCAGTATTTGTGCCCTCCAAAAAAAAAAAAAAAAAAGAAAAGAAAGAAAAATTGCAGGGAGGCATGAGGACTTTGGCTTCCAGCACTGGTGTGAAATGGCCATTTTTACATCCTGAGACTGTGCATTTTGGCATCACCCTGCTTGTCATCTCAGACTCAGGCACGCCACGGGTTTGGAAGGAATCAAAGTGTGACCAGATGTGAATAAACTTAGCAGCTGGCCAAACAACTGAGTTAGCAGTGGAAGAAATTTATAAAATATGAGTTTATCCATAGCAAGAAAGAAAACAAGGCCATTAGAATGGAAACTGATGAAATAGACGCATAAGGGGTATTTGCAGCTAGAAAATATGTGCCTCAGTGAGCAGCTTACAGGCCTAAATAATTTGTGTTAAACTCTTGCCAATTAATTATTGATGTTAATTGCTTTGTACCAATAAAATACAATGAGCTACTGCTTTGTTCAGTGAATATAATGAGCCTTTTTGATGGAACTAGTGACTTCAGATCACGCTTTGTTAAAGGTATAAAAACTCGAGAACACCTTGTAATGAGGAAGAAGCTGTCGCTGTCTCTGCACAATTGTGCGTCCGTCTCAACAGGAGCAGCCAGGCCTGGGTGCAGAGGGGATGAGTGGGGGGGAAGCTGCAGCTGAGTCTAGGACTAGAATTAGTCTAGTCTAGAACAGAATTCCAGCTTGGAAGAGACCTTCAGGATCATCGAGTCCAACCCAGCCCCAACACCTCAACTCAACCCTGGCCCCCAGTGACACATCCAGGCTTTGTTAAACACACCCAGGGATGGGGACTCCACCACCTGCCCGGGCAGAACATTCCAGAGCTTTATCAGCCTTTCTGTAAAACACTTTTTCCTGCTATCCAACCTGTATTTCCCTTGGTGCAGCTTGAGGCTGCGTGCTGTGGTTGTGTCAGTGCTGCTGGAGACAGAGCCCAGCCCCAGCTGAGCACAGGCACCTTTCAGGGGGTTGTAGAGAGAGATAAGGTCACCTCTTGTCAAGTTTTATCTTCTTTTTCTCCCTTGGCCAGGGTTTGGATTAAGTGCACAGAGACAATATTTGGTGTTCAGACTCAGAAGTTTATTATTGCTTATCTATATTACAGTCCTACAAGTTGTGAGTTCTACACGACTCACTCTAACAAACTAAAAATGGCCCTGCATCTCTCTCTCTCTACAAGATCTTTTAAGGATAAACAGTCCAATTAAGAAATGACACCTAAACTATTTTTACTTTTAACCCAATAACTAATCCCTCGTGTCCTGCAATGAGGACTTTTCTATCCAACTACACAAAACCACCCAAACCCATGGAGAAGGAGGAGAAGGAAAGAGGGAGAAGGAGAAGGAGAAGGAGAAGGAGAAGGAGAAGGAGGACCAGTCTCTGCCCTAAAACCTCCATCTTGCTTTTTATATATGACTATATTCTGAAACCTTAAACTCTGAGTTTCCCACCCTGTGCTATCACACACTTCTATCCAAACTCCACACCCACAATCCCAGTTCTGCCATTCCATTTTGGGAGCCTTCTCCACGGCCTCAGGTCAGCGCAGTGTTCTCTTGGGGGGTCAGTGCCTGTCAGCACAGAAAGTCCAAAATTCTCAGTGTCCAGGGCTCCAGCACCCTCTGGGTCTCCTCCTCCTGTGTGCACAGGGTCAGGACTCAGTGCAGGCTGAGGAGCACACAAAGAGCTTGGCTGCTGCTCCAGGCTCCCATGGCAGCCAGGTCTGGGAGCTTCTCCTGGCTGGGTGATCCTAAACTCATCAATGGAGCTGTGCTGGGAGTTGCTGTTCCTCTGCAGAAGGGAAATGAGGGAGTCCTGTCCCACTGCCTGGGCTCTGAGAGCTGTCCTCACTGAACAAACTCACGGTGTTTTGGGTTTCAGAGGGAGTTTCTCTGAAAGTTTGATTGATGGTGTGAAATGACCCGTGAAATCCCGGCTGAACTATTTCCTTCTCCTCAGGACAGAGAGGAAGTGAAGCTTCTGCTGTGCCTTTTTGTGTATGAGCATGCAACTGTCCGTATTTCCTGACTGACGCACCTGCATCGACTCCAGCATTTCTTCTGTCTTGGTCCCGAAGTCCCTGTGGGTGTCAGGCACTGAACCCAACAGGATTTGCATCCTCCTTCCTTCACAGATTTGAAACCATTTGTGAAATCAAACAACAGACAGAAGCCTAACAAACACAAATGGCCCCCTCATCTCTCCTAGAGGATCCTTGATTGGGCTCTAATGGGTCACATCCCACTTCCCCACAAAGCCTGCGACCATAATTTTTTGCCCCGTAATTTTGGAAGAAATGGTTCGAATCGCGCAGATACGGCCACACACAATGTGCTGGAAAGATGAGTGCCCAGAGCTCCAGCTGGATCACAGTGGAACAAAGCTGGAACAGAGAAGGAGAGGCACAGCTAAAGCCTGGGCACTGGAGACTTCCAGAGCTGCACGGCTCCTTCCATCCATGCCCAGGAATTCCAGCATGGAAACACCGGGGGTGAGCAAGGTGCAGGTGCTGAGCTCTGCTCTGCTGGGTGCTTTGTGCCTCAGGCACTGAAATGTGAGAGTAAAAAAGGGAGCTAATTAGAAAACAACAAAAAAACCGATCCAAAAAATTTATCATTTCCAATGGCACGTATGGAAGAGACTACAGCACTGTCATTCTCATTGCATTCTTCAATAAAAAGTAATTTCTTCTTGTAAACTTAATACTCACTGAAAAAGATTCTGAAGAGCTGGCCAGAAATGTCACAAATTTTGGAGGAAATATTAATAATTTTATTACAATCCATTTTCAATGTATATTTCAGTGTCAGCGATGACAAAGGAACACATTTATATGAGTTTCCAATTTTGAGTACTTTGAGTATATACGAGTATATGTGAGTATTTTTTTTATTTATTTGAATTGGGGGGGAGGGTGGGGGGGAAGTTTTCAAAATTCTGCCTCCCTCTTTATCACATATTTTTTTGTGGTGGCACAGGCCTTGTTTTAAGCCATTTCACCAGGAGATCCAAAACTATATTCCGTCACTTGTGATCGTGACCTTCTGGATGTCATCCCTTTCAGACATGTATTTGCTGTTTCTTTAAAGGAACTGAGGAATTATTAATTTAATCACAGACTGTTCTGTCTCAGTGAGGCTCCTTTTTAGCAGTAGTGCTGGATAACACAAAATCAGGGCCTTGGAAGAACCTGTTCATCCATCCCTGTATGGCCACTTTTGACAGGAAATGTGGAAAGTTTAATCAAACCCCTCACAGGCTGGAGTTTATCTGTTTATTAATTTCATTAAGCACACAGAGCTTTCAAATTTAAAACAGAGCTTTCAAATTTACTGGTTTTTCTGACAAATCTGGATTGAATGAGCAGAGACTGATTTGAAAGGTCAGAGAAAACTCCTGTGACCATCTGCAGCTGGGCAAACCAATGGCAGTGAATAAAATTAAGTAGTTTTTCAATAGTATTAAGTAATTTAAAAAATGCTAATAAAGAAAAGTTAGGATTAGATTTATAAACACAGTAACGAAGAAACCATACAAACGCAATGTTTCTGTTTCCCAAAAGACAATCGTGTTTTAATACGAGGTGAGGGGTTTTATATCTTTACACAAGAAGAAAAAAATGCTCAAAAAAGCTGTTTCAACCACCTTTTCCAAAAGTTTTATTTTTTTACCTCCTTGCCTCTAGTAAAGATCACACAACAGGCCATACTTTACCTACACTGTGAGGACCCATCTGTCTTTTTTTGTCTGGAAAATCTGAGAGTGAGGTTGCTGCAACATCTGTCACCTACAGCGTTTCATATTGGGCTGGAACAGGAAATAAGGTAAGGTTTTTGGGATGCAAAACTAATTCTCTCACTTTGGAGGGGTGAGAACAAACCTCAGGACTATTGTGCCAGCCTGTTGTTCTTCTATTATTTCTAGAGTCCATACCTCTCCGGTGTATTCTCATGGCTGTAGATCTTCACGGACTCCTTCTGCTGCATGCTGCTCTCTCTCAGGTCAGGGCTCCTCCAAGGCTCTCCCTGACTGGCTATCCCACCCCCTTTTATCCCAGTCATCTTCATTGGTCACAGCTGCAGCCCAATTAAGGACATCGCAGCTGCAGCCCATCGAGGGCAACCGGGACCTTTGGGGCAAAGCCTCTATACAGATATTTAAATACAATACATATCTTCTACTATACCAGCCCAAGAATAATAATGCTCTTTTACCTCCTCCAGAAGAGTCTCACAAAGTTTCCAAGCGCTTTCAGTCATTCTGCAAGAGTTTGTAAAGCTCTGGAAGAACCAGAGGGGAAAAAGAAAACAAACTAGGAAAGGCCGGCTTGATGAAACCCTGTTCTGGCCACAGTGGTGGGTGGGTATAACACAAATAAAAGGTGTGTTTGCAAAGCAGGTGTCACACCACAGGGCTTGGGGCTGCAGCATTTATTTGGGGCTAAACTAGGCAAAAAAAGGAAAAAAAAAAGAAAAAAAGAAAAAAGAGAGGGCTTTGAGAAGACCAGGGCTTGTTACCCAGAGGAGGATGTGAGGATGTGTTTTCCCTCCTGGTTCTGCTCTGAAGCACAATCCCTGAGCAGGTTCCGTGTCAAAGGGAGGAAAACTGACACCGCTGCCATGCCGGGTGGGATATCCCTCAGTTCAGGAACAGTGGGGTTTTCTCACTGGCACACACGGGGTCTTCACCCGTCCAGGTGCCATGGGCTTGTCTGCAGCACAAATCCTGACCCATCCCCTCCCCTTTGGGTCTTTTGGCAGTAGTTGGTTTTGTTCGGCATTTCTCAAAAGCAAACCTTGCTCAAATTCTGCCTTTTCACTTAAAGATTTAAGCCAATTAAACAACAAGCAAGCAAACAAACAAACCCAGCAAACTCTCACAAATATGGACTGAGTATGTTGGACACTTCACGCAGGAATATATTTCAAATTTCTGTCAGGGAACCCACATGAGATCATTATCAAGGCTTCATATAACCCACTCATCTTGGGGTTTGTCCCCAGCACAGCTTTCAGTTCGGGTGCAGGCAAATGCACAGCAGAGCTCTTTTGAAATTGCTCAGTTTGGTATATGTTTGGGTTTTTTTTTTCCCGACACCATGGAAAAATGTAAATATTGTATGAGTTCTCTGCAGCTCTGCAGCTGAGCCCAGGTACTCCAGACATTTGTCTCAAGTGCCCTCCAAAGGTTTTTGACCCATAGCCTGCGTTTGGCTCTGCTGCTCTGAGCTTCAGGTTTGTGACAAAGGTTAAACACTGACAAATTTGGTTCAGTAAATGTCTAAAGAATTATTATAGCCACTGCCAGATTAAGAAAAAAAAATCCTCTCTTTGAAGGATAAATATTCATTTACATCAAATGAACTGAGCACCTATCAGATAAATAATTGGAAATGACTTGTAAGTTATGTCTGGAGCTTAGAAGTGCATCTCCTGTCCCACTATATTTGCTGTGCTTATAGAGGAGTTAAGACACTGGGGATCTGCTTCCAATTACCAAATTAAAATACAATCAACCAGTTTAAGTGAACAAACAATGATTTCTTTTAAATCTGATTTTTTAAGAAATGTAAAAATGTTTGTGGGAATCAGATTTCCATGGTTAGGATGTTTTCACTTAAGGAAATCCTGTGCATTATCACTTGAAACAGTGCTTTTCTTTGTTTCTTTTCTTTCTTTCTTTCTTTCTTTCTTTCTTTCTTTCTTTCTTTCTTTCTTTCTTTCTTTCTTTCTTTCTTTCTTTCTTTCTTTCTTTCTTTCTTTCTTTCTTTCTTTCTTTCTTTCTTTCTTTCTTTCTTTCTTTCTTTCTTTCTTTCTTTCTCTTTCTTTCTTTCTTTCTTTCTTTCTTTCTTTCTTTCTTTCTTTCTTTCTTTCTTTCTTTCTTTCTTTCTTTCTTTCTTTCTTTCTTTCTTTCTTTCTTTCTTCCTTCCTTCCTTCCTTCCTTCCTCTCCTCTCCTCTCCTCTCCTCTCCTCTCCTCTCCTCTCCTCTCCTCTCCTCTCCTCTCCTCTCCTCTCCTCTCCTCTCCTCTCCTCTCCTCTCCTCTCCTCTCCTCTCCTCTCCTCTCCTCTCCTCTCCTCTCCTCTCCTCTCCTCTCCTCTCCTCTCCTCTCCTCTCCTCTCCTCTCCTCTCCTCTCCTCTCCTCTCCTCTCCTCTCCTCTCCTCTCCTCTCCTCTCCTCTCCTCTCCTCTCCTCTCCTCTCCTCTCCTCTCCTCTCCTCTCCTCTCCTCTCCTCTCCTCTCCTCTCCTCTCCTCTCCTCTCCTCTCCTCTCCTCTCCTCTCCTCTCCTTTCCTTTCCTTTCCTTTCCTTTCCTTTCCTTTCCTTTCCTTTCCTTTCCTTTCCTTTCCTTTCCTTTCCTTTCCTTTCCTTTCCTTTCCTTTCCTTTCCTTTCCTTTTCTCCTTGCCTTTTCCTTCCTCATTTCCATCTCTGTCACTCATACAACTGAGTCATTTGGGTTAGACAGAAGTAATCTTTGCCATTGTTAAAGTGGTGTTGCGTGGCAGATTCAGCTGATTGAAATTACCACAAAACCCATTCTTTGTGCAGGCACAAAATGGGAAGGACCACAGTGGAAACTGTTTGAAAAAACACACTCCTTATTTGTAATTTTGAGGTAGAAGCTGCATTTAACAGATGATAAACTTCCACAATGAAACATTTAATGTTTGAGAAGTCTGAAGGTGAAGGCAGTGCACAGAATAAAGTTTGTTTCTAGTTATTGAGCAGACTGCAGTGAGTTGCTTTTAAATAAGAGGAGTCTCTCAGCACTACTGCATGCATTCAGGTCCAGCTCTTATTTGTGCTGGACCAGCTTTTGCACCACAAGGGCCACCAAAATTCACAGAATATGGCCAGGCACCCCTTTAGAGACCCCTGTGCCTTGCCAAGAACGTTCCAGCACTGGGGAGGGTCATTCCTGTGCCTGCCTGAGGTTCCAGCCCCCAGTGGAGCTGGACTGATGGGTGCAGCAGGATTCACTGCTGAGAGATGGAGCTGTGACGGTGCCTCCTGAGACCCAGGCCTGTGGTGGTGTTTGATGGTCCCAGGACGAGGTGAGAGACGAGAATCTTGACTCCGTGTTTCAGAAGGCTGATTTATTATTTTATGATAATATATGATATTAAAAGAAAACGATATATTAAAACTATAGCAAAGAAGGAGAAAGGAATTCATCAGAAGGCTAGAAAAGAACGATTGCAAAATCTTGTGACAGACACAGAGAGTACGACACAGCTGATGGTGATTGGACATTAATTAAAAACAATTCACATGCTGGGTAAACAATTCTCCAAATCACATTCCAGAGCAGCAAAACATGGAGAAGCTGAAGCTTCCCAGCTTCTCAGGAGAAAAAATCCCAGCAAAAGGATTTTTCAGAAAATATGTCTGAGACCCAAGCCTGTTTTGCTGTCAGCGAAAGCTGTGGATTTTCCTTTATTCCAAACATTTAAGCTCACCCTGGGTGACTCTCACACATGCTCTGAGCCTGAGGTGTCAGAAAGTCTCTTTTTCCCAGCACTGAGACCGAAGCAGAAGCCGAGATGTGTTGGTTCTGCCTTTCAAGGTTGTTTATTGTTTTTTATCTATGACATTCTTTCTCTGACCTGCCCAGGTCTGTTCACAGACCTCAGGGTGGTGTTAACTTTTTATACTAAAAACTACGTGTACTTTATTTACTATAACTCCCCAATACCTATCACCTATGTTCGACAGTGAGTTTCCACTCTAAACCAATCCAAAAGTGCCACCATCACAGCAGAAGATGGAGGCCAAGAAGAAACAGGAGGAAGGACAGGACAGGCCCAGATTCCTCCATCTTGCCTCCTGAACCCCCACTCTGAAAAACCCAAAATTCTCCATTTTCACCCTGTGACAAATTAACTATCACTCTACTCAAACCCTTGTGGCTGGTAACTCCTCACGCAAAGTTGGTAATTGTTGTTTCCGTGGGTTACAATCGAAGGCACAGGCGACTCTAACTCCATGCCAAGGTCTCTGAGCCCCTGCCAGTGTCTCAAATTACCCGGAGCATCCAGAGGAATGTCCTGGGTCCCGACAATCATAGCCTCAACTCCTGACTGCTCTTCTGTGCCTTGTGTGGCACCAAAGAAAAATAAAACAGTCAAGGAAAAGGAAGGATAGAGGTGTAAGAAATGCCCATGTTGTGAGAGTCTGTCCGAAATATCCTTCATCTGCCTCACGATTGTCATTGGGGGACCACTGAAGAGAAGACCCCCCCCCCCGTCTAGAATCTCTGGCTCTGAAGGAGAAAGTGACACGCCAAAGGCCCTGAGACCTGAGAGCACAGTGTTAAGCTATTGTTTTCACAGGTGCTGTTTGCTGTATGCTACACTGAGAAGAGGAAGGGGCACCGTGCCCTTTTTTCAACAGTAGCCTTGGGAGCTGTCCCACCTCTCAGCCTGGCTGGACTTCTCCTGAGTTTCAGGTGGTCTCCCCCAGCAGACCCTCACCTGTTTTACAACCACCGTGACAGACAGACTGAGATGTAAGGAGCCTCTCCATCAAGGACTGAGACACGAAACCCCCATGTGAAAAGGCCCCTCTGCTCCTTCCAAGGACTGGGACTGAAACCCCCAGCCCGGGGCAGGTGTGTGGGACCAAAGCTGACCAAAGTGAGATGTTTGCCTGCAGGTTGTGACCACTGGACCAAGAACACAATGGCTCTTTTACTGCTGACAGCATGGACTACCTGTTACATCTATTCCTTATTGTATCTGTTCCCCCCCCCTCACAATTTTCAATAGAATTATCATATTAAAAACCTCTGAGTTAGTGAGACATTTTGAGATCTCCCCAGACGTGGCCGGGTGAACTTCATCGGCCGGACCCCCAAAGGATAAAGCAGCACCACGTTTGGTAGCTATAACCCATCTCCCCCCATTTTCTCCTCCCTCTTTTCCTTGTCTTCTCCTTTTTCCCCGGTTCCCCTCACCAACGCATTTCTGTTGTGGTGACTTCAATAAAACTGCGTTTGTTGATTGTTCCTGCAAATCCCCTGTGCCTTTGTTGGTCCTTTGCACCTTGAGATCAGTCCTACGAAGCCCCGCGTTATCTGCTCACTAGGACGGGTCGTGACACGCGTGCAATGTGTGCAGCTGAACTGAGACCCTCACAGCCTTCAGCTCCATCCCCACTGCTGGCCTCTGCTCCTTCCATCCCAGTGTCGCTGGGGACTGGGGTCCCCCCTCTTGTGCTCCTTGTGAGCAGCTCAAGGTGCTTGGGGTGCTCTCCTTCCCCTTTAAAAAGGCCTTGCCTGTGCTCTTCCAGCTTTAATTTCCAATTATTCTCCCGGTGTAGCAGTAACTGAATCTCACGATGTGCTAATGAGCTGTTTCACTGCAGGCTTAAGCAGACATTTCCATCCTGTGTGCACCCCATGTGGACATTTCTGTGCACATTACTTTGACAAATGGGCAATTAACAAAAACCCCACTATCCTAATACCAGCACTGATGCCTCTTCTTCCTTCCATGCCTTCTCTTTTTTGAGGTTTTTTTTTTTTTTTTTGTGTGTTTTTAGCCACTTTCAGGTCTCAGCACTGCATGAGAACCTTAAATTGTTCTAAAGTACAGGATGGATTCACAGACCTGATACCATATTAAGCAGTTCACAAGTGTCTGTACTCTGAAATGCTTGGCCACTTTCAATAGCACACAATCAGCACTGGAAGTATTATTAATATTATTAACCTGTCTCATATCCTAGTTATTATAGGCTACGATGACAAACTGGAAAGCAGACAAAAAGCTGAGCTTTAAGTCCTTAACAAGGTAAATAACAATTTAAAGGTAAATAGCAATTTAACAATTTAAAGGTCAATAACAATTTAAAACAAATTTTGCAAGCCAGAGTGGGACTGCTCAACCTCAGGCTGCTGATTCAGATATTCCATTGTGCCAATCCACTGCAAAAGGAGAGATTTTATCAAACTGCCCCCTCTTCCCACCACGAGGTGAAGGAGAGGGTTGGGCACATCATTGTGTCTCTGCTCATATTTGCTGTGGTCCTCTGGAATCTATTATATATATATACAATTTATGTTTAATATTTTATATATATTTATCTATATAAATATATTTATATTATATATTCTAATCTTTTATATATATTATATATATTACTATATATAATATATGATATAATATTGTTTATTATATACTATATATAATATACTATATAATATATATTATATATTACATATTATATTATATATTATATAATATTATATATAATGTGTGTATATATATATAGTAAAATTCTAGTGCTGCACCCAGGGTGTGTAGCACTTCCAGACACTGGAATTGGACCTGTATGAAGGAAATTCATCATCTCTTGGAATTTCTTCCAGCATTTATTGCTATCTTTACCCAGGGGGGCAGGCCAGGGAGAAGCAGGACTGGAGAAGGAGGCGCAGCTGGAATTCCCAAAAGCATCCCTGTGCAATCCTCAAACCCCCAGAGCACCCCAGAGCTGGCTGGGAATGGGAACCACCACCAGACTGGGTGGGTCAATTTTATTTGAAGAGACGAGGATGCTTTACAGACACCCAGGGACACATTTGCAAGCACTTGGTGGGATTTTAGCGACATCAACACCAGTGGGGCTGAGGCAGCCAAATCCGCATGAGCTGCGGTGAACATGCACCCCGGAGGGCTCAGTTCACAGCGGCAGAAACAACACCAGTCGCTTTTTCCATCCCCCCGGGACTTTTGCTCCCGTGATCCATGAAGACAGCAAAGCACAGTTTGAGGCTCATTAAACCCTTTCACAGCACACCGGTGAGGAGAGCAGCTGGGTGATGGTTGGTTCCCCTTGTCCCAGAATGAGGATCCAGGGCAGCATGCTGTGGCGAACCTTCCTCCGGCATTCAAATTTTGTTCTGAGTTTTTTGGTTTTTGGTTTTTTTGGTTTGTTTTTTTTTTTTTTTTTTTTTTTGGGGGGGGGGGGGTTGTTTGTTTGTTTGTTTGTTTGTTTTCTGGGATTTTCCCTCCATTAAAAAAAGAGACATTAATTACCTCGAAACCCTGGTGACTTTAAAGCACTTGCACCTTTCTCTGGAGAAATGTGTTTAATGAGCCTTTTTAGCCTCCTGTCTGGCTGTTTCCAGGGATTGGCAAATCTATCATTTCCTTGCCTTCTTTCCTCAATCTGAGCATCATTTGGTGGGCCGTGTAAAAGTCTCAATCCTGATTTCTACTGACACAGAAAAACCTCAATTAAGCATGAAGTTTCCTTGTAAAACATGTGTCTCCTTCTCTTTTCTGGATATTTATTGCCCTGAACATATTTATTATCCTGCAGGGAGTACGAATCCTAAACTAGCACATGAGGCCAACCCAAGAGGTAGACAAGGTCTCCAAAATAAAGAAGAAAAAATAAAAAGTAAAATCATGACTTTTCCCCTGGTTTCCAGTTACTGCTATTTCTGCTTACTACAGCTGGAAACAGAAGTTCAACATTCAAGCAAGGAGTTAACATTTACTCTTGCTTCATGTCAGACCTTTCATATGGAGGAGCATCTGTCTGTTTGCTGTTCCATGCCAAATCTCATTGGGATAACTTGATATCAGGTAATTCTGGAGTGTAATAGCTGTGTTTAGCTTGTGTAACAAAGCAGGGAATTGGGTTTAAAAGTTCACCCACAAACGAACTACTACCCAGTGTAGTATTCTTGGTTATTTCAATGCCTATTGTGCATTGTCACCAGTGAAAAAAACATATGTTGTTTGGGCTGTAATCCATAGATTTGGGGGCTGCAGTGAGTGATCTGAGATTTCTAAACAGCTGGGATTTATAAAACTGTTGTAAGCCATTCTTTTTCTTTGGGAACCTGCTGGTAAGCGGGTATACACTGGGACCTAGAGCTCAGGTTTGGAACAAGTCCATGAGAAGGGGGGAAAAAAAGAAAAAAAAAAAAAAGGCTTTTCCATCTGCATCTGCCTGGTCCTGATCCAGATTTTAATGAATAGCTATCCATAATATAAAAAGCCCCATTGCCAGAGCTGGCAGGCAGGGTGGAATTGCCTGGTGGTGCCTCTTGCTCCCAGTGCTGAGTCAGGCTGGGGGTGTCCCTTCGCCTCTCCTGTGTCCCAGGGTGATGGGCAGGAGTCAGAGCAGAGCCGTGCCCTGGGACAGGGCGCCAGCAGCAGCACAGCTGGCACCTGCCAACACCTGTATGGGGAGGAGATTCCTGTTTAGGAATGGAAAACCTTGAGGGCTTGAGACTTGAATTAAGGGTTGTGAGAGGAATAGTGGATTTGTCTTTACAAAGACTGAGAGCTGCTTGTGCTGCTGTAAAAATTGATAACAATGATGTTATTTTTGTCTAGCAGAAATCATTATAATTTTTGTATTTGTAATTTTGTTAAGATTATTGAGTGTGATTTTCAGTACTTGGCCCCAGTGACATCCCACCTGTTGATTAAAACCATTTAACAGTGTATCACAGACTATCACCTACCCCTATTGGAATGGACCTTACATTAGTAAAACAATTAATTAAGCACCAAGACCTACTAAGAATCTTGAAAAAAAAACCCCAAGAAAGCAGAAAGAAAACCCTAATTACTGTCCAACATGATACAAAAGAAATAACCAGAATTCTGCAAAGAATAAAACAAAGAAGCTGTGGATCTCCTGGTGGATAAAACCAGCACTGGGAGAGAAAAGCAACGATGGGAAGGATTCCACTGATTGATGAATGGAAAAAGAGATTTGCTTTTACAAATAAACTTTAGGTTTGCTGAGAAATGAAATTAGACATTGAAAGATGAAATAAACAGTGGGGAAGAAAAACCCCTGAATTCCATGAGAATTAAAAATGTAAAGGGAGGGTTGTACATTAGAGGGAAATCTTTGAGATGAGGTGTTTTGGGAAGTCTGAACCTCTCAAGTACCTCAGAAATGGGGAAAGAGAGAAGGGAAATGTGGCTGGGAAATTGGGATAAAAAGGAGGCTGCATCCTCCAAAAATGGGAGAGACCCCAGGGGAATGGCCCATGGCCTCTCCCTTTATTGGAATAAAGTAAAGGACTCCTCTGTCTCCTTTCTGGACATAAACCTCTGATGTTTGTGGGTTAATTTTCCTAACAGTTTGGACATTCACTCTTTATGTGTTCAGTGAGATGGACGGGTTTTTTTTTTTTGGTGAAAAACAACCTCAAATGGCTTCTTTTATGGCTTGTCACCCCTGTCCTGGACAGAGCCCATGGGCAGGATGTGTGACTGGCAGCACAGCCAGAACCAGAGGCGGCGAAGCCACCTTGCACTCATCACTTCTCTCCTGGTTTTGTCCCACATTTGTCCCACTGTGCCACAGTGGCTGTGGCACAATTATTGCTGCCCTACCCAGCTTTTGGTTGTTTTGTCTCCTTGTGCCAGCCCCAAGAGATCAAGCTCAGGGCAGGGGCAGGGCTGGCTGGGAGCCGGGGCTCTGCCAGGCTGGTTTGTGGCAGCTGCAGGGCAGGGGGGCCATGGGTGACTCTGGCTGTGTCACACATCCCTTCCCACCCATGTGGGCTGGGATGGGGGGCAGAGATCCAGCCCTGGAGCACTCAGACAACGACTCAGAGTGATGCCTCAGGTTTCAGCTTTTCTATGTTGCACATTCTGTGCTGCTTTAGTGGGTGAGCTTCACATGAGGGGATGCTGAGCTCTGTGCACAGAGCAGGGAGACAAAACAATTCCTGCTCCAGCTGGGCACCAAGGACAAATGACCCAAATCTCAGCCCAAGAGCACAAACACCGTGGGCTGAAGGAGAAAAACAAGCAGGGTGGGACTGCAGGGGCTAAAGCTGGAATGGGACAATGAACTGCAAGGTGCAAATGGAGCAGAACTGATCCCAGGGAGAGACCCCGTGCCTGGTTGTGCATTTTGGGGCCATTTTGGTTCATCTTGGGTGCAGCCCTGGCTGGGCTCTTGTGCTGCCCAAGGTGGATCCATGGAGGAGATGCTTTGAATGAATCCCTGCTTTATTCTGGAACTCCATCCAGCCTCTGCTCCAGGCATCAAGAGGACACAACTCAGCTCTGGGCTGCTCCTCAAAGCAGGTCTGCTCTGAACACTGCCTGGGAAAACCTGCCTCCTGCTCAACAGCCAAACCCCCTGAGATTTTGCCCAAACTGGAGGGGATTGGCTGTGTCTCATCAGTTCATGCCCTGCAGGAACCATCCCCACGTCTGCATTTTATTCCTTGGGGGACACAGCTCTGCTGTTCCCTGCACACCTGGCCTTCAGCAGGGCACAGAGGGGCTGTAGGTGTGTTTTGATGGCAGCCCTGAAATGTAGTCTGTGCTATAAACCAGAGATTTGTCTGCAGTCAAAATACCCCAGGATCTCAAGAAACCACAGTAAATAAAAAGGGAGGAAAAACATCAGTGTTTAATTAAGAGATGCTATTGTTGTTTGTTTTTTTTTTTTTTTCCTCACTGGGAGAAAAAAAGAAGACATCAACCCCCTATTCATTTATATTTATCTTGTTATGTATTTTGTTTGAGACTTTTAGCTTTCAAGACAAAACTTTGAATTAATCTTGAGCTTCTTCTCAGTAACCTCTCCACTCCATTTTACCAAGAAAGAGAGAATTGCCACTCTCTTCTGTGAAACAGGAACAATTTGCTTAAAAGTAAGCTTCTCTGCATGATAGTTTTTATATTCACCACCTCCTGTTCCTTTAGGTGCTCATTGTCAGCAGTTTGCATGAAGCTGGGGATGTCTCCATGTGTGCTGGAGGTTCCCTGCAGGCATTAAGATGAAGAAACACTCCAAAAGAGAGTAAAGCAAATTCCTGCATGGAAGTAGGAAGCAGAAATTAAGGAAAATAAGCCTCAGAGCTAGAGAAGAATGTCTTTTTTTTTTTTTTCTCAGGGTCAGAAGAGCACATCTCTCAGGCAGCTGCATCCATTTGAGAGTGGAAATTTTGTGGGGTTTATTATCCTGTTTTTCTAAAGCTGCAGGGGACACCTAAAACTGAGTGTTCCTTCTCAGAGTAGCAAAGCTGCAATACCTTTACACCATTGACATAGACTAATTTTTGTTTCATTTCTTGCTGCCCTGTGCCCTGCAGGCAGGCTGGGGTGAGGTTTTAGCTGCTGCAAATTGGGTCACCCCAGTGCCTCATCTCGGTCACAGGACACCATGGGCTGTGACAACTCTGTGACATCTCCTCTGGTGTCACTGACGCAATTCTGCTGTGATTTTGGGTTACAAAATGCATAATCTCTCATCTTGGCTGGTCCCCAAAGTGTCTTGCTCTACCTACCCCCCCTATGCAACTTGTAACTCTGCTGTGCAGCTTTTACCTTTGGCATGAGAGGTTGAAAATATTTTGGCATTTTCCATATCCAGACATTATTTTCCTCAGTTTTAGGCAGTGAAATCATGAGCCCTGTTATTGGTGTGCTTAGGGGATATAGTTACACATAAATAATCAGCTCAAGCAATTTGTCAGTGGCTGTGGGGTTGCTCTAATGGGTTCTGTGAGTAGGATACAAAAATATATGTTTAGCATCATATTTTCTCCACAGCTCCTCCTTGGAGTCAGGTTTTTATGTCTCCTCAGACAGCAGCAAGGTCTCTGTGCTCAGTCACAGCACAAAGGCTCTTTTCATTGGTTCACCTTCTCAGCCAGCTCCAACATCCACATGCTGATCTTGTCTTTCCTGGGGTTCTCCCTCTGCTGATAAGAAACGATTAAATGTGGCACTTCAAAGGGCTGAGAAATACTTTCTAAGTGTTTCTGGCAGTCTGCTTTGGTCTTACAAGTTCTTTGTTGACAAAAGAGCTACTCTTGCTCTTTTACAACTCGTAGTATCTATCATTTAAATTTTATCCCACTCTGATTCAGCCCTTAGCAAATCTGCTGTCTCCTTTCCAGTTCAGGAGTCTGCCCCCTTTCATAACTATCCAGCCTAGGGACTAGAATTTGGTTTATGTGGTTTATGTTATGCTCTCATTATTATACTGTTGTCTGAATTTGTATCTTGGGGTCGAATGGCTTGAGCTTCTGGAAACTCATGTTTTTCACAATCCAAATTATTTGCTACATTACAAGCTGTGGAATTACTGTGTGCTGTGCAGAGATGAGACAGTGCAACACCAGGGGCTTTGTTTCTTCATCCCAACAGAGGATGATGGATGGATGGATGGATGATGGATGGATGATGGATGGATGGATGGATGGATGGATGGATGGATGGATGGATGGATGGATGGATGGATGGATGATGGATGGATGATGGATGGATGGATGGATGATGGATGGATGGATGGATGATGGATGGATGATGGATGGATGGATGGATGGATGGATGGATGGATGGATGGATGATGGATGGATGGATGATGGATGGATGGATGGATGGATGGATGGATGGATGGATGGATGGATGATGGATGGATGGATGGATGGATGGATGGATGGATGGATGGATGATGGATGGATGGATGGATGGATGGATGGATGGATGGATGGATGGATGGATGATGGATGGATGGATGATGGATGGATGGATGGATGGATGGATGGATGATGGATGGATGATGGATGGATGGATGGATGGATGGATGGATGGATGGATGGATGGATGGATGGATAATGGATGATGGATGATGGATGGATGGATGGATGGATGGATGGATGGATGGATGATGGATGGATGGATGGATGGATGGATGGATGGATGATGGATGGATGGATGGATGGATGGATGGATGGATGGATGGATGATGGATGGATGGATGATGGATGGATGATGGATGGATGGATGGATGGATGGATGGATGGATGGATGGATGGATGATGGATGGATGGATGGATGGATGGATGGATGGATGGATGGATGGATGATGGATGGATGGATGATGGATGGATGATGGATGGATGGATGGATGGATGGATGGATGGATGGATGGATGATGGATGGATGGATGGATGGATGGATGGATGGATGATGGATGGATGGATGGATGATGGATGGATGGATGGATGGATGGATGGATGGATGGATGGATGATGGATGGATGATGGATGGATGGATGGATGGATGGATGGATGGATGGATGGATGATGGATGGATGGATGGATGGATGGATGGATGGATGGATGGATGGATGATGGATGGATGGATGGATGGATGGATGGATGGATGGATGGATGATGGATGGATGATGGATGGATGGATGGATGGATGGATGGATGGATGGATGGATGGATGATGGATGGATGGATGGATGGATGGATGGATGGATGGATGGATGGATAGATGGATGATGGATGGATGGATGGATGGATGGATGGATGGATGATGCATGGATGGATGGATGGATGGATGGATGGATGGATGGATGGATGATGGATGGATGGATGGATGGATGATGGATAGGGAAACATTACCTACTTTTTGAAGCTTAAACATTTTTATCGTCTAATTTTATATATCAGTGCTGTTTTGAGTGGCAATGCTAATGGTGTCCATACTTCATCCTTTCTCACAACAGGAAAGGCAGATTTCCAGTTCTGCAGGGAATTGCATTTTCTGTGGGCCAGCACTGGGTGAGAAGAGGGGTAATATATGTATTTACTGCCCTGCTGGCCCTCTGTGTGTGGTGTACAGGTAGGAGCTCCTGTGAAAACACAGGCAGAGGAGGCCTGGACCTGTCTCTAGGCTGTCAGCACAACCTAGTGCACATGGCACAGGGCAGACAGAAGCCTGGAATTTGTCTTGCTGTGCTAATATAGCTCAGGAGTTCTCTCCTTTCCCAAAAATCAGAGTAGCAGTGAGAACAGTTGCTGATCTGCTTCTGGGGGCATTGCAAGTTCTGGGGCAAACCCTTCTGAAATAAATGTTTGTATAGTAAGTGCATGAAAAGCTTTACTACTGTCTTTTCTCTCCTTTTGGAAGTACCTCTGTCTCCCTGCTTTCCTGAGATGGTATCCTGAATTTAATTTCTTTTTTTAGTACTTTTAAATACCATTAAATTAGAAAGAATTGTTTCATTGTCCTGAGTGTGATAAGAGCACGCTCATCACTGCCACACAATTGCAGCCCTGGACTACTGGAGTGAGGAACAAGGGAGGAAGCTACAGGATGAGGTAATTTTCAATTTAAAACAGTCAAATACAATATGCTTTGAATTCTTTCCCTGGCAGACATAAACTCTTCAAATGGGAAAACATCTAAAGGTTTTTCAGCTTAAGCTGATGTTCAGAAACCAGAGACAGCTGAAGGCTGTGGCTATTAGCATAGCAAAGAGATGACAGAAGGGAGAAGTGATAGGAGAAGGGATCGATCCTGTCCCTGAGGGGCTGTGAGAGGAGATGGCTGCATTCCTGTTGCCATTGTTTTCCCTTGCCGCTTCAGCTACTGTACTTGTGTTGCGAGTTTAAAGGCACAGGAAACTCCTATTTATAGTGTTTCATCGACAGATTTCTCCTTTTCACTTGCTTGAGATGCAGTTTTAATCGGGTTAAATAAAGGGCAGGGGTGGCTGGCTAATAATTGCTTCAGTTAATTGGAATCCACTTTGGATCAGCTGTAGGACTCTGTGTCCCTTCGTGGTGCCCGTGAGATGATCTGTGGTTTGAGATGGGTCTGCTTGGAGCATCCTCTTGTACTGAGTTCCCTTAAAAAAGGCTTTTAAGAACAAAACGTTGGGATTTATTTGAATATAAAAAGAGAATAAAACTACACAATGTACCTTTTAAGCAGCGTTAGCTCGGAGCAGCTAAGGAGGAGACTGTAGGAATAAAAAGGTTTGTAAACAAGGCTGCCTCTCACCCTCCTTGTGAGCCTGGCTCTGGGCCAGCTCTGTGACTTTCTGCTCAGCAGCAAGCACTGTGGCTTTCCTCTGGTATCCCTGGGACATCTCTGGGAACATCCTTCGCTCCTGGGACATCCCTGCCACCCACCCTGCCCTGACCCTGCCCTCTCTCACCTCTGCCTCTCTCATTTTGGAGCATGGGGAAGCCTGGAGGACCCCACAGAAGGAGCCACCTTCCCCTGATGTGGAGCACATCACAAACTGGGCAGAGGTGCCAAGTCCAATGTGGGTGCTATGGCTGGGGAGGGACCCAGGAGCCCTCTGTGAACACTTCTTCAAGGGCCTAAGGTTTCAGACCACCCTGCTCAGATTTGCCTCGTGTTTTTGAAGCTACTTTGTTTTTAGTTCTTCGTTGTCCTCCAGCTGTGCTGGTGAAAGGATCCCCAGCCCCCTGCCTGACACTTGAGCTGTTGATGTAGGGTGGGAAGGAGGAGGTTATTGCATTTGCAGGGAACGCCCCATCAAAGGCAGGAATGATACACCTGACTCCATGTTCTCAGAAAGCTAATTTATTACTTTATTATACTATATTATATTAAAGAATACTATTCTATACTAAAGAATACAGAAGGGATACTTACAGGAGGCTAAAAAGATAATAATGAAAACTCCTGAGTCTTTCCAGAGTCCCAGCACAGCTTGGCCCTGATTGGCCAAAGAGTGAGAACAACTCACAGCAGAATCCAATGGAACAATCACCTGTGGGTAAACAATCTCCAAACACATTCCAGACAAGCAAAACACAGGAGAAGCAAATGAGATCAGAATTGTTTTCCTTTTCTCTGAGGCTTCCCAGCTTCCCAGGAGAAAAATCCTGGGTGAAGGGACTTTTCAGAGAATGTGCATGCCACAGGTCATGGCATCCACCCAACAACCCTTCCCACACCAGAGGCCATCCCATCCTGCCAGATGTGCCAGCCTTCCTGAAGCACCCAAAGGAGAGGTTTTCACTTGAAATCCCAGTAAAGAATGGGATAACCCAGGCACACCCCACCTTTAGTGGACCAAAGGATGTGGTCGGACACTGTGCCCAGCTCCAGAGGCACAGGCTGTGTGCTGTGGCCCTTGTCAGGAATCCTTCAAGTGCTCTTTCACACAAAAAGCTAAAAGGTCAAACACTTAGGACTTTGATTTTCCCCCTTCTCCTCAGGCACAATAGACCCAAGGCAGTTTAATACTGAGGCTCCTGTGCAAAGTCACACGAGTTATTTGATAACCATATGTGGTTCATGCCTCAGATTTATCTGCCATGTGAAAGATGAAACTTTCAATAATGTATGTCCCTTCCTACAAGTAGATTTTATCTCTCCAAGCAAATTCAAAGAAAAAAGAAAAAAAAAAATACACTTCTGTTGCCTCTCCGTACAGCACCAACATTTTCTTGGCTCCCTCTCCTGAATAATGTAAATCTCCAAGCCCACTTACTTGGAGTACCTAAAAGCCACAAGGCAACATGAGCAAATGCCAGATGTAGAAACATAAAGGCTTAAAAATTAATCCTACCAAGAAGGATAATTCTTTCTCCTTACAAGTTCTCATCACTTCTGCCTTCCAATTCGTAACAGACAATCACAGAGTCTGGCATCCAAAAAGTCTCTCAGAGTGGTGTGGACACTGAGGTATCAGGAGGATCTTAAGTTGTTTTAAAGAACTCCACAGAGCTATTTTTCAATATCTGCACTGCTTGCATAACTGGTTGGAAAATTTATCTGTATTTTTGCAGTGGTCCTGTCATTTTTATCTTCAGTTATATTCTATCCCCAAGGGGAGCTAAAGAAAATATTTAATGATTTAGATCATTCACCTTAATCGGTGATAGGATTTCTGCTTTTCACCTTGCACTAGCTTTAGTATGAAACAGCAACTCTGAGTATCTTAAATTATTTATTTGCAGGCAAGTACATTCAATGCTGGGAGTTCCAGGTTTAATTTTGCTCTTAAACTTCTGTGCAAGGGACCCTCCTGGTGCTTCTTGGAAGTGATTTCCTTGTGCCTGCAGCACAGCACAAAAAGCTGTTTAAGAAATGTTATTTTTTTCCTGTCTTAGAAAGGATGTTCTGTGAGATCACGGCGGGAAAAGGCAAATATCAGTAAAATTATAAGGTTGATATCAGGTAGATGGTGAATCTGTCAGAAAAAACAAGCAGCATTCTCCTCACCCCTGTATGGTATTAGAATACCTCTCACTATAGCCAATTTTTTTCCTACAATCCTTAGAGAATCCTGCAATATGTACACATTCATCTTAAAATGAAATAACTATTAAGTTGAGCCCTGTTCTGAGGCTTGATAAACCTTCCAGGGTTATCAACAAAGACCCTTGAAAAAAGCAAGAAAGAAGTGATTCAACATAAACTCCTCCTAAAACAGGAGCAGCAATCCAGAGAGTCACCCCCCAGAGAACCTCCTGTGAGCTGTCTGAGAGCCTGCACACCCTCCAGATGCTGATCCTGAAGGTTTAGTCCCAGCTTACTGAGCCCCATACATCTGATTAGCACGTGCTTCCTCACCCATCCCTCCAATTCCTAAAAGTCCCATTTCCTAAGTGGAAATCCAGGAGATTTCCAAAAAATTCTGTAACAGAGATGGCTGCAGCACCCTGAATGGAACCCCCTTTTTAATTACGGAGGGACAAAACACTGAGTAACCCCAGAAAGTCAGCACTTTCCTTGCAGTCCCTCCTCCAGGGAGCTCCCTGTTCCCAGGCTCCCCAGGAGAGTGGTCCTGGCACCAAGGCTGTGGGAACTCAAGGAGCATCTGGATGGCACTCTGAGCCACGTGGTTTAGTTTTGGGTAGTCCTGAGAGGAGCAGGGAGATGGATCCTCAGGGGTCCCTTCCAAACTGAAGCAGTCTGTGGTTATAACAAGAGGCGAGTGGGAAGAGGTGGGCATTTAAATCAGCACGGGATGTTGAGAAGACACCATTTCGATTAAAATGACCATTTTTTAAACTGAAAGAAGACATTGACTCCTCAGTCTTTTGGGAGGTGGAATTGTGAATGCGAAAAAAAAAAAACCAAACTGGGAGAGTGTGATTGCCTTGACGTGAGGGAAAAAGACACCTTCTCATAAGTCTACATAAGAAGAAAATCAGTAATTTGATTATTTTGGGGCCTGTAACTGTTCCTATGGGCATTGGAACAGCAGCTAACAGCTTTTGAACCAGATGCTTTGTGGGTGCACAATCAGTTAATGATGTGAAATCATGTGAAGATATGACTTGTCATTTAAAAGGAGGATGTGCCATGCCAGCTGTGCTTCTGCATTTCTCTTTTGTCTATTCAAACAGCTGGAGCAGCCTGGAAGAGTAAGGGTTTCCCTCAGGAATTCCAGCAGGCAGTGGGAAGATTCAGGGAGCTAGTTTGTACTTTTAAAACTTCCACTTTAAATTCTGCAGTGTTTCAGAACTGTGATCTCAAGC
This sequence comes from Molothrus ater, assembly GCF_012460135.2. Lineage (NCBI taxonomy): Eukaryota > Metazoa > Chordata > Aves > Passeriformes > Icteridae > Molothrus > Molothrus ater. The sequence continues at coordinate 68,613,275 of NC_050511.2, read as the reverse complement.
ACAGTTACATAAAGCTGTCGCCTTACAGAATTCTGTGTGCAGCTGACTCAGGACAAGAAATATGGCATTGTGTGTGTGTTTTTAATGTTTTTTTTGGGTTTTTTTTTTGGGTTTTTTTTGGGGTTTTTTTGTTGGTCAGGAAAATATATTTTTATGGTGTTCCCTGAAGAAAATCTTAACCTTGCTGTGTGTCTGGATATTGGGTATGACACATAAACATCCACACCCACGGTGTTATCAACTGGCTCCAGGTGATGACTGATGGATAAAGAGATCCTGAAAGTCCCACTCCTCAATGACATCTATTTTCTTATTAAATTCTGCAGATTCTGGTGCCTTCAGTGTGACTCATTAGTGTGGCTGTTGTTGTGATTGCAGGATCACTGAAACCTAACAATATTTTGTTTCATTCAGTGATCAATTAATCTCTTGGGAACCTCACCCTTCTCTTTCCATAGCAGCTCTTTACGAGAGTTATGGTCAAGAGAAGACCTGTAGAGATTAATATCCCAATATAATTTCTTTGCCAGCCTCATACCTCATTTTACCATAAATCATCACTTCTTTTCCTTCTCTATGTCTCTTCCTTCCTTACTCTTTGCTTTTGCCTTTTCTGTTTTTTTTATGGTCATGTGATATTGGGTAAAATAATTAACTTTTACCAGCAAAGTAAATCTGCAGTTGCTAAACTGCCCCAAAGTTAATAGTACCTGTGTCTATTAAAATGTGGAAAACATTAAAGGAGTGTGGAAATTAAAAACACTGAAGGACTTCCATGACAAGCAACTCCCTGAGGCTGCAATCTGGCATTAACTGGGATTCACAAAATGCTCATTTAAATGTGGCATTTTAAAATATGATTCTGTTAATAACAACTCAAATTAAAGCAGAATTTCCCTGCTAATGACAGCTGTGAAATCAGTTCAAAAAATACTTGTCACTACATTTAACAGCTAATGATTTATTCCCAAAAGCCATTCTTGACTATGGAGCTTTTCAAGTGCCTTGTACAAAAGAAGTTTTAATAATGCAGTAGTAAGTGAATTAAATTAAATGATTAGCAACACAGTTGTGTTTTCTTCAATCAGGTTGCAAGCATCGTTTGGAACAATAAGGATTTGGTTTAGATTTGCTGTGGTTAACCCTGTCAGAGGGATTTTATCTCCACATGGTGGGATATTTTCTTGGTCTGATCTTTAAAGTTTGCTGTGGCTCATTTCAAGAAGCCCAGCTTGGGGCTGCATGCAGTTCTTCAGGCTGAAATCACCCCTTGCTCTCACCAAGTATGTTTCTGATTAAAACGCCGTTTTATTGTTGGTGTGTATTTCCTGTTTTCCACCTATCTCAATTCCCACACGTCGCATAAGGACCCCCAGAATATGATGGATTTACAGAGACCTGTTAACGTAGCAATAACCACAGCTTCCCTCCCAGCTACTGCCTGTCAGCACACCCCAAACGGGTTCGGGATGATTCCAGGTCAGGGATGTCTCCTTCTCCTTGTTTTTCATGCCCTCCAGGCTTCTCCACCTGAATGGTTGTGATGCTGTTTTGTGTTTTACCCTCTTTTTTTCTTTTATATATTCTCTTTATCCTTTACTCATACACTTGTAGCTTTGTAGCCTCATATTTTAGCTTAGCTTCAACACTTTCCTAGGCAGCAAAACAAAACAAATTCCAAGATCCCTGTGCTGTCTTGGTGCTCCTTAGATACCAAGGCTGAAACCAGCTTTCCAAGATAGACTTTTGTAAACAGGGCCTGGATCTCATCCTGAGGGGGGAAATTCTAGAAGGTGCTAGAACTGGGGGAATTAGTTCACCAGGAGGGTTTCTAACTGGGGGGTTCCTGTCAGATATGCTAAATTGCAGAATCTATAAAAATTGTACATATTAGTTACGTGGAATGTGCATTTTGGGCCTTTTCTACTTGACAAATTTGTGCACCTGAGGATCCTCATATAACAATATCCTTTTTATTACCCTAACTGTGTCTGACTTGTATCTTTAGGGCCAGAGAAAAAGGCATCAGCTGAGATCCATCAATCTGCTGTTCATAAACTGAGCTGGGAGACCACCCCTGCTCTCTGCTCACTTTGGATGGAGATTTCCTCCTGCCTCAAGGATTCCTGCTTAGGGAAATCCAGCCCTGCAAAAATCTCATCCATTGAGCTGAAGTTTTCAACAGCAGCACTGAGGATAATAAAAATTTGTCATTGGTTGACAGAAGTCTGTGATTTATGTCCTGGTTTTAACACAAAGGAAGTTTTATGTACTTAATTATTTTGCAGTATATTTTGTAATACAAAATCAAGTGGATTTGATTTTAGGAAATATTTCTTGATTGAAGGAGTGGTTAATCACGGAAACAGGGGGCCCATGGCAATGCTTGAGTTGCCATGCCTGGAAGTGTTCAGAGTGGACATGGCACTTTGTGGCATCTTTAGTGACATGGTGGTGTTCAGTCTAGGGTTGGACCTGATGATCTTGAAGGTCCTTTCCAGCCTGTGATTCTGTGAGTCATGAGCACATCCTGAATGCCAACTTTTCTGAGTTTAGAATACACTTTAGAAAAGAGGGGGGAAAAAATTGAGACAGGACCAAATGAAGCCAATAAATGTGAACCACAGGTACAGGTGATGTGGAAAGAGGTAGAAAGGAACAAGAGGAAAATCAGTGAAGCTCTGTGGTGCAGACCCATTGATTTAAACAAACCTGTGCCTGTTTCATTTTATAAGAATTTGTTTTCTCTTACCATGTACTGAACACAGGACTGTGCCAGCTTTTGGGATACCTGTCTTTTGACAAAAAAATATGTAAAGTCCTGTTTATGTGTTAGTATAAACACATATAAACACCTTTGAGTACGATTCCTGTGTGGCAGCTGGGACAGGTCAGGAGATTCCCATACAGTGCACTCAGCTCCAGATAATCTGGGTTTGGGCTTCTGCCTCCTTCAGCAGGAGGAAACACTTCCAGAAAAAGGCAGGTCAGATCTTGAAAACATGTGTTCTGAGCTCCTGTAGCCCACCTCTTTTTGCACATTCAAACCAGCATCTTGAGAGCAAACACCAGTCTCCTTCGAGGTCAGCGGGTGGGTCATTAATAATTCCTCTGTATCAGTATTGTTAAAAAGTCTATAATGCCCGTGTCACATCACTTTTCCTCACATTGATTTTGACCTGGAAAAAGAGATGAGTGATGCATCTGAGTGGTGCCTGATGTTCCCTAGCACACAATAAGCAGCATTATTCACTTTGTGGAGAATGTGTAATCACCTCTCTGGAAGAGAGGTGCTACTTGAAAAGCTGTCTTCCTCATCACTGCACCCCGCCATCCTTACACTTGTGTTATCAATCATTAGATCATCACTGGAGGAAAGCTGCTGGAGGCACAGGTATGCCTGGTTAGGAGGATAAATGGGTCTTGCCAAGGATGGGAGTGGTGAGGTTTCTCATAATCCTTTCCTGCTCAGACTCCATCCAGATGCGGGTTTCAGGGATGGTGTTTGGGAAAGCCTTTTGTTTCTGATCCTCTGTGCTGCAGCAGCCTGGAGCAAATCAGACTAACCTGGGGCAGCTGGGTGAGGGGCAGTGCAATTTATCTCTGCGTGGCTGAGAGGCACAGACCAGATGAAGGATTTCATCACCACATTACTCCAGAGGTAGCCTGAGCTCATTCATCTGCAAGAGAAACAAAGTGAATGAACAACTTGAAAATGCTTCACAGTCTGAAGATTGCTTCTGGATGAATGACCTGCTTGTCTGCAAGTATGAGTTCTGGGCTGCTGCTGCTGCAACACATGATAAGAATAGAGAATTAATTTCGTCAAAAAGGATTTTTTATCTGATGGCATCTGATATGTGCACACAGATTCAGAAAATGTTCTCCCTTACGTCTCTGTTTCACCATAAATTAGAATTAAATCTAATGGTACAATTTACATTTAACAAATCTAATTTTGCTTTCTGTCCTATTTGACAATCGAACTTTATATTTCTATTTGAATATGTTATTATTACATTCTGACTAATTCAGCAAATTATTAATGTGGGCATGTAATAGCCAGTGGCCCCTCAGTCTATTTGCTAACTTGGTTCATTTGCAATTCATAATTTGTTAATAGTTTTCCATAATTATCACTAATTTATCTGCTGCTCCTTTATACCCTGTGTCAATATTTTCCAAGACCAGATCAGGCCTGTGAAATCTGCACAAACATTTCTGTAACGTCCCCTTTTAGGTCAGTCTTGGACTGGTACTCTTATAGGAGCTTATGCAAATCATATAAGGGAGTTACTCAGCTCTTTGAGTGCTGCATCCCAGCACTCCTGTATGAGAAATTTTGTTTAGTGGAAAAGAAAGAGAGAGAAAGCTGCTGATTTTGTGGCTGGGAAAGGGCTTTGAACACACACACCTTGTCTTACCTTGAGGGCAGTAAAGCTGTCAGATACAGGAGGAATCCATTTTCCTGCTGCCAGAGGAGCAGTTTACACCACATAGTGTTAATATTACTTTTTAATAAAATAGTTTATTATCAGTTTCTACCTTCTTCCACCACCTTCTACTGACTGGTTGAGGGGATATGCTTTTTAGCTGGTGGCTGTCAGCCTGGCAGAATCTACTGGGATCATCCAAAACCTTGAGATAAGATGCTCTGCAAGGGAGGTAAGAGTGGCTCCTGACCTCTGAATGTTGTCTGCTACCTCAGAGGTTGGATTTTCTGGGATGGAAATTTAGGGGAACAGTGGCTTACTGTTCAGAGAGGGATAATAGAGGTGGACATCTGAGTGAGGTTCCCTGGTACCTCAGGAGGAGGTTCACTTTTGCTCCTCATGATGCTTTTCTGTGTATATTTTTCCCATTTTCCCTTCTATTTTGTGGGCTAACTTTTAAAACAGGCACGTTTGAAAGTGCCTTAAAATTATTGCATATGCCACGATCCAATTTTTATCATACTGGCACAAATATATAATACCTAAAGAAGCTAGGGTTTAGGAAATATTAGGATTTAGAAATATTAGGCACCCTAACCAACCTGCCCTCCGCCAGTAGCTCCACTTGCACGGCTGAACCTCTCTGTAAAGCTTACCAGCTAATTAGACTGCATTAAAAAATGACAGTGGCTGTTGACTGTGGGGCTGGAAAGCAGAGATTATGGTGTCACACAGCACCAGGCAGCGTGTGAGTCAGTCGGCGCCCTTTGAACGCCCCTCACATCTGGCTGGTGCTGAATGGAGCCACTGTCCGAGGGGCTGCTGCTGCACCACCTGGCTCCCTGTGTACTAATTACAAGCTCTGAACGCAGGAGTTAGGGGAGTCTGGGGACTTGTGGCTGGAGTTCACACAGGCTGGAGAAACAAAGGATGCCCTGTTCCTCATTACACTCCTACACTTAATTAGGAAGTGAGTTTGTTGGTCACTGGCTGAGTTAAGAATCACTCATTTATGGCAGGGCACTTTGTGATTTTTTTTAAAATTTTTTCTTTTCTGTTTTTTTTTTTTTTTTTTTTTTTTTTGGTGAAAGTTTATTTAAATGACATTTTACACTTTGGCCATAAGGGACGTGCCTTTATTTTATCTGGGTTTAAATATGTCTGTTGCAGTCTCCTGGTCTGAGGGAAAGAGACACAGGGGTGTTTTGTTTTGGGGGGTGAGTGGGAAGGAGAGAGGGGGTGGGTGACGGGAAGTATTTCATTGCAGAGCTGGGTGATTGTTTGGGATTGGCAAAGCCATTTTCAGATCTGGGAATTTAGAGAGGACTGAGGGTGGTGGTGGAGACACTCTCCTGCCTTCTGCTGGGGGGGGAGCAAGGTGATACCTTGGGATTTTAGCTTTTATATTTGTCATACACTTGGGATCCTGCAGGTCATAACTCCAAACTCCACATTCAGTGTCAGCTGCTGCTGCCCCATTTTGGGCAGACACAACAATTCCTCCCCAGGCCTGGCAACCAAGGACACCTCACTGCCCCAGGGCCAGAAATGCAAACAAAAGGGAGTGGGGTGGGCAAACTGGGGGTAAATTATTTCATTACCTGAGGCTGTAATTGTTAAATTACCCCCAATATGCAAATGGACCAAACTTATAGAAGTGTGAAAACTGTGACCTGTTCTCCGTTTTTTGGTGCAGCCCCTGAGGGAGCTTTGTCTGCCCAAAATGTAACTGAAGGCCCTTCAATAAACATAGCAGCTTTTTATTCTATAAATTCTGTCTGGCCTCTGTTTTTAGGCAGCCCCAAAAAGGCATAAAAGGTCAAATATTTGGTGGGTCTGACACAGGCCTGTCAGGCCGGGCCTGGAGCTGAGCCGGGCCTGTGTCCAGAGGCTGTGGGGACACAAATGGAGGCCACAGGGTGGGTAACATGTGAGGCCTTGGAGTGACTGCCTAGAACAGAGACTGGACAATATTAACAGTATAAAGTGGGTATTTATTAAAAGTAGGTACACTTCAACAGGTACACCTTAGGCAGTCAGAAGCCTCCCATGGGCTGCACCCAAGATGGACAATGATCATGAGTTTTTCACACAGTTATAATATATACACCACACAATTATAACATATATTCACACAATTTATTTATTTATATATGTATATATTCCAATTACTTCCAATTACAGCTTCAGGTAATGAAGTAATTTTATCCAGGTGTGCCCCCCTCAATTCACTGCTCTTTTCATCTGAGACAATAAGGTGTCCTTGAGTTTCAGGCCTAGAGAGAAATTGTTTTGTCTGAATAAAATGGGAAAACAGTAGGGAAAACAGGGTATGGAGTTTAGAATTACACACAAAAGCAAAAAATATAAAACCTAAATCCTAAGGCATCACATGGTCACCCTGATATGCCCCATCCTGTGGGATGCTGCAGCCCTCTCAAAGGGAGCCAGCTTCCCCTTCTCCTTTACAGGGATGGCATTAAATATCCAGTGCCACTGCAGGAGCTAGCAATTCTTCACTGCTACAGCCACTCTGATGAATGATGGACTGTTTTCCTCGCCCACAAACAGTGTGCCGGGGCTCTGACGGGAATCACATGAAAGCAGAGTGCAGAAAAGCTTTAAGAGAGAAGCCAAGAGTGAGATATAATGGGAAAAGCAGAGGCCTGTCTGATTTTTCTACAGTAGCTATAACTGGGATTAACCAGCCTTTTGTGGAAAGAAATTTACTGTCATTTTTTCTTGGGTACCTGATATCATTGTTACTTCATTATAGACACTTACCTTGGTGCTGCCTGCTATGCACTATGGCTTCTCAAGCATAAAATGCGTTTAATCCCACAGCTATTATGAAAATTTTCTTCCTAGCTGCATGTCTGAAGGAAAGCCATTGAGCAGCAGTGCAGGAGAGCTGGTGGGGGTTTCTTGGAGTTCTCTTTGCAAAATATTTTAGGTTCAGTGTACATGGAGTTGGTTCACTAGGATGAACACAGAGCTCAGAGAATGGAGGAAGAAAAAAATCCCATATTGTTAAAATATTTTCCCTGAATTTAACTAAACTAAAACAGGTTTCTGTGGTAGTTTGTAAGTCACTTGAGATTTTTACACTCACCTGGTTACCAAGACCATTTTGACCTCTTTTTTTGAATTGTGTGTGTTGCTTCCACCCCCATGGGAAAGAATAAAAAAAACAACTATTAACAGTTTCAGACTTGGCAGGTAACAGTTGACCTGAGCTTTTGCTCACATAGTATTTTCTGGATGAGACACTGAAAGTTTTCCTGGCTTAAGGAAACCATTCATTCAATCCTCAAGGAGTGCTTGGACTCCACCCAGAAGTGCGAGTGGATTCCTTGTTGTTGCTGTTGCTGTTTTCAAACAGTATCTGACTCTCAGTGGAGGAAAAATATAAGATTAAACCCCAAACTAATCATGTTAAGTGTGAGAGGCTTGCATAAACATTATATTCAGAAATAAATAACAGTAGTGCTCATGTGAATGAGGCAGGTAATGGGCTGTCTCAGCTGCTTCAGATCCATGACCCATTTATAGATTATCACAAGGAATTATAGAGAACTTACAATCCACCAGGAAAACATCATGGGGCATATAATTATGTTGCAAAAGTCTTGCTTCCAAAAAAAATTGAGTTCAGCCTGGAGTCTATAAACATTTACATGTGCTTTTAACTTCATTAAATAGCAAACAGCTGCAACTTCCTTTACAGTTATCTGCTGTTCTTCCTCTTGAAATTGCTCTTTTGATCTCTAGGGCTCATGGAGTTTAGACCTTCCTTGGGTTTGGTGCTGACCAGTAGAAAAGAAATTCTCCCTTGTGATTAAAGCAGTGATACCCCAAACACGAACTTGTGTGTGAGCTTCACTTGACAATGTGCCCTGTTGGTTCTGCAGGAGCCATCTCCAGTGGTAAGTGAACATAAGAAGCAGAAGGAAATTGAAGAAAGAGTAAAAAAAAAATTATGGAGGGGTGGGAAGCCAAATCTTCTCCCTGTATAATTTTACATGGTGTTTAAATATGCAGAAGTGTATTATTATTCTATGATGAATGTGGAGTCAAGCTTTTAAAGTGAGACTGTGACCAATCCCCACCTTGCCACCCCAGGCTAAAGCACTGAGTGCCACATACAGTCCTTCTTGGACTCTTCATGGGATGGTGGGCAAATCAAGATCCTCTTGACTTCAGCCTTCAGATCCATCAGACTTCAGCAGGGATGGCATTGAGAAGACCAGCTCGTATTGCTGCTGGTTTCTCCTTGCTCTCTGAACTGAAAAAAGATAATAAATCTTTCTTGCTGCTTCTCCTCCTAAGCTGACCAGCTCCAAAAATGGGCCACTTAAAGCAAGTCTCTGCATCAACACTGTTAAAAATGCCCTTAAATTGGAACTATTGTCAAGGAAACCATGTCCAGAAACAATGTTTTTATCACAAACCCATTGCATTTCTGGTTTTTGATTTTTTGTTTTGTTTTGTTTTGTTTTTTTTGGTACGCTATATAAAACTATGTCTTTCAAATACTTATGGGAGTGCCCTGAAACGCAGTTGCTGTTCTGGAGTTAATCTATCTGACTCAGTAAGAAATGCCCTCCTTGCACTCTTCTATGAAGCAAAATCCAACATCTGAAGCACCAGTGCTCCATCAGACCCATGTTCTTCAGGCAGAGCCTAGCTACCAAAGATAGTGCAGTTCTGAAATTACAGTTCCTTACACAATTTTATCCATTATTCTCTATGATTCACATTTCTGGGTTAAAAAACCTGCTATGTATAATTTAGGAGCAAACCAGGAGCATTATTCTAATTTCTCTCAGCTGCCCATTAGGTCTAAACTTCCCCTGGCCCCAATTTTTTTGTTGCTTTGCATTTCCAGTCCTGGATTTGGCTCAGAGGAAAGGCTGTGGGTAAAATCCTGTGTCACAGCAGCAGAGCTTCTGTTGTGCCAGGCCTTTGGCTGGTCTCTTGCAGATATTTTTGGGCAATGGCTTCATGTACTCATCTTGCACACATGCTTCAGTCAGCCCTTCCTGATGTGTTTGCCACGCTGCCCATGGATGCTGCCATCCCAGGGTCAATCCTGACATCATCCAAGGAATACTCTGTCTTTTCCACAGGAGAACAATCTAATCCTGGGCTTCCTCACATATGGAACAGGAAGGAGCAGCGTGTCCAAGCTGCTGTGGGAGATGAACTGAGGGTGACTTGGAATGGGTGGCTGCTCCACACAAAGCTGGGAGCTGAGCCTCCAATGAAAAGTAGCTTCACCAGAGAAGCTATGCCTTTCCATCTGTTCCTTGGATTTAGATTCCTCGTGTTTTATTGTGTTCGTATTATCATACAGCTCTATGTCTGGCATAGGTATTAAAACGTCTGGGTGTGCAGGTTCCATAATCCTGCCGCTGGCTTCGTCTTTCTGGGGCTGCAGCACTTGGTTTGCTGCATTTTTATTGTTACCACTGTAATTGTATTGTGAGGGCTCTTGCTCCAGCTCTGGCTTGTTAAATAAACAGAACATATCCTTGTGTCTCATGCCTCCGCGTCTGGAAGGGATTTAAACCTCTTCTTTTGTCTGCGTGTTTTGGCTGAACTAAGATTTTCTCTTGAAAGACCCTGCGAGTTTCAGGGTCTGTGTGTATTATACAGAGTTTGCTTTCATTAAGTTTTGAGTTATTACAGCTTTGTTTGTGCTCGGGGTGTTGCGAATCACGGAGGCCAGTTCCTTTTAAACACTGAGGAGTACAAATAACCCAGGAATAAGGGTCTTGATTGATGTAGCTGCTGCTGTGGCTCACATGTGGAGTAACTCCACATTGTTGTGTTTCCTAAACAGTGGATTTCATAAACTGTATCCTTCCATGGTGGCACCTGGTAAAAGGTCAAGAAGTAGAAAAAAGAAAGAGAGTCATTCAAACACAGCAGAATAATAAAGAATATTTTTCTAAGACCTCACCCCCTGTCATTATTCAGCTGTGTTCTGACCTGCTTATTTTCCACCACTCACTCAGAAATCACCTCAAAAGGTATGTTATTTATGTGAATGTATTGGAAGGATTAATTCTTCCCATAAATGCTGATATTCAGCGTACAGAGGGCAATTTTTTTTTTTTTTTAGGACCTGGTTTTGGAAGACACATCTACCAAAACGTCTCTAACTTGTCCCTCCAACCTCAGCCAGAGAAAGCAGAAATGTGTGAAATTTCTTCATAAAATCTGGATGGGAAAACTTAGTTTTCTACACAATATTTAAACTCTTTTCAGTAATATTAGTCTGAACTCACTTTAATATCCCTATGAATTGAAGGTTAAACAACATCCTTAATTTATGTCAGGGTTTGGCCAAACTACCTCTTGTTTTTTTCCCCACTGCCTTAGCCTACATTTTCCCAGACTTCATATAATTATTTTTCTTACTTGTAAGGGGAAATGGCAGAGATTTACAGCATTGAAGTAATTTATTTTCTGTCATCTTCTCTTTTCTGTCCTCTCCTCTTTTCTGTCATCTCAGTTTTTCAACTTTTTGAATTCAGGAGCTGGAGATTGTCCTAGGCCACAGATAAACCTGGAAGTTTATCTGTGGCCCAGGACAATCCCCAGCTCCTGGATTCACTGGTCTCCAGCTAGTCACTCCCTACCTCCGATTTACACAGTCATTTTGTGGTTTTATCTACATCTGGTACTTCTACTATATATTTACCATTTACTTCTACTATTGTTTTGTGTTATACCTATTTCAGACAATCACCCTAGTTGTAGAAATCTTGCAAGATGTGAGTACTTACAAAGTGGGCCAGTTGCAGTCTGATATAATCTGTAAAAGTAACTGAGATACCTTTTTCCACTGGTTAACACACATCATAATGCCAAATTTTGCCAAATTCAACCCAGACTCATCTGTAGCTGATGGTGTTCAGGTTTGTTCGTACTTTGTAGTACTTGGGATGAAAGACACATGTGGCATATTATGATTTACTGCTGGGTTTGCATAATGTATCTATGCCTAATTTATCAATATAACTTATTCAACAAACTGGTCCCTCTCCAAAACATCCACATATGTTTTTTCTTTCCTTTAATTGATTTCCCTTTCCCCATCCCAATGTGGAGCAGCATTTTCTTTCTTCTTCTGCGTGTTTTGTAGCACAGTGAAGACAATAGATTTTTTTTTTCCTTTAGCTTTATGGACTGAGTGCATTATAGAGCAGGAGGAAAGTTTCCAGCCTCTTAAAATGAGGAAGAACTACACAGACTGCAGACAGGTCATTCTTCAACACAGGAAAAATTGTGCGCTGGAATAGATGACTGCCTATTGAGTTTCACTCCTTCCCAGACTCCCAGCTCGGGCTGTAAACCCAGCAGCTCCTTTTTCTCCCCCAGCTCCTCTTGCATGGGTGCAGCAGCATCCACCTTGCCCAGCAGAACAGAGCCAGTGGAAGTTTCTGGAGCACAGCTGCAGGAGCAGCTCCATCTGCACTCGGATCCACGCTGAGACAGTTCAAGGCTCCTCTGCACCACAGGCAAAAAGGAAATTTCCTGACCTGAGGCTGGGGGGCACAGACTGTGCTGCAAACAGGGACAATCCTCTTGCTTTTGCAGCTGAGAGCCCGGGCTGGCTGCATCTAGGTGGGCTTCCCTTCCCTCCAGCACAGCCCCGTGTCACCTCTCGCCTCCGTGACACTGGGCCACAAGTGTTTTGCATCCCCACAGCATCTGCTGAGCTGAGCTTGTTTTGCCGATACATCAAAGTTGGACCTGAGCATACACAGGGGAACCTGGTGTGAAATGCATCATTCTTCAGATCCATGTTTAAGATTAAATCACTGGAGAGTTTTTGTTATTCTGCCTGGTTACAGTTTAGAGGCTGGTTGGAATTATTAGGAGTGCTTCCTTATAACCTGGGTTTCACATTTCCCTGTTTGTGTTGTTTTTCTGGATATATCTCCTGTCAGAGTGACCTGTGCTGTTAAAAAAGTATTGACTTTGTCTGAGCTGGCCCATGGTTTTATTGGCTTAGCTGAAATCAGAGAACCATGAGATTATTTGGGTTGGAAGGGACCTTAAAGCCCATCCAGTCCCACCCCCTGCCATGGCAGGGACACCTTCCACTGTCCCAGGGTGCTCCTACACTTGTCCAGTTCAGCCTTGGACAATTCCAGGGATTCAGGGGCAGCCATAGCTTCTCTGGGCACCTTGTGCCAGGGCCTGCTTACACAGGGAACAATTTATTCCTGATATCCGATAAGAATCTACTCTCCTTCACCTTATAGCCAAAGGAGCCTCTCTGCATCTGGCCGAAATAGCTTTCTCATATATATTTATTCATGTAATTAACCCTATGGCAACTTCTTTGGGAACACATGGACTATTGAAGGCATTTTAGGGCACTTCTCTGTAGAATCATGGCAAAAATTTAGTGAGGACCACTGCTTCTTCTTGAAAAACATCTGGGGTTTTTCAGGTAGGAAGAGCTCCAGTGATCTGTTGGGCTGTTACCTTTCTGTTGTTCCACAGGGTTTTAACAGGTACTTGAATTTCAATAAGAGCACCAATAATTTCTGAGTATGATTTATTAAATTCTCATGACGCGAAAAGGACCAGGCTATAGTCATACTCATATTACATAAAAAAATTACAGTAATTTTAGGCCTTCATGGTCTAAATGTGGTTTTGGAATGTAGATGGTGATCATTACATTTCATTACATAGAGAGCCAGCCTGAGGAATAAAAGGCAGTCTGAAACACTTTATGAAAAAGCCTCTACCTTGCAAAAACCCATGCATCACATTAATATGGTGACTGGGCAAACACACAGCAATATGTGTGCTTTTTGGAGTCCTTATTTAATGACTCTGGTGATTTCCTTCTCAGACAGAATATGCCTTAATGATGAAGCTGAAATCTGTTCTCAGTTACCAGAATATCTCCAGATTTAACATGTGTGAGAGAGACTAGCTTGGAATCAATCTTTTTCAGGCAATTTCCATCATTTCTCCTGTGGATTTGCAGCCTTATCATCAAACATGTAATTGAAAACACTCTAGAGATGGGATAAGTGAAGTGAATTTTAATATGGATCTGTAGTCATTTAGCCATCTTCTGAAGACTAGCAGACAGAAGTTTGGAAATGTCTAAATTTGTTTACTGAATTACATATTTGTCTCATTGCTTTCTGTTGTTTCCTCTGTTGTATGATGCCTTTTCCCCCCAAGTATCTCAAAACTTTCAGATGTTGAGTGGTAGGAAGGTCTCTCTTCAACATCCCCTTCTTGCAGAATTTTAGCCTAGCAAAAATGACCCATGTAGACACTAAGTAGACAAATGACACAAGAGTTCAAAAGGCTCCGAAGCTCTTGCACTTTGACAAAGAAGTGAAAAGAACTGACATCTGTCAGTTAAAAAAAAAAAAAGGTTCAATATTTTAATATGTTTAACTTCACTGGGGAAGAAAATGTTAACTTTCAACTTTTGCTCCCTGACTGGACTCTCCTGGTGAAATGAGTCTGGAATGGCATAAAAACCTAAATCTTCTCAAGGAATAAGAAGATAGGAAAAAAAGAGGAGTAAATGATAACTTTTCACGAAGTCTCTCAATGTCTGTGCTGGGATACAGGCTTTTCAGTTTACCCATGCATGGTATGAAAAAGGAACAATAAATGACATAATTAAGTTTGCTGATATGCAGTTGGTTCTGGGCAGCTAACTTTATACTATTTGCAAAAATTTTTGGAAATATTTTTCAAGATTGGCTACTACGAAACTCGATGATATTAATCCTATAGGGAAATCCCTCATTATATTTACACTAAAGACAAACTATTAATGTAGTTATTATTATTCTGGAAAAAAAGCATTGGCAATTTTTTGGGTGGCTCCCCAAAAACTGGACACATTGCTGCAGGATGTTATTGAAGACAGATGCAGAAATGAATTCTCTAATGGCTGAGATATATTAATGGGAAAAACATAATTTAAAGGCTGCCTAAGACTACTGCATCTAGGCAACCATTGTCTCAGTCTGTAAAATGCTGATTACATGAGACAACAGAGGACTAGCCAGAAAAAAAGAGTTTAGTGACTGGTAATTGTTTTCTCTTATTAATTTTCATCTATTCTATATATTTTCCTTCATATTTCTTACCATGTGCATGCTCTTGTGATGTGCACAGCCCACCATCCTGACAAGATCTTCTCCAAAGGGGAAAACAGATATTTTCTGCTTTTGTGGGCACTATCTGGAATATTTTTTTTGTCACATGTTCCCAGGCTGCAGTGTCCCTGCCAAGCAGTTGCAGCCACAGCTGGAACAGGTCTAGCAGGGTTGTGCAATCTGATAATTTCCATTCTGGGGCCGCCTCAGGAAATGCGACCCAAAGTGGAAGTCTGTCAAGTTTCAAACCCACTTGAATGAGAATCATCACTAAATGGGCAAATTCTGCAGTCACTTTGAAAGCTGTCTGAGATAATACACAAATATCTTGCTTTGTCTTCCTTTCCAGCTCAGTTATATAGTGGCAACCTGGGGAAACAGAAGTTGGTGCAAATTCATGCCATTCTGACTTTGGCTGGTTTCTTCTTTTTTTCTGTTGCTGGTGATCAAGAAAATTCTGGATTGACTCACTTTGCCAACACTGCACCCTTTGAGCTACTTTGAATGGCTTCGGCCTGCAGAGTGTTTGAAACTGACCTGGATTGTCTGTGGTGCATAAATGTGAACAAAATGGGAGCCCTCCCCACCTGAAAATTAATGATAAATTTAACCACAATGATGCTGAATTGCTTAGTGTGGAAAAAATATTTGTTCAGTTATGGGTAATCAAGCTTTTTTTTTCGTGCCAAACATAATAGAATATATTAGAGGATAAGTGCTACTTAGAAGTAACACATTATTTTTCAAAATTTCAATCAGCGTCACAAAATCAGTTTCGTTTTTTTTCTCCCATCCTTCTACATTTTTCCCCCACGTTTTTACCCCATAGTTGCACTCTGAGAATGTGAGGGGAAAGGGAGGAAGGAAAGAGGACAGAGGGAAGGAAGGAGGGAAAGGAGGGAGGAAGGGAGGAAGGAAGTGGCGGAAGGAAGTGGTGGAAGGAAGGAAGGAAGTGGCGGAAGGAAGGAAGTGGCGGAAGGAAGGAAGTGGCGGAAGGAAGTGGCGGAAGTGGCGGAAGGAAGTGGCGGAAGGAAGTGGCGGAAGGAAGGAAGGAAGTGGCGGAAGGAAGGAAGTGGCGGAAGGAAGGAAGGAAGTGGCGGAAGGAAGTGGCGGAAGGAAGTGGCGGAAGGAAGGAAGGAAGGAAGGAAGGAAGGAAGGAAGGAAGGAAGGAAGGAAGGAAGGAAGGAAGGAAGGAAGGAAGGAAGGAAGGAAGGAAGGAAGGAAGGAAGGAAGGAAGTGGTGGAAGTGGCGGAAGGAAGTGGCGGAAGGAAGGAAGGAAGTGGCGGAAGGAAGTGGCGGAAGGAAGTGGCGGAAGGAAGTGGCGGAAGGAAGTGGCGGAAGTGGCGGAAGTGGCGGAAGGAAGTGGCAGAAGGAAGTGGCGGAAGGAAGGAAGTGGCGGAAGGAAGTGGCGGAAGGAAGGAAGTGGCGGAAGGAAGTGGCGGAAGGAAGGAAGTGGCGGAAGGAAGGAAGGAGGGAAGGAGGGAAGGAGGGAAGGAGGGAAGGAAGGAAGGAAGGAAGGAAGGAAGGAAGGAAGGAAGGAAGGAAGGAAGGAAGGAAGGAAGGAAGGAAGGAAGGAAGGAAGGAAGGAAGGAAGGAAGGAAGGAAGGAAGGAAGGAAGGAAGGAAGGAAGGAAGGAAGGAAGGAAGGAAGGAAGGAAGGAAGGAAGGAAGGAAGGAAGGAAGGAAGGAAGGAAGGGTTTGCATCCCGTGCAGTGCTGTGCTGCAAGATCTCAGCAATGAGCCTGGGGACAGCTTTGGGGCTCTCAGGGAGATTATGACTCATCCTCACTGCCTCTGCTTCTTGTTCTTCTTCTTTTATACTTCTTTTTCTTCTTTTTCTTCCTCTTCTTTTTCTTGTTGTTCTTATTCTTCATTTTCTTCTTGTTCTTCTTGGTTTTGTTCTTATTTTTCCTGCTCTTCTTATTTGTCTTGTTCTTCATCCTGTTATACTTCTTGTTCTTGCTCTTTTTTTATTCTTTTTGTTCTTGTTCTTGTTATACTTCTTTTTCTTTCAATTCTTATTCCTAATGTAGTTTCTTTGTCTTATTCTTTTCTGTATTTCTGCTCTTAGTCTGATTATTTTTGTATTGTTTTTCTTACTCTTATTTCCATTATTATTATTATTATTCCCGTTCACATGTGGAGGGATAGAATGTAAGAAAATAGTGCAGAAGGTAGTCTCACACCTGAGGAGTTGCAGCTGTACTAATCACCAAAGATTAGGAACCAGCCTCCCCTTAATAGGCCAGAGGTGTGTCCAATAAGAAGATGAGTACTACAAAAGGGTTAGCTGGTTGAAATGAGAGATGGAGTTTGTTGGTTGTGCTGCGAGGGAGGAGTCAGTGCTGTGAGGAGCTGCCCATGAGAAAGCACCAGCAAGGAAGAAGGCATAGAACTTTTGCAATAAGATGACAACATTCACATGCCTATTCTTATCCTTATTCTTTTGTAGTACTACTACTTTTTCATCTGCTTCACTTTCTTCTTACTTTTTTTTCCCCTATTCTTAGGCCTTTTATGGTTCTTAGGGGAGTTTTGTGCTTTTTTTGGTGAGGGTTTTTTACTACTACTACTATTTCTCAAACTCAACTTTCTTTGGTCTTGTAGGAATTGGGTGTGTCACAGTCCGGCAGTGTGCTGTAATGTCCCGGGAGCAGCACCTCCTGTGTGTGCCCGAACCTCATGGAGAAAAAGCCATAGGACCAGCATGGAATCCTTTCTGGAGGACAGGAAACGGCCTGGGATCCCAGCAGGGGAGGTGCAGATGCAATATCAGAAACAATTGTTCCCTGACAGGGTGGCCAGGCCTGGGAAGGGGTTCCCGCAGGGAGGAGCTGCAGTCAGTGTCCCTGGAACACCGGAGCCGCGTGGATGCGGCCCTGGGGACAGGGTTCAGGGCTGACGATGGCGGCGCCGGGCCGGCGGTGGGAGCGACGCCTTTGAGCTCCTGTGGGCTCTTCACAGTCCAACACTCCGGGGGGAAGCTTGGAGATTCTCCTCTGAATGTGATAAATAGGGCCAGGAGAGCAGCTTCTTTAAAAAAGGCCTTTATTAAAGACAGCTCTGGGTGGGGAACCCGAGGGGTTGCGCACAGCGCCGCTGCTCCCACAGGATGACGCTGAAAAGGACAAGTGCAGCTTTGTCTCTCAACAGAGCTGGGGCTTCCATCCTCACAAGACTAAAGGCACTGTTGGCTCCTAGTTTAGGGGGATGCTCCAAGCTGAGTAGTATTAAGTTATGGTGACAGGACGGAATCTGGCTCTGGTCAAGAGTGAGTGATTTAGTGTGGTTCTGGGGGGTTAAAGTTTATGTGCTGGTTTGTTGTTTCGAGAGGGTTCATATAGTTCCCACAGCCTCTCATTTAAATTCAGTCTGGGTGCAAGTCCTTCTGGGAGCAGGGGAAGTGGTTCCCGATGGGAATGGATACAAATCCGGGTGAGACAGAAAGGGGTAGAAATACAGAGTATGATGGAGAGAGATACAAATACAAGGTAAAATAGTAACATTTAATAGCGGCAACTAAAGGCAATTCCTAGAACTCTAACATTCAATGTTTAACAACAGACCAACATTTCAAATTAAGACCCCATCAACTTCATGAATATCAACTACCAATTACTACTCTGACAAAGAGCTCTCATCTCCAGAATTTCATTCCTCACACGAACAGCCCCTGCTCCGTGCCTTCTTCTTCCCCTTCAGAAGCCTCTGGTTGGCTCCTGGTTTCTTCCTGGGACAGCTCTTGCTTCACACAAGCATTCCACTCAGAGAGTGTCTGTGGGCTTGTGCCTTCTCCTGGGGACAGCGGCCACTCAGGACATTCCTCCCAGTCCAAGAATTCCTGGCAGGGATCCTGGGACAGCTCTTGCTCCCTGCACTCCTGCCAGTCACAGACTGCTGGGCACGGCTCTTGCTCCCTGCCTTCTTCCCAACCTGAGAAGTCCCAGTAGCTCCCACATCCCTCCTGGCACAGCTCTGGCTCAAGGCCCTCATCCCAATCAAAGAGCTCCAGGAGGCTACAGGCATCCCCTGGGGGCAGCTGTGGCTCAGCACAGCCTTCCCCTGGAGTCCCCTGCTGGCCTTCGTTCCCTTCCCCTGAGCCCCTCTTGGCCTCCTCCTGCCCCCCACTCGAGGCCTGGGCTCTCCCAGAGCTGGGCGAAGGGCTGGGGGGCTGTGAGTTGGGCTTTGCCTTGTCCTTGTCCATGGCTGCCGTGCTGTGGCACAGACAGGGCCCGGGACACGGTGACACAGCCACACTGCTGGCACCGGCCAGCCCAGGGCCCGCAGTGTCCCTTATATAACCCCAGCCAGGGGGCTCTGCCATGTCACAAAGGGATTTGGGCACCGCAGTGTCCCGCAGTGTCACCCAGGGCTGTGACACAAGGTGCCTGTGTCACAAAGGCCACCCTGGCACCCCTGGAGCAGCCCAAGGCTCTGGGAGTGGCTGGAGCAGCCCCGGCCTTGGGGCTGGCAGCTGTTCTGGATGGATGATGAGGGGACTGGCTCACAGTTCAGGGATCAATGCTGTGTGACCGTGCAGAGAAGCTGTGCTGATGGGCAGTTCTGCCATTGCAGTTCAGGTGCCCTCTGCTCTCCCCATTGCAGTTCCCCGTTCCCTTCTGCTCTCCCCATTGCAGTTCCCTGTTCCCCCCTGCTCTCCCCTCAGTTCCCTGTTCCCCTCTGCTCTCCCCATTGCAGTTCCTGTTCCTCTCTGCTCTCCCCATTGCAGTTCCTGTTCCCCCCCGCTCCCCCCTCAGTTCCCTGTTCCCCTCTGCTCTCCCCATTGCAGTTCCTGTTCCCCCCCGCTCCCCCCTCAGTTCCCTGTTCCCTTCTGCTCTCCCCTCAGTTCCCCGTTCCCCTCTGCTCTCCCCTCAGTTCCCTGTTCCCCTCTGCTCTCCCCTCAGTTCCCTGTTCCCCCCCTCTCCCCTCAGTTCCCTGTTCCCCTCTGCTCTCCCCATTGCAGTTCCTGTTCCCCTCTGCTCTCCCCTCAGTTCCCCGTTCCCCTCTGCTCTCCCCTCAGTTCCCTGTTCCCCTCTGCTTTCCCCTCAGTTCCCCGTTCCCCTCTGCTCTCCCCTCAGTTCCCTGTTCCCCTCTGCTCTCCCCATTGCAGTTCCCTGTTCCCCCCCGCTCTCCCCTCAGTTCCCTGTTCCCCTCTGCTCTCCCCATTGCAGTTCCCTGTTCCCCTCTGCTCTGCCCTCAGTTCCCTGTTCCCCTCTGCTCTCCCCTCAGTTCCCCGTTCCCCTCTGCTTTCCCCATTGCAGTTCCCTGTTCCCCTCTGCTCTCCCCATTGCAGTTCCCTGTTCCCCTCTGCTCTCCCCATTGCAGTTCCCTGTTCCCCTCTGCTCTCCCCATTGCAGTTCCTGTTCCCCTCTGCTCTCCCCTCAGTTCCCTGTTCCCCTCTGCTCTCCCCTCAGTTCCCTGTTCCCATCAGCTCAGGGGCCATCCTGGGCTATCCAGGGCAGGGAGGAAGAGGAGGGGCACAGCAGCTTGGTGCTAAAGGGGTGGAGCATAACAACACCTGACCTGCCAATCAAGTTGTAAGGAAGCATTATCCACCAATCGCAGCAGAGAACAGTTGAGTGACAGACAGTGGGAGGGGCCAGGGTTGACTGATATAAAAGGTGAAGCATTTCTCATGGGGAGAGCCATGTGGTGGGCACCCATGAGGGAGGCTACCGGGCCTGTTTCTCCTTATTCAGTCCTTTTGTTGCGTTTTTGTTAAGGTTTTATAAACTTGTTAAAATGTTTAAAGTGAGCAGTGGTTTCTCCCACAGCCCCCTGGTTGTGAGCTGCTCAGTGAAATGGTCAGGAAGGGCTGTGCCCGAGGGAAGGGCCAAAGGAGACCTTGGGTCAAAGGCAATGGTGGGGGTTTGATTGAAATGGGCATGGCAGAGACACAGGGGGAGAGAGACGGAGAAAGGGAGAAGGAGAGGGGGAGAGGAAGGAACGGAGGGAGGGAGGGGGGAAAGGAAAAGAAAAAGGAAAGGAAAGGGAAAAGGAAAGGAAAAGAAAAGAAAAAGGGAAGGGGAAAGAAAAGGAAAGGAAAGGGGAAAGGGAACAAAGAAGGAAAGGAAGGAAGGAAGGAAGAATTACAATTCTAGCTAGACAACTGTTAGTAATGGCAGTTTTGTTGAAGCTATTGTTCACCTTTGAAACAGAAATAGTTAAACAAAATGCAGATGGTTCAGTCCCCACACCCTTGTTCGGTTCCAACTGCCCCTCAGAGAATTGCAAATGAATCCTGTTTATACAGGATTTTTCCTCCTGCAAAGGAGCAGCACCAGCACGGTCCTGACAGCCTTTCCCAACCCTGCCTCCCACAGGGCTCCTCCAAGAGCAGTTTTGGATGAGTTGGGGGCCTGTGACTGGAAAAGGACAGAGTTACAAGGCTGTGGGGCTGCCTCTCATCTCACATTGCCCTGTTGAGCCTTTGTTTTACCAGAAATTCAGCTTTGTGTACATTCACCTGTGAGAGCCTCCTCCTTTGTTGGATAACCTGGCAGCATAGTTAAATCCTGTGGGGGGTCTCTTTTAGTAGGCTGATTCAGGATGAGAAAATGTCACTGAATACGTGTTAAAAACGTTCCTCACCTTGGAGGGGAGAAAAAGTGGTGCCTTGGGTTTTACTCAGTTCTTAGACGAGGAACTATTCCGTGAACATTGTGGAGGAGAACCTCAGAAACAGGACATTTAGTCATCCCTGCAGCAGTGGCAGCGGAGCCCTGGCGCGTGGGTTAAATGTCAGCCAGCAGGGTGTGTGTACAGGCACATGGATCCAGTTTTCCTGCCCTCGGTGGAATTACAGGATTGTTCCCAGAGACAGCTGCCGGGGAGAGGCTGGAAAGCATTGGTCCCTCCCCTGTGATACCTTTGTAGCCCACCAACACAATGTGTTCCACAAGCAATGTGTTTTCCATGGGGGAAAAGCCAGGAAAGCTCCCAGATGGACTTCTTCATTGAGTTAGAGTCTATCTTTACAGCATACATAATGGACTCTTTTTTGGGGTAGTAATTTCTTAACAAACTCTAATAAAAGCTTTAGCTTCGCTATGTAGCTGTAGATCTTTCAGGTAAGATGAAATGCAGCCCTTTTTTTTATGGGGACTATGCTCTGAAATTATTTCCCATTAGTGTATGTGAGAGCAGCCTCTAGCTTTGGTTTGCATCCAACAGCTTGTGAAGATACAGCTGCTTTTGGTCACTTTTATGAGTGAAAATCTAAATAATGTTTTACATCTATTAGACTAAATAGAAAAGAAATTTGGAAGCAGTTCAGTGATGCCAAAAAATAGAAGGACATCTGCAGGAATGTAAATTATATGCAGAGATGCTGTGCTTGTAAGAGTAAGTGAGAGCAGCTGTGGAAGGACTGGGAAACTGGTTCTGGGCTTGATGTGAGGACTTAGTCCAGGTTTCCCTAGGTGTGACTGAGCCACGTCTGAGTGGTGGTGACACAGAGCTCTGTGGTCCCACTGGAGGGTCCTGGTGGCACTGTCGGGTTTGCAGGGCTTTGGGGCTCAGGGACAGCGCTGTGCAGAGATGGCTGTCCCCTTCTGGGGCTCCAGCCACTGTCCCAAACTCACCTCAGAGCCATGTGTGTAGAAAATGCCTTCTCCTCATCCATGCTGGAGCCTTGAGCCGTTCTGTCTCTGGGATCTGGAGTCCCCAGCTGTCAGCATCACCCAGATTTCCTGGTGGGAGCAGTGGAGAAGAGAGGGCTTGTGCCAAGGGGTTGTTGTGCTGTGGTTTGGCCTCTCCTCCTCCTCATCCCTTATCTCCTCATCCCTTACCTCTCCTGCTCCTTATCCCTGGAGGTGAGGTGGTGCTGGATATGGCAGAAGCTCATGGCTGAGTCTTGCTTGTGTCAGGTAGACCCTTGAGTTTCCATCCTAAAAGTGAAATCCATTACAGTTATGACAGTACCCTCTCAGAAAGACAACAAATGTGAAATAAAGTAGTCTAAAACCTTCCTCTGTCTGTCTCCTCTGTGACAACCAGAGCTTTTTCTGGGAAGTGCTGTGTGATTTTAACTGACTTATCCAGTGTTTAATCTCTTGTACAATTATTTAGGAAGGAGGGGAACGTGTATGCACACTTATTAAATAACAGTTCATTGGATTAAACCTTTTTTTATTTTAATGGACAAAAAAAAAAAAAAGCTATTTGAAGACCACAAGTCAAACACAAGTGTTACTTCAGCCAAAAGTCTGTCTTGACTGCCTTGCCTACGGCAAACTATGAAGTATAAAATACTTTACAAGGAACTGAGACTTCCCAGAGGGTGGTAGAAGAAGAGCCCTGTTTTTCAGTCTCATTGTTGAATGTTTGATCTTCCTTACACTTTTGCTGCTGCAAAATTGTCTTAACTCTCCTGTTAGCGGGGGACCTGGAGAACAGTGGCTCTGGCAGAAAGGGTCAGAGTGTCCATCTCTGACTGAAATGATCACTCAATTAATTTCATTGTTTAGGACACTTTTATTGCTGGTGCTGATTAACCATCGACTCTTGGGCGGGAATGGGCAGAGAGCTCACTGCTCATTTAATTGAACATTACCACATCAGTCGAACCAGCTCTAGCACTGCAGCAGCCCCATACCCCCTGCATGAAGGAATGCCAGATCTAAGGATCTATTTCCTCCTTTTTAGGCACATGTGCTATTCCCAGTAACCCAATTATATGGCTTTCTTCACACTTTATCCATAAAATACTACTAACACATCAAAAACAAGTGAATCCTTACATCCTGCCGTTTTATAGCTCATAAAGCCAACTTCGCCCATTTTACCCAAAGAAGTGTGCAGCCAAAAACAGGACAAAGCCAGTGGAAAAAAAGAAATGTGTGTGTGTATGTGTGTGGCTGGCTCTGTATATGAATTATGACTATTCAAAGGGAAAAAAAAAGAAAACTGAATGATTGCCAAAAAGCCAAGTGTGTAAAGGGACAGCTGGAGTTTTATGCTGGAGTTTACAATGCATTACTGTTCAATAAAAAAAAGAAGTCCTTTACGACAGCAGCTCATGCTTTGCATAAGACATAAGCTACCTCTGAATACAGAGCACCTTCCTCAAAGGAAATGCCACTCCATTCTGAATTCTCTTTTACAGGAACAGTAGGTGACCAAGCTGGAGATGTGTGGAAAAAATCTGATTCCAATGTTTATAATGGCTTGGATGTGGACCTACCCGCTGCACCCATCCTTTCCCTCCCATCACACTGCTCATGTCTCCGCTTTTTTCCTCTTTCAAGGGTAGCAGGCTTTAAAACCCAGGCCAAAGTCCTCAGGTTTGGCAGGAGGGAAGAGCAGATTGGGTGCTCACAATGAGGGAGGAGAGAGAAAGGAAGAAAAGATGGGAGGAAAGCTGAATCTTTGTCCACAAGGAAGGCTGGCGCTGGTTGTGTCCAAATTGTCTGAGAGCTTTGAATTTTCAGAGAAAGATTCCTCCCTAAGCAGCTTTTCTCTGTAAAGGCCTGTCAAGCTCTGAAGCTTATAAGTTATTCTCCCCTTGTGATATTAAAAGTATTCATT
This sequence comes from Molothrus ater, assembly GCF_012460135.2. Taxonomy (NCBI): domain Eukaryota; kingdom Metazoa; phylum Chordata; class Aves; order Passeriformes; family Icteridae; genus Molothrus; species Molothrus ater. Next base: position 68,589,155 of record NC_050511.2, on the reverse strand, counting down.
ACTTTCTTGTATTATTCATGACACTTAATTTTTTTCCAACTGTTTCATGAGTCCTTGAGCAATCTGATTATAAGTAAGGCTCAGCTTTGGTTCTTGCAAAAAGTACTAAATGCTAGTGAAACTTTGAACATGTGGGCTCTGAATTAAGAAATGGAGAATCCCCAGGATGATAAATGTCATCAAAACATGATGGACAAACCAAGAGGCAAAATGCAGCAGCTACTTGAAACCAGCCAGACAGGTGAGAATCTCTGAGGTTGGAAAAGACCCCCCGAGACCAAATTTATTGTGTTTTGTTAGGTGTTATGTTTTTGACTTTTGGAGCGTTGGTTTGTTTGGTTTTTTTCAAGGAAGAACACAGTAGTGTTAACTAAAAGAAAAAACGTTGAATTAAAATGGGGAATAGAAGGGGGAAAAAAGTAGTCAAAAGAGTAAATACAATAGTTGCAGGTGATACTGAGATTTTTTTTTAGAGTGGCCCAGTGTGACACTAAAAATAAAAAAAAAATACAATTTTGGAAGGAAAAAAACCAACTCAATAATGGTGTAAATGAGGCAGTTTGGTAAGGGAGTCTATCAGGAACAAAAGAAATGAAGTAGCAGACAAACAGGGAAACCAGAAAGAATTGTGATAAGGGAGACTTGCTTTAAATCTCCATCAAAAAGAGAAAAGGAACCAGAAAGGTCTTGAGGAAGAGCTTCTCAAGACAAAAATATTAATAACCTCTTTTTATAAACACATATATCTTCCCAACTGTCTGCATGGCCAGTGGAAGATGAAAGGATAATGGAAGTGCTTGGGGAAGATAAGAACTGGCAGAAAGCTGAATTAATTGCTTGTATCAGTGCTCACAGAGGAAACGCTCAGGGAGTTTCTTGCAGTGGATGAGTCACAGCAGCTTCCTTCAGTTGTGGTTCTGTCTGCCCTGAATGGTTCTAAATCCACTCTGCCTCAAGAGCTGACAGCCCTGTTCTCCTGCTCCTCCCTCACTGACCCATCCCAGTCCCTCCCTTGTGCCAGGATGAGATTCCTTGCAGCCAGATCAAGAAACTGATCCCATCCGTTATCAGACACAGAATTTAAAACAAAACAAATATTTCTGTTTTTTTCTTTCCCTGTCTTGCATAGTTAAGTTGTCCTGTGGGGTATTATGGGTAACTGAAGGACAAGTTTCCAAAGGCCTCTGGTAAATTTGTGTAAATTTGTATAAATGTCCATCCAGGGAGAACAGAATTTGCCATCAAGGAACAGCCAGGTCAGTGAGCCTCACTGTGGTGGGCTGGTACAAGGGAGATGTCCTGCTCTGATTTTATGCCCTTCCCAAACATTTCCTGGTGGACCCTGTCTCAGCAGCAGGCTGGATTCACTTCTGGCCTGAGGACATGGCATTGTGTTCTTTATGGCACCAGAAGGAAACCAGCAGTGGCCAAAGGGCACCTCTCTTTAAATTTTATGGATCCAGGCCAGTCTCAGGAGAGCTGGAGATGTAGCACTTTCTCTGGTAACACGTATCTGAGGGTGTCCTGCACACAAAGCAAATGTGGTGTTGATTACAGCTGATTTCTCCAACACAAATTGTTAACAATAGCGTGTTTTGATAGCATTCTCAGGGAGTAAGGAAGAAAGAAGCAAGTCTTTCTTTATTAATCTACTGTCCTCTTCCAGGGTAAAAAGAAATCAAAAAACATGTGTCCTTTACTCTGTGCAAGGAGAGAGAAGGGTATCACTGCTCTCTCACAGGGGCCACGATTAGCAAAACCTGTCCCTTTCCCCCTGCAAAATAAATCTTTTGGTCACACTGAGACTAAACAAAGATTTCTCTGTTTAGTTTTGGAAGCACTGAGTATCAAGACACTAACACTAGGGGATAATCTATTGAAGAAGCTTTTTTTTATGTTAAAGTCCAGACTTTGTAGAAGACATTGTCAACAAGCCGTATGAAAATATTGATATGTTACTGTAGTTTTCTCATGGCAAAAAAAGCATTTCCAAATGGTGATTGGTGCCTGATTTTCTTTAAAGCACAGGAGTAAGAAGTGAGCATCTTTGAACATTTTATCAGCAGCTCACTCACAGTTAAAGACTTCACGTTTCTGAATTTCTCGTGCTTGGTTACTCAGTGTTGCAAACCATCACAGGGTACAAACACCCCAAGAGTGAGTAGGGTTTTTTTTCATGACTCACAGCTTCCACAACCAATGAAGATTTACTGTTAAGCTAAGAAATTAAGCCTACCACACGCTTCCAGGCCTGAGGCTGCAGAAAGTATCAGCTGCAACCACCAGGCTAAATAGTGGCATAGAAAGGGGAACACAATTGATTTCTACTACTGGATCTCTGCAAGAGACCAAAACTTATTAGAGGGCAGAAGAATGAAAGCAGATGGGAGATTTAAACTGTGCCAAGTGGTTTAAAGATGCACGGATAACCCTTTTATTACATGGGATGATTGATGATGCACCAGAAACTAATGCTGGCCACACTGGTAAGAATTAATTTGGAAGCCCAATTAGAGATGAACTGTTACTTAGTTCCAGACTGTGGAAGAAAACCCAGCCATTTGTCCAGGGATGTCTGAAGGTTTGGGATTGTTATCCAGAGAAGGAAATATGGTTATGCCTGGCTTTATTGTGTTGTTTTCACTGTGCCTGCCTCTCATTTGGTCTCACATGTTTACTTTCCTTCCTTTTAAATGTAAACTGCCCCACCTGCCTTGGCTTGGGAGCCAGCATGCAAGGCTCAGATGGAGCCTGCTCCAACACTGACTGCAACTGTAATACTCAACCATTTTATGAGTATTATCTGGCTGGGCTGTAACCTGCCTGTAGATGGACAAGATAGCAGTGGGTTGGTGCTCTGTGCTCCTGCTATTGTCAGCAGCTGTGACAAATATGCTTTATTTCCCTTTGAGCCTGCACCAACAAGCCAGGAGCTTCCAGCAGGGCCTGCAGTGGGGTATCCACATCAAGACCCGGGGGTGAGGAATTTACTGCATGCAAATGTGTTGGCTTATTGTGATTAAACATGCTGTGGAAAATCCAAAATCAACACCTATGCAGCCACAGGGAAATGGCATTTCCACCATGAGTAGCAGAATTTGCTGAAGGCCTTCCTTAACCATATGTGTGCCTGTTGTGGGTGAAAATTGAGTGTGATGCTTGTGTGTAAAAATGTTGCCAAGGCTGGTTTTGGTTCACAGCCTGTGCTTGTGTCAAAGATGCAGGGCTCTGCTGTAGAGTGCTGGGCTTTTCCCTCCCCTTGCTATGTCAGAGTGTTGAGCTGGGGTTTCTGAACTCCCATGAAACCATGGTTAAATCTGTCATCCAGTGAATCTGACACTGATGTCTTCAGAGATTGCTCCAAGGGTTTTGGTCTGAGTTTTCCTTCTGCATCGCCTCTGAAAACTCATCACTATTTACCACAGCAAGTGGGGGATGCCTGGGGACACATTTTTGGATACCAAGCCCTGATGAGCAGGTCCAGGAAAGTGCTCTCAAGTTTTAGTGACGCATCAGCTACACAGGGATCGTCTCCCTCACCTCTTACAGTGAAGAGTTTGGGTTTGCACTTGTGATGCTGTTGATCTCCCTCAGGATGCATGCAGCTCAGGCTTAGCCTATGATTCAGTCTCAAATTTGTTCCAAATGTGTGACAGCCAAGCGATGGTGATGTTTAATTTGTTATTGTGGTTGCTCTAAGGGCTGTGGCTGGAGCGGCCAACCTGCGCATACGCCCCTGCGATGTTTCCCAGACCAAGCCTCCCCATCATCCAAAAACCCGTGGATTCCTGCCATCCCCAGAGGCACGCTCACAGATCACCCTAGGAAGTGAGCTAAGGGTTTTGGAGATGCATGTGGTCCCTGACAGTCAGCAAAACAAACACATGGAGAGGCAGAGGATGGCAGCATGGGGGGTAAATCCTCTGAGCACTGATTTGGGCAAACCATAATTGCTGTTGCTCCACATATGTCAGTCAAGCAGCTTTATATCCAAGCATTTGGGTCTCCCACTTCAGTCCCTTGTCCTGAACTCTGCTCTGGCTTGGTGCCACTGGTAGCAGAAATGCCCAGGGTTTTTTGTGTCATTCTGAGGTCAGCACTTCACATCTACATGGGATAGTATTAATGAAAATGAAAGTTTAGGAGGGCAAAGGACAAGAAAGGTAAATATTTTGCTGTGCCAGGTCTCTGTTGGTGTCTTAAAGACGCCACACTGCTGACACAGGGTCCCAAATGCAAGTCTAGGGCACCATCTGGGCAGCCTGCTATAAGCAGCTTCTTGGTGCTTCCCTCACATGCCCTTCATCTCCCCTGAGCTCTTGGATGGATGGAACAAAGCCAACTGAGCCAAGACTGCTTCACCAATCAATTGAGACCAAGGTTCTCATGAGAGCTCACTGTTGCTTTCTGCCAGGCTGCTTAATGGCAGACTGACAAACTGGGATTTGCTTCCTTTTTTTTTCCTTACTTTTTTCCCTTTTTTAGACAGTCAGCCCAACAAGGGCTTGGAATTGACTCAGTGGAGTGTTTAGCTGCAGGGGAGTTAATATACTTTATGGCCAGGATGAACACATTTGAACTCATAAATAGTTGACAGTGCCTTATAAATTCTAAAAACCCTAAAGATGTTTAGGGACTGTGTAACCAGTGTTACATAGAGAGGTACATTTTTGGATGTCTCCAGGTGGATACATCTAATAGCAGTAGAGTTTCATTGTGAAGTGCCTACTCCTTCCACAGAGTTTGTTTTTAGAGCAATACAATGAGGTACACACACTGAAAAAAACTTGGGAGACTTTGTATAATGCAAGTGCCCTTATCAGAAATCTTGTAAACTGTCTCTGTTTACCAAAAAACATTTCCTGGCATGAAGCAACTGTGTATTTTGTTTCCACAGAACCAGAACTGGAAAACACTCTTCTCTCCAAGCTCCTCAGAGTATTTTCCTGTAAACTAAATCTCCGTGCCCCTTCCCTGCTTAAGGACACCAGTGAGGGGTGAGAAACAGGAAGAAATGAGAGAATCTTATAGTTTCTTATAGGGAAGACAGCATTTATATATTGCCAAATATTTAAACCAACATTTAATGGCTTAGATACTTACCCACCATTGCCTATAAATTTGGTAGAATTGAGAACAGCTGCTGAGTGCCCCATCCCAGGTGAGTGTCCTGGCTGCTCCAGGCATTGCTCGTGCTGAGGTTTCTGTTTTCCATTGTGCTTTCTGCTGCAAAACTCAGGGGTTTCTTCTCATCCCCACTTTCCTCATCTCCTCTTGGTCATCCTTACCCTTCCCCTGAGCCTGGGCTATTTTCAGTCCTGGACAATAACAATCTCCCCTTCCTGCCCAAATAGATGAAAATAGTTTCATTTTCCACTTTAGAATTTGAGGATGCTGAGCCTGATGTGAGGTGGTCAGCGGACACGTATGAAAAGTCTTTATCTCATTTAATTTAGTTGCTCTTGTGAATATTTTACACATATCTGAACTAGGGGGACAGAATCCATTGGGTCTGTGGTCTAATTTAGACTTGCAGAAATTCACTAAACCTGTTGTTTCTGTCAAGAGACCTGAGCGCGTACAATGGCACTTGCCACATTTGCGCTCCACCTTCCCTTCCACACTGAATCTCAAACTCAGATGAACAAGTTTGCTCCAGCATTACTGCAGTATTGTTTTTCAGTTCAGACAGGAGGCACCAAGGGCTGCTGTTGCTGTCTTTGGAGGAAGTTCAGGCCATTGCATTTGTCACGCTGCTCAGATGAACTCGCTGCCACACACAAACACAACAGAGCAGATGATGAAAAGCATTCACAGTTGCTGAAGAAGCTTGTTACATCCCAGGGCCAGCATGAACCTGAAAGTGGATATGGAGATTTATTTATTCTTCTTTCTTTTCTTGGATGGCAGGGGGGAAGACATTTCTTTCTTTTTCTCTCTCTTTTCCTTTTTTCTTTTTTTTTTTTTTTCTTTTTTAAAGCTGTAAACAAAACAAGATATTCCTGTTCACCTTAGCAAATGGACGGATGTTTCCCTCGTTGTAAAAATAAGCAGCAGTCAGTGGCTGAATGTGTGGCCGTAATTAGATATATCTACATAACACATGTGTTTTGAGACAAAAGAAGAGAGAATAAAGGCCTGGTACAAATCACAATTTCTCAGAACATCCTTCTGCTTTTTGCCACCAGCACCTCATGCTTACACGGTGCTCCCCTTGCCAGGAGACCACCATTTCTCCACTGTGACATGCCAAAATCTAAACAATGACTATGTTCTCGTGTGCTGTGCCTGATTTCTGTCATGGAAAAAACTTTGTCATTGTTTCCTTGCCTCTTCCCTTCTGGCACCACTTTTGGGGCAGATTGTGGGCAATCTGAGCCTGTGTTCCCTGATGCTGCTGCCACAGGACAGAAACCCTCTGTGTCGAGTCTCAGAATCCAAGGGCTGCTCTGCCAGCTCTTGTAGGGAAACACATGGGCGCAGAGCGGGGATGAACTGTTTTTTGCTGTGATTGTTCATCATGCAGGGAGGGTTTCATTACATGCAGGCACAAGGTAGGGTCGTCCTTTGATGGTTTTCATGGCGTTGATTTAACGAGCTTCATTTGTCCCAAATGTAAGTCTCAAATGCAAACTAAATTTATTTATTAATTGATAAATAAATTAAATTTATTTATCTCTGGCGTTGTTGGAGAATGTCAGGCTCTTAAGGAAGTGTTTCAACCTATGTATCTTAAAATGGAACAAATAATCCATCTTTCCCTCTGGTTACTTCTGATTATTGAGTCTAGGTAAGTAGTTTAGACTAGAAACTGAACTTGTAAGTAGCAAAAATTTGGGCTAAAAAAACCTCAGTCCAAGTCCCTGTTTGGATCTTTATCAGACTGGAGGATTTTGTTATCCAGGACGCAAAAATTAAGTCTGAAATAAGATATTTGGGTTAATATGTGGTGCAAATGCAAGACGTCTTAAGAGTCTTAATATGAGTTAAGAGGATTATTCTATGACCAGGTAGAAAAGAAATTTGAGTTAGGGCATTCCAAGCATTATTTTTACCATCCAGTAAAAATTCCTAAAATTATTTTTTTTTCAGCTGTGAGGGTTGATATTGTGGAAAACAAAAGAAAGCAAATCGAGCACCTGTTTTTGTTAGTGGGCAAAAATTATGCATTGTTTTACATCCAGGACAGAATTGCCCCACGTTCTTCTGGCCAAATCTGACAACTGCACTTCCTGATGTGAAATTTACTGAAGCATTGCCTCAGTGCCTGCAGGGCCAACAGCTCCAGTCCCAGTTGTGTGCTGGGCCCAGGGAGAGATGCAAACTCCTCCTGGTTTCACAGCTGGGCTCCAGAGCACCTCTGGAGTCCCTCCTTGGACAGCTGAGGTGTTTGTCCCACCACACCAGCAGGCTCTGACCAGCAGAGCTTCCAGACCAGCCTTGCTCTGCAGCTGGAAAGCCAAAAACTCATCTCAGCCCACCACTTAATACAATTTTTTTTTTGCTTTGTTCATGTTTTAATTGTCTTATTTTATCTCAATGCAGTGTCGTTAATTTCTGAGACTTCCTCAGGTTCTCTGGTCCATCCACAAAAGAACAAAAATTCTTCTTTGAATCCACATGTCTATCCCCCATGCTGTCCAATATTCTTTTCCATAAGAAATAACATTATATGACGTTTAATCAGCCTGGATGCCTAATTACATTTATTCATCTAATTAATTGTTATTGCCTTTAGAATATTGACTTCATCCAAGGAATATTTAGAGAGTTTTCTGGTAGTTGTTCCTTATTCCTTTCTTACACTGTGTGACAACTTTCTATATTTTATAATTTTCGGTGTTCCTGAGGTACATCATGTTCAGAAGACTCTATCAGCATATTTTATTTACCAGAGAAACAGATTATTAAGGAGGCTGAGCAGCTAATTTGTAAATATCAATTATATTATAAATTGCTTGGGGGAAAGTCTTGACAAGAGAAACTGAGCCTGATGAAAGGGGAGAGGGGTTATTAATCTCCCAGGTGTGTTTTGTGCAAGGAAAGCTTTGACCAAAAAGCCCCTCAGAGGGTTTCCAGCAGTGATAAACTGTGTTTTCTAATTGAGAAGCTTTATGTTTAGTGCCAGGTGGAGAAAGAACCTTCTTTTGGCAGTGGTGATCATGTCTAGAGCATTAATATTCCTGGGGGGTGTGGCCAGAAAAATAAAATATAGTAGCAGCAGCTATCAAAATATTCTCAGTAGTACTTTCAGATAGTTGGTTTGCCTTCTGGTACTTCTCTTACAGACGTTTGCTGGGACCAAAGTGAGGGGAAAAAAAAGCAATTTTGTTCTTGTTGCGCTCCAAATTACAATTTGCACAAATGTGGAAGAGTCACAGGCTTCCAGTTACCTCTTGTAACTGTGAAATTCTAGTGCCAGAGACAGCTTGGTGATGCAGAAAATATCTCAACTCCTCAGGAAAAGAGGCAAAGGGGAAAAAAAAACCCCACCAACCGCTTGCAAAAAGATGTTTTGTTAATGAGACAAACAGGAGGGGAAAATCCTCTTCATCTTATCAATCTGACACTGTAGTCTAACAATTTGAATATAAATAATATTAATCATTTTCATATGTAAGTCAATAACACGATAATAGATGTGATGTTTTCTTTGTGAGGTGTGAAGCGCAGACTTCCTCCATAAAACTGAACTGTGCAAGGTCTCCCTTTGTATTTTTCCAGGTTTTGGGGGATTTTCTAAAGAAGAGAAGGGAAGCTGTAAGCTTCCTCAGCAAAACCCCAGATCCCTCAGCAAAACCCCAGAGTTTTTTGGCCTTCGCTTTTCTTTTTCAGCTGATACTGAGGTCTTCAATGACACATTTTCAGGACTTCAGGCTGTTGAATATCCAGCCTTAGGATGGTGGGTGTATTTTGGATTCTGTGGAGTTTGTCATGGTGTGATACTTATTTTTCCACAATTTCAGGTATATTTTCTGTGTTGCCACCCTTGTGACTATGGCTGAAAATACATTTCTGATGCTGTCAGCAGGTCCCTGAGCCAGCTGCTCTTCTTGATGGATTGAGTAATGGGAAATCCCCCATTTCTTATTGTTCCAAAGCAAGAATAGGATTAAATATCGTCATCAAAACAATAGAAATAGCATCTTTCTGTATGTTCTGCAAGATTTCTAGGCTTTAATAATTAAAAATATTTTGTTTCTGATCAGTGCTGGCTGACTGAGGTCTGTGACTTTTCCAATACATTGGACATTTCCCAGAGCCTACGTTTGGATCATCAAATGAGCAACATATTTTGAAGTTGGATTAATTGTCCCTTTCCCTCCATTATCTCAGGAAAGACCACATCCCATGAAATGCCATTTTGAGGCAAACATAGTAATGTGCAAAAAGACCTGGAGAAAAACACAGTGGGTGTGGGTCCTGTGTTTTGTGCAGAGTAGGAGAGAGGAAAGACTTTGACGAAAACATTAAAAAGATTTGTAAGCAACATAAAATTGTGTTATGAGATGTATAGCTGTGGTTCTGAGGACTTTGTTGAGTTGGTTGGTTTTTAATGTGCTTTTTGCCACCTTTCTGGGAGTGAGCCCCTCAAGGAAGGATTCTGTCAGTGCCTGAGCAGCTTTTTGTGTGGTTGGGAAGCCACTGTGGCCAGAGTTTCCCTGAACTCTAGGGGGGAAATCGGGGCAGAATTAGGAAAATCTAATTTTGTGCCTTAACCCTACATTGTGTCAGATGTGATAGCTGAGCACTCCCCAGCCTGAGCCCACCATAACAACTGCAACCCTCAAAAACTACAGAAAAATTACATTTCATCAGATTGTTTTTTCCCCTTTGAAACAGTAAGGTACCAAAAGATATTATTTTCTTTGTTTTGTGTTGTCAGGGGATAACTATTGCCACACCAGGTTGAAGGTATTAAATGCTTCCTGTTCTTCCTGCTACCTCTGTGACCACATCCAAATGCCCAGGAAAATTTATCAAGCTGAAGGCATTTTGCTGTCAGTTTCACATCCTAAAAAACGAGTTGAGAGCAGACTTAATCCAGCTGTTTTCTGGGTACTTTGCTCTGTAGTCTGATGGTGGTAGAACAGTTGCAGATGCGCAGTGTAATTATATCTGTATGATCCTAATTATTTTACCAGCTGCCATTACTTTAGATTTTTTTTTCCAAGAATGAGTAGTTTGTGAGCAAGCTGTGGAATGAGCTATTTTGCCTTTGTGAGATGCTGAATTTATAACCAGACCGAGGACTACTTTGGATTTTTATCAAATCTTTCAAGATTTATGGCATATTATTTCCTCTGCAAATGGGTTTCTAACATACAATTTGTTTATGTTGTAATCCCACCAGTTTTTTTGAAAGGAACCTTTAAAATGAAAAACTGCCTTTGAAGTAGAAACTGAAAGCAGTCAGTTCAGCAGTTTAAGGGGGCAGAACTGATGAAAGTTTCTGTGAATTATTATTTGAGGAGAGCCATGCGCGTATCTGTGGTCTGTTGGTGTCTGTGTTGGCCGGGTCACCTAATGGAACTCAGATGGGAGAAGGGACTTCATCCCCATGGAAGAAAGGACATTATCTCCAGATCCAGACAGAGAGGTCCTAAAACACTGAGGGGGCAGAAGCAGCCACAGATGCTGCTGGGAGATGAGCCTCGACAAGTGAGAGTTGCTGGTTAATAAGTGTAAAAATCAAGGTTTTGGGTAGTGCAGTGCCTGGTGCTCACTCTGTGTGCCATGGCTGCTCCTCTGGGCATCTCTCTTTGTCCCTGCTCACACTGCTGGATGCTGTTCAGGGTGGGGAGGAGAGGCTTGAAATGTCAGAGAATTTTGGGGACAAATGTTTGTGGGGTCCAGGTGAGCATAGTCCAGTGAGTTCAGCTGAGTTAAGGCATTTCCTTAAACCATGTCCTGTTTCAGGAAAGCCTGAAGGCTGGTGTTTAAATCCATCCCTGTTCACAGGAGTGACTATTACACTTAGACACTGTTGATTTAAAAAAAAAATGAGCTCAGCTGAGAACCTTCTATATTTGTAGGACTGTAACTGTGGCAAAAAAAAACCCAAAAAAGCCATTATAGGAGTTTACCGGACACAAACACCCAAAGAATATCTGTCAAAACCCAAATAATCATAAAACAGAAAAAAAACCCTGAAAATCAAAGCAAGTGGATAAGGATGAGTGCCAACACATGGACCAAGTTTTTTGTTTTGAGTTAGTTGGTTTTTTTCCCTTGGTGCAAGAATACATATTTTTTAATCTACATGATTGTGATGTAATAGTAAGAAACGTTACCAAAACTAATGCAAAATGGGACATTCAAAGTCTGAGAGGATGGAAAAATTAAGATAAAATTTGTTTAAATCTAGTGAAATACTGATAATCTAATTCCTGTCTTATCTTCCTGTCTCATCTTCCTCACCTCACAGCCACTGATCCTAGGGGAAATACCTGAGCTTTCAGTTAAAGCATTTTCTGGGAGATGGCACTTTATGTCAATCACTCAATGTTCTGGGATGTTTGTTGTTTGTATGATTAATATTCTTGATAGGGTTCAGCCTTCTGTTGGAAAAAAAGAGTGTCATTGGAAAAATAAAGGAGAATACGGAGAAATTACAAAAGGCCATCAAAAAAGGTGCTGGAATTTTGAAATGTAACACAGTGGAATCAGACACTTCAAGGAACTGGTAAAAGGAGTGGTCTGGTATCACTTCTTTAGGTGGGGACCCAATGCTAGCAAAAAAATTCCAACTAGAAGAAACTACGAATACAAGAAAAAGAAATAAGACTTTTGTTCTAGGAAATAAGATTTTAGAGAGATGAAGAAAGAAACCAACAAGGTCATTTAATATTTACTGTTTCATGGGAGCTTCCTGTTATTTCCCTTCAAAATATTAAGAGACAATTCTCTGAAGAGGGGAGCAGTGCTGGACTTTGTACGTGTTTGCCAATCACAGGCAGCTCTTCCTTCAGTTTTCCAAGGAAAAGCTACATGAAACATTTTCAAGCAGAGACCTCTCAAAAGTGCTTTCCTCGTGTGCAAACCATGCCTCAAACCACCTTGGTACTGAAGAGCTGACATTTTGCTTTCCATGGCCAGCACCAGCACTGATAGCATCAGCAACAAAATGTTGTCAGAACCACAAATCCCAGAAAATTAAGGCAGTGTGTTTGCCCTGCTTCCCTGGACAGGGAGTGTGCTGAAAACACACCTAGAGGTGTGCACAGGATCCACAACTCTATGGTGCTTCACAGCCTTTAGGTTTTCACACACACCACGCTGAAACTGCTTCTCAGAGCTCATTGCTGTTCCCAAAAATGCAGTTTGCTGAGAACAAAACCCAGGTCCCAAATAAAGCCTGAGGAATAAAGCCTGGATTGTTTCTATCTGCTCCAGCAGCCACTGCTCCTCATTTTCATTTCCCCTCTGCTCTCTCCTGCTCCCATTGCTCCTGTTGTTTCAGCTGCTGCTCCCTTCCCCTTTCATCTCCTTGCTCCCTGCCAGGGAGAGGGTCCAGGTTCACGTTGCCCCAGGGATGGGAGCAGCTTTCCCGTGCTTTCCTGGCACTGCTGAGAGGAAAAGGCCATTGCTCTGTTTCATCTCCCGTGATTCCTCTTCCTTTCCAGGCCGTCTCCTCCTGGGAGCATCCCCCTGTGTCCTGCTGAGGAGCTCCTGCCCAGGGAGGCCCTCACCTGCCCGAGGCTGGGGCCAGGTGTGTCCAGAGGGAGAGCAGGGATGAGGGTGATGGATATCCAGGATGCTCTTGCAGGGGAAGTCACCCACAGCTGGACACATTTTTCACCCCAGCTCAAACCTCTGCCTCTTTGTCACAGACACATTTTATGAAAAATCCTTTTGCTAGGATTTTTTTCTCCTGAGAAGCTGAGAGGCCTCAGGAACAAAATGTAACCAATGGTTATCTGCTCTGTGGACTGCAACAGGTGCATCTGGGATTGGCCTCATGTGGTTGTTTGTAATTAATGGCCAATCACTATCCAGCTGTCTTGGACTCTCTGGTCAGTCACAAGATTTTATTATCATTTCACTTCTTTCCTTTCAAGCCTTCTGATTAAATCCTTTCTTCTATTCTTTTACTATAGTTATAATATATAATTTCTTAAATGTAATATATATTATAAAATAATAAATCAGCCTTCTGAAAGGTGAAGTCAAAATTCTCATCTCTTCCCTTGTCCTGGGACCCCTGCAAACACCACCACACCTCTTCATCCCTGGCCAAGCTGTCTCCCACCATGCCTTTGACCAGATTTGTTGGACTGTAACCATGAAAAAAAACCCACATTAAAAAAAAACAAACAACCAAAACCACATAAACCCCCCCTGCCCGCATTGAGTTCATGGGTCACACAATTCCCCAGGCTTTCCACCCAATTTTTCAGCCAACAGCAGCAACCAATATTGTCAGGTTGCTGCCAGCAATGCGCTTTGCTGTGGCTCAGAGGGCCTTGTGGGACAGCAGAAGGTGGAAGGAGTTTTCTTCTCAGAAGGACCAGGTGTAAACTCTCCAGAGCAGTGCCAAGGAATGCAAATCATGCAGGTGATTTTCACACAGAAAGGAAAAACTAAAACATGCATTGGTACCCTTATATTATTGCTCACTATTTACAAGTGATGGAATGCATTGTCTCTGGTTCTCCTAATTTATTTTATTATTGTCAATGTCATGAAAGTGACAAAATTATCTGTGGTATTTGGACAAAACTTCCCTTTGCTTCATTCCATTACTGTATCTTTTTCTCTTTTCTCTTTTTTTTTAAACCACCAATACACTTATTAGCACATTTTTATTATATTATCAAACATGTAAGCATAGAAATATCAGCTAATCAGTTCAGAGGTTTTTTTCAATAAAACTGAGGGCTATGAGTTCTGAAGAAAGTTTTCAGTGGAAATCAAAGATGCAAAGAGCTTGTGCTCTACTGTCATAGAAGATTTCTCTGCTTAGAAAAGATGGAGACTGATTTCATAGCAGAGAAACTGTGTATAAACTTTTAAAAAAAAGTGACACAAATAAATGGAAAGGTGTGTAGTGGTTTTTTCCAGAGGGACTCAGACAAACATGAGTAAATCCAAGTGTTTTTCATTGGTATATTTGCTACAGGGGTAAAAATATAAAACAGTACTAAAAAACATTGACAATGTAGTGAGTGCACTAGTGGAAACTGTGACACTGAAAAACAAAGTTAAAATCAAACCCATAAATTCCCCTTTTGGTCAAGGTAGCTGACAAATATAGACACAACTGTGGGCCTTGCTTGGTGTTGTTTAAACATAAATGGAAAAAGAACTCTTCTGGTTGAGGCTTTTTGGCTGAAGTATGAGAGATGTCTGTGTGGGAAACCAAATAAAGAAATTGACCAAATTGAAGGTAAGGAGAAATAAATATTAGCAGAAAAATAAAATGAAAGGCCAAGTAAAAGCTGGCTGTGAATGCAAACCAGCACCTTGAATGAAGTTCCAGTTCTCATCTGTGATTTATTGATACAGTCTCTGGGCACTTGTGGTTTATTTAAACAGGAAAAGTAGTTGCTATGTACAACTGCCATTGCTACTCAGCAACCTGTGGCGTTTCTGGGCACTGTGCTGACTTCTGAAAGCAGAGTTACCACTCTGCAATTAGTGGCTTCTGGTTGTGGCAATATCCACTGTTGACAATTCCTGCCTCTTATTCCCTTCCTGATACACTTCATTGCTATAAATCAAATTGTGCTGTTTGCTGAGGGACCTGGAGGGATGATTGGTGGCAGGAGGGCGAAAGGTTTCTTTGCTGATCTCTCTTGGGGATCAGATGTGCAGGGCTTGAATGGCTGAGTAACCTGACCTGCAGTTTTAGGGGACATTGTGGGAGAACTTGTGCACTCTTAAAATCAACAGCTATTATTCAGCCAAGATAATGAACCATGGGAATTAATTCAGTGGCTGTCAGCTGGGGAGACTAAGAACAGAGCAGCAGATATTTACAACCCATCCTACAAAGAATTAGAGGATGCTTGTGTGTCCTTGAGAGTGTAGCACTGAGACTCGGGGTCCCAGCTTTGTGTGTACCTTTGTGAGGGCTTGCCAACCCTACAACATTAAGGAATTTAGCATTAAGATAGATTGGAGCTGTACAGTGAGTGTTTGGATGTCTGTGTAACCCAAAACTCCTCCAGAGAAAGGAGAACTCAGTGAACTGAGGCCCTTGGAATCCAGCCTCCATAAGGAGCAGGGGAGGGAGAGCACTTAGGTGTCACCAAAAATGATGTGGATTGCTTCAAAGGCATCCTCATTGACAGCCCTTGGCTAATAAGCATTTTAATGTCCTCCTCTGGATGTGACTTAGGTATGTGCATGCCCTCTCTAAAATCATTAAACCATGGATAATTGTTGTTGGCTTCAATCAAAAGGTTGTTTACAGCTGGGATGTTTGTGGATGTACTTTGAACACCTTCAGATGCTAGAGGCCTATTCCCATCCATTCCTTGATAATGAATTGTGAGAAGATATTAATGTCCATTGATTCATAAATATGTCCCTTTTATTAAAATGATTTGTAAAGTGAAATAATTATCTCTGCAATAATTACAAAGAGTGTAATTTTATCAGAGTGGTAGGCATGTGATGATCTGAAAAATTCTGAAAAGCTACAAGTTTCAGATAAAAGACATCCAGTGCATTAAAAAAAAAGACATTTTCATTTGCATAAAAGCATTCAGTGCATAAGTACAACTGTTTTCCTTTGGATGCAACGCCATGTGGAGATTGTGATCACGACCTTTCATTTCTTCAGTGAAGAGCTCAAAAGCAAATTCCTGGTGTTTTGTCTCCAGACCTTCCTGAGCCTTGGCCTTTCCCAAGATATTATGTCTAGGAAACATTTCAAAGAAATTATTTAGAACTTCAGTCGTTCTTTTCAAGTTCTGGGTATTTTTGTAGAACTTTGATTGTTCTTTTTTTCTCTCCCTTCTTGAAGTTCTGCACAAAATTCCAATGGCGATCATCCAGTAGAGCGGCAGGATTATTTCACTTGTTTTTTACAACATTTTTAGATGTCTCAATGATAGTGTTATCTCTTTTTTTGTTACAAAATGTTAAACTTGTGAGCCACAATCCAACCCCAGACTCCCTTATCTCAACCACAAACCCATCCCTCTATTTGTGAAGCTTCTTCTGTCCTGCCAAAGAGAAGTACATTTCTCACCTCTATCGTTTTTCTTTCAAAACGCAAACTTTCAAAATAACTTTCAGTTTGCTCCTTTTAACCAACAGCTATTTGAGGATTATTTTGTGCAGATTTAATATGCATACTTCCTCCCTTCATTACCTTTCTTTGGGAAAATACTTGCAACCAAGTGAAAATAATTACAATCAAATTATTAAAATGTTGAAAAACATGTAAAACCTTACTTGAGAGATTCTTTGAGTTTAAGAGGAGACACAAATAAATAACCCAGTAGGATCCATATCTCTGGAAGGTTATGAGAAATTTTTAGTAGTTTCTTCTAGAGTTTGTTTGGCATCTTATATGAAGTGGCATTAACTGCTATAATTAAGCCACATTTTCTAAGAGCAACAAGCTTCATGGAATCATAACAAAAGCAGGTTTATTTGATTTTTCTTGGTTTCCTCTAGACAAATCTGTTGCTTCTTTATCAATGTGGTTGTTTTGTAATTTTTTTCTGGCATCTAATTGGTACCAGTAATATGATTATTTAATCTGGTACCTCTGTTTTCCTGTCCCACTCTTCCATTTTCATCAGTTATGTTTGCCCTTTTCACCTCTTCTGGTTCTTCACAAACAGACTGTGGATTTTCTGAGAAGTAAATATTCAGGAGGTTCCTCATCCAATTCTCTCAGCTCCCTCAAGGAACAGTCATCAGACCCAAACTACTTGAAATAATTAAATTATCTCTCTATGCTCCGTTACCTTAGGGTGATGTCTTGCCTCCTTGTCCTGTGTGTTCATCAGTCTGTATCATGTTAATTGGTGCCAGTTTAGGTGTTTAAAGCACATTCAGGTGAGAGGTCTTCAACATTACCAAAAATCCACTTTGGGTTGGAGTGCAAATACTGTAGCACAGATAATTATATTTGAATGAGGAAAAAACCTTAATTCCGTCGTAGAATTCCATTCTTGAAAAAAGTTATAAAACCAGATTAAAATATGTACACAACAGGTTAATTAAATTGCTTTGGTCAATGTAGTGCTGACTAAAGAGGGAACTCAAAAGGAGAAAGCTAAATTCAAAGATTTTGGCTCCTGTTGCCAGACCAACTATTGGAACAACAGTATTGACAGTAAACATAAAAAAAGGATGACTTTGACAGAAAAACCAAAACATGCAGAGTCTCATTTTGCCACGACAAGCAGTTTTTACCTGCAGGTGAAGAAATTGATGAAGTAAATTAATAGTGGTAGATCCCTCACCAGTGCTGGTTGCAGGATGGGGCAGCAGAATCTGGAGGTGTGGAACAGGACCCTGCTGAAATCTCCTTTACAAGAGTCTCAGGACATGGAGAGATGGCATTTTAGGAGGAGATGAATTTGAGCAGCTCCAAAAACTCCTGCAAAAGGAACAGAGATCACTGCAAGGAGAGCATCATATCTCACCAGCAGTAAATGACTTAATTCCTACACTGAATGGTACCATTGTGTTCCTGAAGCTTGATCTCATCAAAGGATATCACCAACTGCAACAAGCTCCTGCTTTCTATCTGCCAAGTGTTTCAGCACATACTGGTCTGAGATGGTATGAAAAGCTAACATCTGGAGTTTATTCAGCCACAGAATTTTTTTAAGATATGCTTTCATTATTTTAGTACACCTCCAGTATCTTCAATGGCTCTGATGAATTCACAGAACATGACTTAATACATAAAGTCATGCTTCACTGTCCTGCACAAAAAATTCCCCTTGGAGTAAACAGAAAAGCTTCTTGAACAAAGCCATCCTTTAATTTTTGTTCATATTTCTTCAGCCAAATGATTGCTTTTTAACCTGAAGAAGGTAACAGCAACTGACACAGCAGTGGCTCCCAGAGGGGTAAGGCAAGGTCAAATTTTTCTCATGGCTGATCTGCAGACACCAAGATATTTCCTCATAAATACCGCTTTTAAGACAACTTTAGGTGGTGGCACTTTTGGCTTGGTTTTATTCATGCTCCACTGGATATCTAAGGCTGAGAAGCACCTCTGAGATCGTTGAACCCAGCCATTACACCAGCCCTGCCCATGTTTGCCACTAAACTGTGGCAAACATCCACATTTCTTGTAACACCTGCAGGGCTGGGCATTCCAAACCCCCTGGGCAGTGCCAAGGCAGTTCCTGAGCCCCCTTTCCATGGGGAAATTCCTGCTGTGCCCACCCTGAGCCTGCCCTGGCCCAGCCTGAGGCCGTTCCCTCTGCTCCTGTCCCTGGTCCCTGGAGCACAGCCCGGCCCCCCCGGCTGTGCCCTCCTGGCAGGAGCCGTGCAGAGCCACAAGGGCCCCCTGAGCCTCCTTTGCTCCAGGCTGAGCCCCTGCCCAGCTCCCTCAGCCTCTCCTGGGGCTCCATTCCCTTCCCAGCTCCGTTCCCTTCCCTGGCCACGCTGCAGCCCCTCCATTGCCTGCCTGAGGGCCCAGAGGTGCCCCAGCCCTCGAGGTGTGGCCTCAGCAGGGCCGGCACAGGGACGGGCCCTGCCCCGCTCCTGCCGCCACCCCAGGGCTGGCACAGCCCAGGGGCCATCGGCCTCTCGGCCCCCTGGGCACCCCTGGGCACCCCTGGGCTGTGCCCGGCTGCTGGCACAGTGCTGGAAGCCAGGACATTGCTCTGGCTGCCCTCAGAGCCTGGCAGGGGCCTCAGAGACCTGGGCATGGAGTCAGAGACACCTGGGCCTTCGATTGTAACCCATGGAAACAACAATTGCCAACTTTGTTACCAGCCACAAGGCTTTGAGTGAAATGTTAGTGAATTTACCATGAGGTGAAAATGGAGAATTTTGGGGTTTTTAGAATGGGGGCTCAGGAGGCAAGATGGAGGAATCTGGGCCTGTCCTGTCCTTCCTCCTGTTTCTTCTTGGCCTCCATCTTCTGCTGTGATGGTGGCACTTTTGGATTGGTTTAGAGTGGAAACTCACTGTCAAACATAGGTGATAGGTATTGGGAAGTTATGGTAAATAATACCATATTTAATAAATAAAAAATACATATAGTAAATAATAAATACACATAGTTTTTAGTATAAAAACATAATACCGCCCTGAGGTGCGATGAACAGACCTGGCAGACAGACTTTAACTGGTCAAAAGAATGTTATAAATAAATAACAATAAACAACCATGAAAGGCAGAACTGATACATCTCAGTTTCTTCTTCAGTCTCGGGGCTGGGAAAAGAGAGTTTTCTGACCCCTGGGGGTCATCTCAACACCACAGGCCTCATCATCACAGCACCCCAGGGCCTGTCCCAGCTTCCCAGCCCCTCTGCCCCTGCCTGGAGTGCTCCAGGGGGTTGGTGGGACCCGAGGCAGGACCTGGTACCTCACGCCACTGTTCACACTCCATCCCTGCACCACCCCCAGCACCAAACACAGCAACAATCGCGCTGAGAGGTGGGTGCTTCTGAGGGGAGGAAAAAAAAATCAAAATTTTGTAAGGCAGTATTTGCTGTTAAAGATTTACCAGCTTTTCACAAAAGGTGTACCCAAGCAAGCTTTAATTAATTTGTCTGCTGCTTGGGGAGTGGCTGTGCAAGCACAGACTGTCAACCAAGGAATTTGCCAGGGGCCTCAGGAGCATTTTGCAACCTGTGTTAACTGAGAACTATCCTGTTAAATTTGAAACTCAGGTTATGTTGTTATGTTGTCAGCTACAGTCAAAGTAAAATAATACAGTGTGGGCAGATAATAGCACTTTTTGATACAGATTTGTCCGTGAAACTGGCCACTGTCAATGCAAGTGAAGAAAGTCAATTCTTTACACAAGAAAGTTTGGCTCAGCAGAAGAGAAATGATACTCTGGAGTGGGTGAGATATTCAGAACATGCACAAAATGAGTGGAATAAAATTATTGCTTTAAAAAAATGAGTATTTACAAAAAAAAAAAAAAAGAGGTGACAATAAGGCTGTAATAATCACAATTATTTGAGTTCTGTTAAAACAATCTTACTCTGAGAAAGCTAAGGAATTCACTCATTTATCTCATCAGAGAGAGATTTAGAAGGCAGTTTGCCTTTGGCCTATAATTAATGTCTTTAAGTTATGTTAAGTTTTATATATATATAAGTTATATATATAAAGTTTTATACCTATCTATATATATATGTTTTATATCTATATATATCTATATGTATACATCTATATATATCTATATATTTATATATCTGTAAGTTATATATGTTATTTTCAAGTGCAAAATAAAATAACTATATAATATAGATATAATAAATACAATAACAATATAATAATATACATATATTATTTATATTATAGATAATAATATACTATAGATATATATAATAACATATATATAGAGATATAAAACATATATAAATTTCATATCTATCTATATCTATATATCTATGTATTTATATATCTATATATATATTATATCTATATCTGTAAGTTATATTTGTTATTTTCAAGTGCATAATAACATCCCATAGTTAAAAAAGGACGATAGAGATGTATTAAACAAAGCGAGTGCTTAGCTAGTCTTTTGGCACAGATTTTTCTGTGCCTGGTTTTCAGCACTGAAGTGCCTTGCCGTGGCTGTTGGAAGATTCCCTGTCGTTTGGGATGATCAGATTTGGGTGGATGTTTTGCAAGAGGTGTTTGCTTGGTCTGAATCACTCAGGTTACTCTTCAGCCCCAAGGGTTTTTTTTGTGTGCCTCGATGGCTGCAGGAGAGTGGAGCAGGGCTGGTGAAGTGCCTCCTTGCTGAAGAGTTTTTCATCTGAGAGCAGAAAATATGCAGCGTGGCACAGCGACCTTGAGAACTCAGAAAAATCATTATCACCTGCCACTATGAGATAAATGGATGAAATGCAGGGAAAGCTGGTGTTTCGAGGGCTTCAGCTGAGCACACCTAGGATTGCCAGGGGCTATTATCTGGGCTACTTATCTTGTCACTTAATGTTCTTTTGATCATGTCGCCCTACTGAAGCTGCAAATGTCTGTGTTTTGCACAGACATCAAGAGTCATTCAAGGACCTGACACCAAAGATGTGGAGTTGTCAGATTCAGCCACTTGATAGAGACAGAAACGGTGATGGGGGCTTTAATTAATGGGATGGTTTCCCAGAGATGATCCACTCTCAGCTGCAGTACCATAGGTGACTGCAGGGAATTTTCTCTCAGGCTACCTAACACTTCTCTGTATTAATGTGGCTGTCTGACTT
The DNA here is from genome assembly GCF_012460135.2 of Molothrus ater. Classification (NCBI taxonomy): domain Eukaryota; kingdom Metazoa; phylum Chordata; class Aves; order Passeriformes; family Icteridae; genus Molothrus; species Molothrus ater. Next base: position 68,567,779 of record NC_050511.2, on the reverse strand, counting down.
TCACCCTGTTTATTTCAGCTCCGAGGGCCTGACCATGGCAACAACGTGCCAAATATTCAAATTTCCAAAACGAGAATTAACTTGAGGACACCATAGTTAGTACTGGCTGAAAGGTCTGTGATGCTCAAGATGATCAGTGTTTGTCAGGCCACTTCAGGATGAGCTCTGGCTGACAGCATGAGAACGATAAAGAATCAGTTCAGAAACATTACTTTTAGGTTCCTTCCTTCCTTCCTTCCTTCCTTCCTTCCTTCCTTCCTTCCTTCCTTCCTTCCTTCCTTCCTTCCTTCCTTCCTTCCTTCCTTCCTTCCTTCCTTCCTTCCGCCCCTTCCTTCCTTCCGCCCCTTCCGCCCCTTCCTTCCTTCCTTCCGCCCCTTCCTTCCTTCCGCCCCTTCCTTCCTTCCTTCCGCCACTTCCTTCCGCCACTTCCTTCCACCACTTCCTTCCTTCCTTCCTTCCGCCACTTCCTTCCGCTACTTCCTTCCTTCCTTCCGCCACTTCCTTCCTTCCGCCACTTCCTTCCTTCCGCCACTTCCTTCCTTCCTTCCGCCACTTCCTTCCTTCCTTCCGCCACTTCCTTCCTTCCGCCACTTCCTTCCTTCCTTCCGCCACTTCCTTCCTTCCGCCACTTCCTTCCTTCCTTCCGCCACTTCCTTCCTTCCGCCACTTCCTTCCTTCCTTCCGCCACTTCCTTCCGCCACTTCCTTCCGCCACTTCCTTCCTTCCCTCCTTCCCTCCTTCCCTCCTTCCCTCCTTCCCTCCTTCCTTCCCTTTCCCTTCATTCTTTACTGTTACATCTCTCTGCAAAGTCATGTTTCACCACCCCAGCAGTGTTCCAGGCCTTTTGGAAGTGACACACCACCTGGAATATCCCTGCTGACTCCAGTAATTGTCATTCTGTTTGATGTATGGAAGCAGTTGTACTTACACAATTTAAAATCTCGTAGATTTTTGTTCCCACAGGTCAAAATCTCACAGATTTTGACTGAGTAGAAGTCGGATGGGTTTTCATGTTGTGGAGCCCATGGGAGGTCCCAGGTCTGCCTGCTCCCACCAGCTGAGCTAGCACAGGACACTGCTGATCTGCAGAAACACTTGTGCTAATTTCCAGTTTTCGTTCACAGCCATGGTCTCCTTCCCTTTCTTCACACTTTCCTCATCCAAACAGGAACAAAGCTCAAAATTACTCGAGTCAGGCATTTTGGAGGAGCTTTATTTCCTGGGTGGAATTCCATCAGCCAGGGATATGTCTCAGTTGTGTCCCTGCACATTTTAAGGGGCTGGTTTGGTACAGAGACACCGTGATTCCTAGGAAAGCACAGATGCCACGTGTTTTCATGGCATCATCAGGCCCATGGAGGTGTTGAATCTCGAGTGGTTCATCCCCAGAACCTCTCTTCCACAAGTTCCAAACCTGAGGAATGCATGTTTATTTTCAAAGAGCCATGCATCTCTTTTTTTTATCCCTTTTCCACCTCTCTTTAATAACTTTCAGTCTTCTTTGCCTTTTCCTCTACTTGTGCTAGTTCAAGCACTTAAAGCTCTTAGATGTTTTAACTTATTTGTTATTTTGTTTATGGATAAATAGGGCTTAATTCCAACAGGCACTTCTTATTCAAAAGCAAAAAAGCACATAGAAAATCCTATTTTTCCATAGAGACTGGCTGATGTTGAGCCACATTTGAGCCTTGTGCTGGCAGTTTATGGCTGGCTATTTAGCAGCATGTGTCCATGACATGTTACATCTCAAAGAATCAGTCATGGCCATCTCCTTACATAAAACTCAAAACCTGAAGGTCCAGAGGACTGAAATGCCCCTGGTAATCCTTGCCATGGTGCTGCTGATGTTGTAGCACTGCCCTCTGCAATGCAGCTCAAAATTAGGAAACAACTTCCTTCTGCAGCCCTGGAGAAACTAAATTTCTTGCCCTAGGTTTTCAACAGGCACTGGCATTTTGCTGTAATCTTCAAGTTCAACATTCTGGCTGTTTTTTAACTGTTTGTTTTCGTTTCCACTAGGGCTGAATTAGACAAAGGACGGGAACAAGAAGAAATGGTTTTAAAGGAGAAGAAGCAGTGGTTTAATGGGGCCTGTGGTGGCAGATGGTGCTGATTACAGGTACATGGTGGGCAGAGCAGGATGTGAGTCACCCCTCTGTTTACACCAGTGAAACCAGAGTATCAAAAGCAACATTTGCAGAAATATCCACCAGATCAATCAGCAAATTTAATTGATGCAAAATATACAAATTTACAAACTACAATTAAACCCCCATCATTAAAAAAGCAGTGGGAAAGATAATTTAAGAATAAATGACAATTATTGTGGTGGTGTTTGCAGGGGTCCCAGGATGAGGGAAGAGATGAGAATCTTGACTCCATGTTTCAGAAGGGTGATTTATTGTTTTATGATATATATGGGTCCAGCATGGGTTGGACTCAATGATCTTGAAGATCTCTTCCAACCTAGAAATTCTGTGATTCTGTGATTCTGTGATATTGTACTAAAAGAAAATGATATACTAAGACTATACTAAAGGAAAAGAGACATCAGAAAGCTAGTGAAAGAAAACAATAGAATGATAACAAAATCTTGTGACTGCTCACAGCCTCGACACAGGTGGCTGTGATTGGTCATTAATTAAAAAGAATTCACACACTGGGTAAACAATTCTCCAAATCACATTCCAGAGCAGCAAAACATGGAGAAGCTGAAGCTTGTCAGCTTCTCAGGAGAAAAGATCCTGGCAAAGGGATTTTCATAAAATATGTTTGTGACAAGTTATTGTATCATATATGGCCACATTAGATGGGGGAAACCAATGGGAGAGGGCTGGAAAAGACTGTGAACTTAATTTTGAGGCTGAGAATCAGTCCTGCAGCAAAACTGAGTGATTGGTTTGGTCAGGAGCAGAGGCTGGACACAGAACAGACTCTCACCTCCCTGTTGCTGAGCAGCCTCCCTGTCCCAGGGACCTGAGGTGAAGCAGTGGCAGCAGTGGAAATGAAGCGTGAAATTAAGTCACAAGAGGTCAAACAGAATTCTCATTTCAATCATCGCAGACAAGTTTTATGGTCCAAGAAACAGGACCTTCAAGGCCTTTAGCTACATTTTTGAGAGGTAGACAACTGTCCAAGTGTGTTTCTCCCACCAAGTCCCAAACAGCGTAATGAGAACAGTCCTTATTAAAATAAAGCACTTGAAGTATGTTGTCAGAACGTATATGAATCAAGGGGTAAGTCTTCGTGGAAGGACGTGGAACATAAATGTTGAATTCCCCTCAGCTGAAGTAGAGGAAGAATGTATACAAAAGAAAATTACAAACGGAGAAAATGTGTTTTTACATTGCCGGCCAAGGGGCAGCTGACTGGGGGTGATATCCAATATGGGAAATGATGTATTTTCACAAATAATACCTTGGAGGTTGATGAATTAATGTGCTCTTTTGCCAAAGGGTGCTTTGTGTGTGGAGCACTACCAGTCACATTTTTTTTTTTTGGTTACTATACATTTGAAAGTCAGTAAAACTTATTTACAAGTGGATAAAACATCTGCCTACACAGATCACTCCTCAGTGTAAAATCCCTCATCGTGTGGAAGAGGTGTGAGAAGATATCAGGGAATATATTTACCTGAATAAAAGAGAGGAGCGGGTGGAAGTTTGGGAGGCTGTGATTTACATTCCTACTTTGGGGAGAGGATGGTGAATTTTGGAATGTGGATATTCCATTCTTCACCCACTTTTGCAGCACCTGAGCTTGGCCAGGACCACTGTGCATCCTGCCTGGGACACCAGAGGTGTGTACCAGACATCTTACTGACTTCTGGAACAATTTTCTGCCTTTGCAATCTTCCCAGCTCCTGGAAACATCTGGTGGATGTTGACTTATGTGAATAGAGCTTCTGCTTGCTCGCAAAGCAAAGACAGGAATTAGACCCATCCCAAATTTCTCCCTTGTCATCCCCTCAGGTTTCCATTCCTAAAAAAATGGGACTCCTACACCAAACCAGTGCCTTTCCATGTGCTTCTTTCAATAATCAGTCAGCACAGGCCTTTCAGTGAAACCTCCTTTTTCAGTAGAGCTAAGAGCAAGCACATGTGCAGACTGCTCTCTGGCCATAGTTAATTTTCTATTTCAAGCAGGTTTTGTTGCTCGTAGGCAGCTAAAAGATTTACCCACCCTCATTTCAATTCCTCCCTGATTTCCAGTGTGACTGGAAAAATGACTTCTCTGAAAACAGGACAAATGATTGCTTGGGCCAGTCTCCAGCATGACCATCTACATCATCCTTTTTTAATTGAAATATCCATGGTATTGAAGGATTAGCACCATGTATCTGACATTAACTTATTGAGGGTAACTAAGATGTGGCAAATCTTTTCTCTCCAGCCACTGCAGGTAGCTAATGGCTTAGCAACTGCTTTAATGGCTCAATTTTCCATACTGTTGAAGAAATTCCCAATTTACAGGTAACATTTCTCAGTCAAGTGTAAATAGTAAGTGAAAACAGACAGAGCTGTCAAGGGACACAAGATCTGAGTAATTATGAAACACTGGTTATATGATAATTCAAAATTTAGGATTTAAGATAAAAATATGTTTTCAAGATTTTCATCTTTTAAGATTAAATAGCAAGACAAAAGAGGTTAGTTTTTATCCAGCATTTCGACCTACTTCAGGAATAATGTTTCTCCTTTAATTAGCAGATTTTTGGAACAAAACTGTTCAGAACAGAAAGAGTGTTTGGCTCATTGTACAACATAAAAAAAAGCCTAACCAATATACTAACTTATACAAAGTAACTTTAGTGATCAGTAAGATGCTGCATGGAAAAAGAGCTATTATTATTTATCCTGAATTAGGGGATGAAATAGAGTAGGTAAAAAAAGTTCCATGAGAATCTGACCGGATTCACTTCTAATTCCCACAGTCTGGTTCAAACTGAAATGTGGGCATTGACAACTAAAACAATGCCACGGCATAAAAAGAAGCTCTCACTGGAAGAGATAGACTTGACCATGGATATTTTAATGAGGGGGCCACACTTGTATGGCAGAGATAATAATCCCCTTTCATGGGTGAGATATCTTTTATTTCATCATGAAAGCTACACTTGAGTATTACATTTGTCCACATTCAGCTCTGGGATCCAAGTGTGCGGCACTGCTTTGTCGCCCCCCGAGCTGTGCTTGGGCTCACAATGCAAATGTCACACTGGGGATGGCTGACTTGACATTGACAAGTGATTTCTTGGCTTTTAGGGGAAAAAAAAAAAACCCTTCTCCACATGACAGGTCCATCTCACTATAAGGCGATTGTGCTCTTTCACTCCCTGTCTTACACAGCAAGAACTGCACCGATAAAATACTGTGCTGGGCAAGAATTGAAAGAATGATGTTTTCCCTGATAATATTTTTTATTTTTCCACTGTGCATTCGTTTAACTAAATCCCTTATAAATTAATAGATTTATGAATCCCTTTAGGGCAGTTTACTTGTTGTATGCCACCATACATATTAAGAATGCCACAAGAATATTAAATGCAATAATTCACAATGCTGTGCTGCATTACCCTTCTCAGGTAATTAAGTCTCCGATTTTAATCCCACTGAAATAAGTAGTATAAAATGGATTTAATGAGTTTTGGACCAGCAGTCCTGGTATTCCAGTCCTGAACTCAGCTTCTTGGGGAGGATAGGAGCTGTGTATGAAAAATGAGCAAGAAATTTCACCCAAGAGTTTATCCAGACTTGTGCACTGTTTTCATAAATCCTTAGTGAGAGTTACTGGGACACAAAATTAATTAATCTTTATCCAGACAAAGCATATCAGAATGTGCCATCAGCAGTCAGCTGGCCCATGAGCTGGAGATCACAAGCAGTCAGGAATGTGTGCTGATTGCAGTACTTTGCGCTGAAACAATGAAGTCACAGATTAAGGCAATTATCAGTTCTGGTTCTTTTCCCTTTTCTAAGTAACCTCACGCAGTTACTGCAATGCTTATGAGAGCCACGGTTTCATTGTCACTTCTCACATTTGTTGACCTCATTGAAACCAGGAAGTTTGTTATTGAATTGAATTGGTAAATTGTATCTAAATTATTACCTTTGTTTACTGTGTTATACCCACCTGAATAAAATGAGCAGAGGGATAAAGCAAGCTCTGTGGAAGTATTCTTGTTTCATAAATGTGGAAATGGGGGAACTTCCTCAGTAAGTGTACCAGTATGAAGAGAAAATTTCCAGAGTTACTTACTACAGACACACGATTGCAGAGACCTGGCAGTGGAAGGGAGGAAAACAAGGAAAGAGAAATTAAAATGGAAAATAAATACCCATTGTAGAACTTGCTAATTCAAAAAAAATATCTTTTCAGTTTGTAATTTCAATGGTATCATTTACTGCAGAATTGCATCACTGTAACAATAAACAAAAGTAATATAAAATAAATGCTACTTACAGGCCATTCATCTCACTACCAGTTCTAGGCAGCTCTGCAGATTTTAAAATTGCACCACTTCCTTTTGATCAGGAATATAATCACCAAGTTTTATGGAACAAAAGGATTTGAATGGATAGAAGCAAACTAATTAGAACTGAAGTTAAAAGTCCAATTCCTCACAATATCCTTGCAAGTTTCATCTATCACATTTCTTGTAAAGTTGATAGTCCAGCAATGACCATTCCTGACCATTCCATCCCAAGTGAAGATCTTGTTCTTACCTCCTAAACAGGCCAAAACAACTTCTCTGTCCTAGTTTTATTCAAGGCTTACATGTTCTGTTAGGCTGTAATTCTTCTCCAAAACCCACCTCAGTCTCAAAATTTAATTTTTTTTTTCACCTTGATATCTTTGCCGCATTTTGACAGCAAAACACAGTGTAGTCTTCTAGGCTGAATTTTGGGTAGTGCCTAAATGTCCCCCCTTACCTGAGTCAGGGTGAGGCTGTAAAACTATAATATGGTTCATATTCCAATTTTTCTGTGCTGGGAATGAGTTGTTTGGCTGCAGTCTGGATGTCAGGAGGGTACTCATATGTGTAAACCTCAGAGGGGTTTACAGATCTCCCAAAAGGGCAGGGAGCTGGTCTACAAAATTCTCTGTCCTTCCCCTCATACCCGTAACAGATTGTCAAAATAAAAATGCACAAAGCCAGGTCCTGCCACTGCATTTTGAAATTATTACACCGGTGAAACAGAGCCCCTCATCCTTACCACCCTGATTTCACAGGGTTTGGCTTTAGATTAAGGTTTCCTTACAAACTCCTCGCTGTGTGCCACCATGCAGCAAATGGGCAGAATGAGCAAATCAAACCCATTCTGATTTAATTTTTCCCAGAAGTGTGAAGTTTATCAGCAGTCAAAATCCCTCCCCCTACCCCTGCAATGCTCGAGTGCAGAATGAGCCACACACCTGAGAAACAACCAGTACCCAAGGTGTTATCAAACCCAGGAATATCTTTGTTCCGTATGATGGTCTTGTAGCAGGAAGTGGGAAAACTCAGGAGAATTTTTCCCCTATCAGCACCAAATGGATTCTTTCCAGAAGAAAACGTGTTGTGTTTGTGTGTCATTTCTCTAGTGTTGTCACGTGTGACTTTTGGCACCTCCTGAACAGGGAAGAGGCTTTTTATAAGCCTGGAATTATGCTGAAGATGTATAAGAGCCTTAGCTATTGACTGTAGTTTTGGGTCAAAAAGGTGCTGAGTGGGGTCTCTGTGCCATGTAAGGGTGGCTTTGTGTGAGCCATGGGATGTGACTCTTCCCACCAGCACCAAGGGCACAACTACCTGACACAAACTCTGGGCGCTGCCAAATCAATGTATTTTATTAGGTTTATTACTAATGTATGAGGGCCTTCAATCCGAAATTAGAGATTCTTGTTGTTCCAGTTAGGTGGGGTCCTGAGGGGAGCATGTCCTGTTTAAAACCTATATTTTTTACCTGCCTATACATGGGGAGCATTCCTGCTAAATCCTGGATCTCAGACCAGGAGGGAGCAGCAGGTCAGGCCACAGTCTGACCTCACACAGGTTTTAAATTTCACCTATAATCTCCTAAGTGGAGTGCATTCACTTGGGCTGGTGAGTCCCAGCCTGGCTGCTAAAGCCAAGCACGAAGCTGGGAGTGGGAGCTCACTGAGACACCCCCAAATCACAAAAGCCCCTCCAAAGGAAAATAAAATCATTAATTGAGTTATCCCATGTGGGATGTAAAAACCTGCAAATGTCTCTGGTGCTCCGGCTTTGAATATTATTCATTATTATTATTATTGAGCCCTCAAATATTATATATATAAAATATATAATATATATAATATATATAATATATTATATATATATATTATATTATATATAATATATATAAAATATATTATATATAATATACAATATATATATATATAATATATATATAATATATATTATATATAATATAATATTATATATATAAATAATATATTATATATTTGGTATTTCCTTTAGCTTTGGGCATGCCAGCAAAGCAGGAATCAAAGAATCATGGAAAAGGTTGGGAAAGACCTCCAGACACCCAAAGGATGGGTCACAGCATGCAGAAGCTCTGCCCTCTGCCAGGGACCATCCAAACCCCTCAGCTGCCAGAGGAGGGAGGAGGAAAATGGAAATGGTGCACGGAGAAATTTTTTCCTGGCTCCTGAGGACACTGGAGAGGGAATTTCAGTCAGAATTGTGGGAACAAGGCAAAGCAGCTTTAAACATGGTCTGACCTGCTGGTCCATGAGAAACACACTCTCAGCCAGCTCTTTGCAAAATGTCAGGAGGGAAATGTAAAAATTTTACAAATTGCCCCGTAAAGTTGTCAAATGAAACTCTGAGTTGGAAAAATGACATTTTCATTCAATCTTGACTGCAAAATAAAAGCATCACAATGGCCCTAAAATAAAATATTTCATTTTATTAGGCTCTTCGTTTTGGCATAATAACAAGTTCCATTTACTCTGAATTGACTTTCCTCTCCCCCCCCCCCCTCCATTTATGATTCATGGTTTCATTTTTATGGAACAAAAGAAATATTTTTACCATCTCCTCTGCTCTGATTCTTACCCATTTTGTGCTTTAAAAGCTGCCATGAAAAGCCCTGGACAGCAGCTAGGTGGCATTGCTATTGTTTCTACTGCTTTTCTTGACATTCCCTTTGTTATGCAAAGATTGCATTACCTCTGTTTCCACAAACTGATGCTTTGAGGCAATTATTTATGATGTTTCATTAACTCTTCTCTGAATCACTGCTTTCTAAGAAAAGTTGTCTGTTTTCTTGGAGCAGCCTTTCTTCTTTGTACCCAAAGAAGAACATTTTATTATACTGTGTTTGCAAACGTGATCATAAGCACTATTAATGAATGATTCCTAATACGACTGTCCTAGCTTCCCTCTTTACTGTCATCTCATCAGTAAACAGAGTATAACAAGATGTTTTAGACAGAAAGTTTAATGTTTTTGCAGCAGCAAGTGTTACACATAAATCCCAATAAGAAATAATCACTACTATTATTTTACACATGAACCTACTTTTGAAATTAATTCTACATGACCTTTGGAAATTATTTATATTCTCTGCTAAGGTGGAGTAATCACACGCAGCCCAAAGCCTTCATGTTGCTCTGTCAGTGATGCACTGAGCAATGCTGAAACTGAAATCAGTTCAAAATCAAAATACACCTCGTCCTGACTTCCTTGTGGTCAGATTTTCCTTTGCTAAGGGATTATTTGTCTGATGAGCTGACTCTGATGGCAGTGGGATCCTCTTGGTGAGTGCTAATGCCCTCTCATAAGAAATTGTACTGAAAATCAACAAGGCCCATTCTCTCCATCCCCTAAAAAGTCTTCTTTGAACTGTGTGTGCCATCTGGCAGTCTCAGGTGTAAAAATACCACCAGATTTTCACAAAGCTCTGTTCAGGGGCACAAGCCAGGCTGTGGTCCTTGAGGTTGCTCTGGAGAAATCAGCAGGTGATTGAGAGGCACTTGTTGGGGCTTAGGGAAACTTCTGCAGAAAGGTGGTTTTGATCTAGGGGGAAACATCCACCAACAAACCTGAAAATGCATTTGACCCTCAAGTAGTGTCCAAACCAGATGGGAAATGTGGTCAGGAGAATTCAGTGCTCCTCTGTGTTGTACAAGAACTGCTGTCCTCCAGCAGTGATGCACAATAAACGGGTTGGGGATATTTTGTAGACATCCCCAAAAAGGTAAGAACCCTGCTGATGCCCAAGGCGAGTGCTGCTCCTTTCAGGGGGTTGCAACAGCTGCGGTCATTCAGCCCAACTTCCACAGACACTGAGTCTGGAGAGGAAATGTGGGTTTTTGTGGGGGATGAGGTCACAGCCAGATCCATCACCAAAAACCAGGCACAGTGGGGATGATCTCACTGACATCCCCCACTCTTCCTCCTGCCTTGCACCAGATGCAAGAGAGGGCAAGAGGGAAACTCTGCCTGTCCCTTTGCTGCCCCTTTTGGATTTTTTTTTCCACTGGTGGGCATCACTGCAGGGTTTTGCTCAAGCCTTCTGAGAAGGAATAATAACATTATCCCTCCCAGATCCATTTTTAAAGCAATTCCCACCTTTGGCACAAACAGCATGGATCCCTACTGGTGGATTAGTTTTAAAAAATCCGTGCGATTTTTTTCCCCAGCACAATCTGAGACTAAACCCCAATTGCACCAGTCATGAGTGAAGACAGACACTCAAATGTTCTCCTGCCCTTTGGTGGTGCAGAAGCAGTGCTAGGAGCTTATCATGGGCCTGTCAGCCAGGCAGAACTATGCCAAGCAACTCTTTCAAATGTGCCAAGGGCCTTGGGTGCCCAAAAATTCCTCTGTTTTGTCCAGCTCTGTTCTTTTTTCCAAAAAAAGACACACATGCTCTTTGCAGCCCTCCCTAGTCCTGGGCCAGGGAAGGGTTTGAGTGTGGCAGAGGTTAAAGCAGCCATAAAGCCTCACATCTAAGCCAAATTAACGCCGTGATTCCCCTGCCAAAAGGGAAGTTTTCATAGTCACTCATAAACCTTCCTTATCTGCTTTGTCCATAAAATGACAAACCCAGCAGTTTCACAAACCTGTGTGTCTTAGAATGCATCATCATATTTCTGTGTTGATTTGAATATTGTTGTCATCTGTGAATCAGTAAAAATCAAGGACTATTTCTTACTCTCTGTTACAAAGCACAACATTTATGTGTAAAACAGATATAACACGCTCTTAAAGCAAACCTACTCTTGCTAAATATTCAGGGCAAAATAGCCTTCTTAAAAAATTGCTTTAGAGGAGGAATGAAGGGGAAAGACATTGAATTTTAAGTCCTACGACACCCATGCTTTGATTACCAGGAAAAAAAAATAAATTAAATCACTCTGCGCTGCCGAAGTAAAAAGATATTGGGTCAACTGAAAGATTTTGATTTATCTAAGTAATAATAAATAAATAAGCAGTTTTGTAACGATTCATCACAGCTGGCTGGTTCCGGTGACAGAAGAGGCAGTCTTGGGGTGCATCCAAGTTATATTTGTGCTCCAGTGCCTGGGGAGGTTTGGTTAACAAGCTCTGATGGCTCTTGGAGAGGAGGACACTGCTACAAAAGTTGTGGGGAAGAGTGTTCTTGGATGATTTGTGTCCTGGTAAACAATCCTGAGGAACATGAAGGAAACCTTTGATGTCCTGAGCACCTTTCTTTTCAAGGGGTAGAGAAAGCTCCTTTGTGCCAAAACCAGAAGGTATTGGAGCACTCATCAGAGCCCAGGATAACCACAAAAACAGTGAGATTGAGCAGCTAGCTTTACAGAAGAGACACACAGAAAAAAAGCAGCAAAATAACACCAAGCAGTTGAGCTTATTTGGATCCGCTCCTGGAAGTAGATTTTGAGCCAAAGTGAATATAGTGTACTAACTCCAGCACGTACAATATAAACCCAAAAGCTCACATGTCTGTAAAACAATATATCCTCACCAACACACACACACACAAAGCACACACAAAGCACAAACAAATCTCACCAGACACCATCATTAAAAATCTGCTCTAAAACTGTCTTTACCTTTTAAAGCAAAAAAACCTGTTGTTTTACTTGGATTTATCTATGCACTTATTTATTTCTCCAAACCCCAAGCACATTAAGAAAGGTGGATATTTCAGGTTCCAGAACATGTTCATTTGAAGCCTAGAGGCTCTTTTGGTAGATGGTTAGTTTTCTACAGATGCCAACTCTGCCAGAATAAATCTCATGTGACTCCAAAATTAAAATTTGCATAATTTTGTTATCACCTAAAAATATTTTAAAAGTATTTTATGCAGTATTTTTACTTCCTCCGTGTTACAGCTTAAAATTTCACTTTTCTACTGGTAGAATTTTTTTTCCAGTCATTACAAGGCTTTTCTCCCCCAAGTTGGTTTTGTACTCGTACTTTGGAAAAAACCTCTCTTTGAAGTGTCTTAGAAGTATTATTTTTATAAGACCAGCTCCAAATTGCCATGTAAATTCTGTTAAACTTGGTGAGTCTTCTACAATACAAACAATACTCTTCCTCATCAAGGTTTTTCAGAATTTTGATTAAGTTATGTTTTTTACTTATGCCTTTACTTATACCTTACTTATGCCTATGGTTTTTAATTATGCCTTTAAATTAGAATTTTAAAAGTCTGTGGCTTTTTTTTTTTGTGTTGACCAGTGCCAGGCTGAGAGTTGGACTCAATCTTTGTGGGTCCCTTCCATCCCTGTCCCGTGATTCTCTTTTGCTCCATTTGTTTTACAAAAACTGTAGTGAAAATGCCATATTTTTATATCAGTTCTGAAGCCACTTCAATGCTCATAAATGCAATTATTCGGTTGTAAAGATGTCCTGTCATGGACTCAACCTTACCGAGCTGCAGCCTGCAGTTGTGATATCACTGAATTTTTTATAATATCCCTCTCTTTCATAGAGAGGAGGGTTATTCAAGGTCATGCCTTTCAGGAATAACTGAATAATTCAGGAGAGCCAGTCCCATAGCAGGGAGAGAGTGGTCCTAAAGTAAAGACTCTGAAAAAAACCCAGAACCCGTAACAGAGGATGCACAAAGGTTCAGCTTCATCTTGCCTGCCACTTGGTTTTGAACTTGAAATCAAAGTGTTTTGAAATAAAGACAGATGAGGAGCCCAAGGGAATGTTTTCTCCTGACAGAGCCTTTGGGAGTTTGCATTCTCACAAAATGCAGCCTTGGCTTGGCTGCTTGCCTGTGTTTGATGGCTGCACTGATAAGAAGAGGTCATAACCTCAGGGTATGCTCTGGCTTGATAAAATCAAAGTATCTTCCAAGAAAACAGCTATGAAGAGGCAGCAACAGGAAAGGTCTTCTTGAGGAAAGCAAAAAGTAGCATTAAAAGGGGCAGGAATTAAGGAAAAGGGGAGAGTGATGGGGGGGGGGGGCAGAAAATGGCAGAAAAAGGTGGGATGGAAAAGATGAGACATAAAAAATGAGACTTGCAGAAAAGAAGGGTAACAGCAAAAGGTAAGGTAAGGAAGTTAAAGAAATGGAAGGAAACTGAAGGTGCTGGTAAAAAGAAAAAGGAGAGAAGCAGAGATGATGCAAAAACTTCAAGAGGCAAAAGGTAATGGAAAAAGACAAGGGGACCCCACAGTAGTTGTCCCATTCCTGGCAGTGCCCAAGGCCAGGTTGGACACTGTGGCTCGGAGCAGCCTGGGACAGGGGAAGGTGTCCCTGCCCTGGCAGGAGATGGCAGCTAGATGGGATTTAAGGTCCCTTCCAACCCAAATCATCTTGTGATTTTCTGGGAAGAGAAGCTTTCCCTGTTGGAGACACTGATGAGCATTGCAGGGAAGCCCATGAGGGTGATGAAGAGGAGACCTGAGGCAAAGCAGCAGTAGAGGACTTGCCTTGGCTGAGATCAGCTGAGGAGAAATTGCTATTTGCCTCCAAAAACTAAGTGTTAATTCCCCCCTGGGAAAGGGAAATGAGATCTCCTCTGGCAGTCTGCCTTGCAGATGGTATTATCCTCCCAGAACTGCGAGTGTGCACGGGAATGGTGTTTAGGCTCCAGATGAAGAACCATTGTCAGCAACCTGCTGGAAATGATGGAGAGCTCTCCATTGAGTCTGGAGGTGACTCTAAGCCAGGGAAAAGAAAGGATACCCTCAAGAACAAGGCTCTGACACCAAGAGAGGCTGATGCCTTGTGAAGGCTGCCCTAGAACAGAGGCTGGGCAGAGTTCCAGAATAAAGCAGGGATTTATTAACAGGATCTCCTCCATGGATCCACCCTGGGCAGCACAAGAGCCCAGCCAGGGCTGCACCCAAGATGAACCAAAATGGTCACAAAATGAACCCAAAATTGTCACAAAATAAACCCAAGATGAACCAAAGTCCCAAAATGCGCAACTGCTCCCGGGGTCTCTCCCTGGGATCAGTTCTGCTCCATTTGCATCTTGCAGTTCATTGTCCCATTCCAGCTTTAGCCCCTGCAGTCCCACCCTGCTTGTTTTTCTCTCTCCAGCCCACGGGGTTTGTGCTCCTGGGCTGAGATTTGGTTCATTTGTCCTTGGTGCCCAGCTGGAGCAGGAATTGTTTTGTCTCCCTGCCCTGTGCACAGAGCTCAGCATCCCATAATCTGAAGCCCAGACCCACCCACTAAAGCAGCACAGAATCTGAAAAATATCAAAGCTGAAACCTGAGGCATCAAGGGGGCTCAGTCCGGGAGAATGGGACTGCAGGAGTCACACCAAAGCCCAAAGGCAAAAATGCAAAGCCCTGCCCTGTGCAAGGAGATCAAGGGGATGAATGCTCTGTTTTGGGATGTCCAGCTTGGGAAAGACCTGGGTGAACCAGAGTGAGGGTGGGGATGTCCCCACAGTGATTGGGAGTATCTGTCCTTTGCACCTTGAGTGCTGGGGGCTGCTCTGGGCCCCTCACAAGAGAGACACTGAGGGGCTGGAGTGTGTCCAGGGAAGGGAACGGAGCTGGGAAGGGAATGGAGCCCCAGGAGAGGCTGAGGGAGCTGGGCAGGGGCTCAGCCTGCAGCAAAGGAGGCTCAGGGGGCCCTTGTGGCTCTGCACGGCTCCTGCCAGGACAGTGCAGACAGGTAGGGGCCAGGCTCTGCTTGCAAACAATAATTGATAAGACCAAGAGTAAATGGTGCTGGGAAGGCTTAGGTGGGATATTACCAAAAAAAATCTTCACTGAGGGAGTGTTCAGGCATTGGAACAGGCTTTCCAGGACAGTGGTGGAGTCACTGTCCCTGGAGCTGGTCAGAGCATGTGTGGCTGTGGCATTTGATGACATGGCTCAGTGGCAAAGGTGACCGTGGCGCTGGGTTGGTGGCTCCAGGGTGACCTCAGCGCTGGTTTCCAACCTTAACTTAATTCTGTGATTCCATGGTTTCGTAATGAGAGGCTGTGGGACTGGGGCTGATCCAAGCAGGATTGAGGGTTGTGTCAGCAGCCTCAGAGCCTGGGGAATGCCACTGGGGAGATGGAGACGGGCCCTTGACAACACTGTGATTAACTGGAATCTTAAGAGTTCAATGAATGAGCGAGAGATCATTATCTCCACATCTCCCAGAATAAAAATTTTCCCATGGCTGTGTAATTTGTATTTAAGACTGAGCTACACAGATTGAAATCCTTATGAAAGACGGTTGATGGAAGTCTGGTCTCAACCCTCCTTGCACCAAATATATAGTTATAATGGCAGCTACAATTTGAGCGGATAAGATTGAGCTGTAATTTCATCAGACACTTAAAAATACATTATAGCCATTAATTCTGTACTTACCCCTGAATGTCCAGGACATTCAGAACATGATTTCCAGCTGTATGGTCAGCAAACAAAAAGATCTCACCTCCAAGGAACTGTCATGTACATTTCACAGTATAGTCTAGACAGCAATGAACAACGGCATGTGGAAATCCGGCCTTTCATTATTTTCCAGGACATGCCATTAAAAAACCAAAGAGTTTGTCAGTCACTCTAGTGAGTAAAGCAACACTGTACATGATGTTTAGCATGAGAAACAGGCAGCACTTTTATTTCGAATTGGGAACGCTATTATTTTCTATCAGTATTTAGGATTTCTGTGTTTGTGCTGATTCACTTCCACTGAAACCAACAGAAGGAGAAGGATGGAGGAGTGACTGCCCTCCTTTTAATGGTGGATTATGCATTTTCACAAAGGGCCTGATACAAGGCCCTTTGTCTAAAGTGGATTGAAAGGCTTTTACTCACTTTGATGGCAGTTGTATCAGGTCCTAAGAAGAATAAAAGTCTTATGAAAAGCTGCTGCTACTGCTGTATTTGGAGAAGTAATTAATAGCAAGGTTAGAGAGAGATCAAAGGGCTATGGTGGGTAATTAGAAACGTGGGGGAAACTGCTTCTTATAAAACAAAACTGTACCAAAAAAAAAAAAGGAATAAAAAATAAAGCTGCGCATTGCTGTCCTCCCAAACGAAAAATATGTTTCTGATTTCTGTTTCAAAACAGGCTCAGAAAAATAGACTCTAATTTGTTTCTCTCTGCTGCTTTAGCCAGTCATGGTAAAACTCAGTTATGCCAATGAGAAGCAATGAGAGCGACCTAGACAGATGACTGCTCACTCATTTTTTCATTAGGAGAGCAGCAGTGAGAACCCATTTCACTGCAGGCAGAGAATTAGAGGATTAGGTTCATTTGCTGCACTTTTACTTTGGCCTCCATGTGGTCCCCATCTGGAGCTGTCGGGAGAGGAGAGCTTGACAGCACATGCTGGCCAGCTCTTCCCCACTTTGTTTGTGCTGATGTGACTCCTGGGCCCAAAGCAGTGACACAAACCCTCCCCGGGCTGCTCCAGCTGCCCCCCAGCCCAACCCTGAGCCCCTCCCCTGGGTGCCCATCCTCACCTCAGGCATCTTCCCCCTCCTCACAACGGAAGGGAGGGTCAGGCCTGGAGGGAAGGGAAGGATTCTTTCCTTTGCTAAATGGAGTTTTATTTGGGATTCTGCAGAGGAGGGAATTTCTGTCGGGGGGTTTGTGGTGGAAACCAGGCTGCAAAATGTGATGCTCACAGCATCTTCAGGGTCCTGCTTGCTGTCCCCTCTGGCTGCCTCCCCAGCCAGGGTATCCAGGAGTGGCATTTACAGCTCAGAAAAGCCATGTGGGGCTGTGTGACCAAAACATCAGCTGCCATTTACCATGGGCCCCAGTGCCAGAGCCGTTCCCCTGCAGCAGGAAGGGGGAAGAGCCCAGGGCAGTGTTTGAGGATAATGTGAGGTCTGGGTAGGGGCCATGGGCTGGGGATGAGGCAGTCACTAACACGGGATGAGGCTCATGGTGGGCAGGAAGGACAACAGATGGCATGAAAATCCACTCTTCCCTAATTTTCCTTCAAGGAGATCATACTGACGGGAAACAGGCCAAAATTTTCCAGAGTCTCAGAGCCTTAGCAAAGAGTTATTACGTTTCCATGATTCAGGAAGCAAGAATTTTCTGTCTCTTTCATTCACAGTGTCTTCTCCAGCTGTGGAAAGCTCCCACATTTGCTTCAGAGGGTACCTTTGAACCATGGAGAGACAAAGCTTCCACAGTCAGGAGAGCCATTTCCCCACCACCACAACCAAGACAATGAAAGCCCTGGCAGTGGGCAATGCTACCACTTGGCCCTTTATCCATTTATTATTTCACATGCAAGGTAATGCATCTCCTAGTGATGATGAAGTCATCAGGCTTTTAATTTCTTACATCGTGTTGACATCACTCTTTTGGGTTCTTTGCCTCATGTTTTAAAATTCTGTGTGCTTTTCTCAGTGAAATACATGCCCTGTGGTTCCACCTGCTGTTCTGGGGGAGGTTCAGGGATTGGGATCCAGGCCAGGGAATGACCAAGCCCTGCAGATGCCTGTGCTGTAGGTGGCACTCTGGCCTGGCTCACCAAAACCCTGCCCTGGCCTCTGTTTGCCATCACCCTGCAGCTGGAGGTGCAGCCCTTAGGCAGAGACATAAACCAGAGGTTCGGGCAAATTGCCATCATTAAAAACGCCACTTTCCCTGCAACAGTAGGAGTGTTACCTCCAGAGCTCCAGCCAGCTTTTAATTTGAGAAATTTACATGTAGCTTACCTAGAGTTCTCATGGCGTTTTCAGCCAGATAAGGCAATTTAAGGTTTTTCCCCGGCTGCTGCCACATTCTGTGGTGCTGCTCTGTGTTGCTGCACAGCTGCTGGGTCTCACCTCGAGGTGGCTGCACAGCAGCTGTTGACAAAGTGATTCTACATTTACAACATGTGTAAATTGTGTTTGGTGGAGTTTGTAAAGCACGCCGAGGTCTCTCTGGATTAAATGCGAGGCAGTTACCAATTATGCACATCCTCGCCCCAAAATTCGTGTTTGCAGAATTGTTTAGCCCTAATGGGTGCTGCAGCCACGCATCCCGAAAAGGACTCTTAATTCTCCCCACGTCAGTAAAAGATGTGTTAATAGCAAATGGCTATATTCATGTGAACTTATCAAAGGAAAGCTTCGACTGTTTTGCTCGGGCACAGCGACTTCAAAGACATCTCCATTCATTCATGTGCTACAGCCCAGCCTGGCCGAGGATGAACGCTGAGTAAACACGGCGAGAGAGAAAATAAGATAAGGAGCAGGGGAGGTTGAACAAAGAGAGAACACATTTCACTCTTCCCACCGCCCTACATGGGTTTAAGTGCCTGACCGTGAGCCCCAATTATGTTATTCTTGAAGTCCCTTTGAAGCAAGCTCTTATATTCTGAGGAGTCACAGGAAGGGATGTTTTTGTGCAGTTTTTGTGCAGTTCAGCAGCCCTTAATGGACTTCATATGGTCTCTGATTTTTCAAAGCAGCCTTCCTTATCATGGCTACAGAAGAGCTCTTTTGTCTTATCTGCAAATTCTCTGTAACAAATTTATCACTCTCCGAAACCTTGCTAAAATAAATCTCCCTCCAATGCTGAAGATGCACATGAGGCGACAAACTTGATTAAATATTGGTTCAAGCAAAAGTCAAAGTACAAATACAAACCTAAGATCAACTACACTGCTGTCTGTCCTAGTGCATCAGGTTCAGACCCAGCACAGAGTTCAAACTTGATGCTGAGGGCCACAAGAAGCAGAGTCTGGTCTCTTGGACTTCCAAAATTCTCTTGGACTCTTGGCTGAAGTATCCTGTGTTGTGGGTTTTTTGGGTTTTTTTGGTTGACTGTGTGTTCTTCTGTTTTTTGGTTTTTGGAGGTGGGTTTTTTTTCGGGTTCTTTTGGGTTTTGAGGGTTTTTTTTGAAGTTTTTTGTGGGTTTTTTGGTGTTTTGGGTTTTGATTTTGGTGTTTTGGGGTTGGGGTTTTTTTGGTGTTTTGGGTTTTGGTGTTTTGTGGTTTTTTTGGTGTTTTGGTTTCTGTTTTGTTTTGGTTTTGTTTGTTGGCTTGTGTGTGTTTTGTGCTTTGCTGCTTTACTTCTTTTTTCTTAATTCTGTGCATTAATTAAAGAGGACATGCATTAGCTATTAACTTTGACTTCAAGTGTGACTTTATTGAAAAGAAAACCAGCCATGAATAGTCCCTGACTATTTCAAAGTATGATGTTATTCCTCTAAACATGTCGTGAAAGTAGCAAAGCTACGGCCTCCTTTTTTACAGCTGTGTGTGCAACACGAGCCAATGAAGCTCTTGGCTTCTTGCTGCAAGGCTCAGAGAGGAAAAAAAAAAAAGAAAGAAAAAGATGAAGAAAAAAAAGAAGAATGCGTTTATTATCTGCTTATCAGTCTCTTCCTCTTGGAGTAGCTGCCCACTTTGTTTGAGTGAGAGCAGCTTCTGCAATTCAAAGCCTGAAACCTTCATCTGAACCTGATGCTACAGCTGGGCAGGATTCTCAGCTGTGCCCTGCACAGATAAGGCAATATTTCACCCAGACTGGTTGGGTGGGGAGATTTAGCATGTTCAGGAAAAAAAAATAGAGCTTTTTTTAGGGATGTGGAGCTTTATTGCTCATATTTCCTGGCAGCTGGTGACTGTGGTCCACAGAATATCTGTAAAATAGCTTACATGCCATCTGAACTGTAAAACAATGTTATAAAATATATATATATATATAGATACTTATTGTCTTACTAAGGAGTACAACGCAAAAATTATAAGGCAAAACCAAACTTGACTTTAAAAATCAAAAGCCAAGTTATCCAGTGTCATATCAATTTAATATAAATATCTACAGCCAGCTTTGCTTTCCACTGGAATACTTAGAACCCATTAAGTAAAAAAAAATGGGGTATGTGACCAGGTTGATCGTTTGTAGTCCAGACTTTTACACTGCCAAACCACCTACCTCTTGTTTGTTTTTTTTTTCAATCTGTTTAGACTTTTTCTCAGCCAGTACTCTTCCACTCATAAGACCACTATATCACTGAGCAATCTTGATACGTGCATCATATCAGAAGCGTGTTATCTTCTCAGTGTCCTTTGTTTCACTGCTTGGTTTCTGAAAACTCTCTGCTGAAATCTGAAATGGTCCTTTCTGGAGCTGTCTGTACAGAGAAACGCTGATTTCTTGGTCTGCAGCCAGGTTGGCTGGCTGCCCCTTTCTAAGTAGGGAGACTAAAGTGGATCTTTCAAACTTAAATTTAAATTTAAATACTCTTAGTGGCGTAGGAATGAGATCACTTCCTCAGTTAATAACTGCCAGGGACACTGCTTTACATTGCTCAGTGGAAAAAAGAATAAAAATTGTAGACATTATTAGCCTGCAAAGATTTCTGAGAATTCCCCATTTTACTCTGATATGAATTAAAAAAAGAAAAAATGTCCCATGACTGGCAAGCACACTATTTTTTCAGGTGGCTGTAATGTACATCAGTAATTTACATCATAAGGAAAACGATGTATAAATGACATTTCATGATTTTTTGGTCACTGACTGATTTCTTCTCTTGGTAGTTTGGTACAAATAGTTTATCTATTACGAATAGTTTATCTGTTAAATTTGTGTGGCAGTCTTTTGGTTAGCGGAATTAAAAATCAAGGTGCTGTGATCCAAAAAGAGCATCCAGGCAGATCACTGGGCTATTTTGATTCCAGTCTTAAAAAGAGCTATAAATGATACCTCTAGGCAGATCACACTGCATTATTTAGGCATAATTTCCTTGCGCTGGACTCCATTCTATAATTCAAAAACCAACCCAGAAACTTATGATTTTTCAGCCTTCCTGGTTTTTTATTAAAAAACAAAACAAAAGCAAAACAAACTCTCCCAAACCCCCCAAAAAATCAACAAAACCTACAAACAAACAAACAAACAAACAAAAACCCCACAAAACCAACAAAAAAGCCTACAAAAAAGTGTGAAAAATTAATCTTTTTGTAAGCAACACTTGGTAAGTTCCCTGCTGCTTTCACCTGCATAAATAATCTGCAAGATATATCAGTATCTAGGCATAGTTTTTCAGAGGAAAAGAGATAAGAAGGTCTTTATTCAAGGTGCTAGATTCTTCTTCCTGATCTCTGAAGTCAGATGTGGCACAAAGGAACGCAAAATCAATAAAATAAATAAAATCATTAAAATAACCCCAAAACCAACCCAGATGCTCTATGGTAGGGTTTCACTTTTGGTACAATGGTGCTCCTTTATAATTTATTAAGACGTGTTTTTGATTTTTTTTTCTTGTCTTATATTTATTTTCTCTTTTATTATTTTAGTTTTAGTATTTGCCTTCCTAACCCTACAGCTTGTTTTAGCGTAATTTAGAGGAAAGATGTAACAGCAGCCAGGAAAGGAAGCTGAGTCTCTTACCAGCTTATGCCTGGTTAGCTGAGTCTGGGAAGCTTAGTTTGCCTTTGGAGGGAACTTTGAAGCTGTTAACATCCTTGCAAATTGGATAAGTGTCGTGTTACAGTGGCTTGTATCCCCTATAGATAGGACCCTTATCTGCTTTGAACTTCAAAAACAACCTCAGAAAAATCAAAATGCCCTTAGCAGGCAAGAACTCACTTTCCACACTCAGGTTCAGATTTCCAGAGCAGTAAAAAAACCCTCTTCTTTTTTTTCTTTTTTTTTTTTTTTCAATCCACTGAAAGCAGGAAGCAGGGCTAACATGTCTGTAGCAAAATAAGAGTTCCATCCTTCCTATTTAAGTTCTTTTGAGGAGGAAGCTCTTGTGATCGTGGATATATTCCTGATACAGAAAAAAATTGGCTGTGTAAGTGTGTATTGCTCACTGGAGCAGCATTGTTACAGTCAGGCCCTGCAGCATCATTTTATTTGGGCTGAGACAGCTGAAACCTTTTTAAATTGTTTGGACTGCCCATGCCAGGAACATAAATCAGAAAGTTTTCCTTTCACGCAGTCGCAGGTTCTTGGTGGGTTGATTTTTTTCTTCTCCTGGAGTAATAATTGCGGACGTAGTTAATCGAGCTGAGACTGTGTCAGGAGATAGATGTAATTAATTCTGGCAATGAGGCCTTGCCAGCCATTTATAAACACGGTGAGAAGGGATTTGGCTCTGCTCTCGTCCTCCCAGGGACACTGCTGAGACTGCAAACCAGCCCACCACCGGCCTGGCCCTGCTGCAGCTTAGACGGCACAAAAGCCCCCAAAATTCTACCAAACCACCGCACAAATATCCTATTATTCCTTCCATCCCAGTGAAATGCTGCTTCTTAGCCTAACTCTGACTTGTTTGCAGCTATTTCCCATCCCAGTGTGATTTCCCACTGGAGCACAGGGCTCTTCAAAACTTGATGCCCGTCCCTTGGAACAGGGTCTGGAAACCCAGGGCACCACAGGGATTATTTCCCTGAAATATTCCCTCCCCAGGGGAGCACTGACTCTGACCTTCATTCATGGAGAAAATTTCCCTGACTTCAAGACAGACTGGAATCCACAAAAGTGTGAAATAGATTATAGAGAGCAGTGTAGGTGAATCACTTGGTGAGAAATTGAGGTTTTGGGGTTTTTAGTGTGTTGTGGATGGCAGCAAGATGGAGGGCACAGGGTGTTGTCCTGGGCTTCTTCTTCATGCTTCTTCTTCCTTCTTCTCCATGGGTTTGGGTGGCATTTTGTAACTGGGCAGGAAAGTCCTCATTGCAACTCTTTGGGATCAGTTATTGGGTTAAGAGGGAAAATAATCCAGGTGTCAGTTCTTAATTGGACATTTACTCTTAAAAGACCTTGTAACAAGAGATTGTTGGCCATTTTGTGCCTTCTAATGAAAAGCTGCTGAACTCACAGTAGTGAGACTGTTTTAGTGATAAGAAATAATAAACACCTGAGTCTAAACACAAATTACTGTCTCAAGTGCCTTCAACCCAGACCCAGAGAAACCCACAACTGGTACCACCACAACAGGGGAGTCTCTGCACTCCCTCATCTTCCTGGAACCATGTGTTTTATTTATTTATCTCAGTTTGCAATGACTTCTGAGTCTCTTGCTGGCATCAGTAAGGTAAAGGATCCCACAGATGTCCACAAGAGCTCCCTGAAAAATTCATCTGGGAGGTTCAGCATTTGGATAAAATCACAACTGTGATGAAGCCAGGCAGAATTTTGCCACCGAATTCCCGGGGGAGGTGGGGGGAAAAAAATACTGTATTGTTTAGCATCGTCTTTATCTGAAGACAGCATGTGTCAAAGCAAGTCCAAGTGTGGATTTTCGCTGGCTGCATTTCCGGTAATTGTTTGTTTGGTTTTTGTTCAGAGATGCAGCGGCGGCTGATCCTGGCTGCGGCCTGCACTAGGCCGCGGCCTCCATGTCGCTCCGACCCCCTCACAGCCTTTCACCTCTGCTGCAGTGCAGACGTGTCACACGCCCACACCATCCAGAGGGCCCTTGAAAGTTCAGAAGTTCTATTTTTATGAGCTGTGAAAGCTCCAGTAAGTGAGAAATGTATCCGCTCCGAGATAACACAAATATAGCGCACCAGCGAGTGGGTCACAGGATTTTTACAATACTTGAGAAACATCACGGCAAAAAAAAAACCAACCTTTTCCGGTGCTTTCTGAACTCTCAAACAGCTCTGCCCTCAGATAAATTGTGACTGATCCTGCAAACACTCCACTGCAGCCATGGAGTGGGTGCCCAGTGCCAGCCCAAGGAGTCTGCTGAGCACAGGAGAACCATTCCTAGGATTAAAAGTCACCCCACAGCCTAAATGCTTTGCTGGAGAAAGGCTAGAGCAACCACTGTGTTAGAGAATTAACCTCCTAAGCTTAATAGTAGAATTCAAAGGGACAGGCTTATAATTCCTACAGGTAAACTCAGTTCTTATCCCAAAGCACTCTGAAGTCTATAGCTGTCTTGTGTCCCTTAAAACCAAATTTCTTTAGAAACAACCTGACAGAGTAACTGCATAGGGTGGAACCAGCCACCATATTAATTCTGTTTTCATGGATTAATATTTAATTCACATCAATCGCTGAAGCTGAAAAGTCTATTTGAGTGAGCAGGGATTTAATAAATTGACTGGAGGGCTCCTGGATCTTCTCTTTAGTGTCAGGTGAACACTGAACAGCTCAGGTCTGGCAAGGACTCCTTGGACAATCATCACACATCTCTAGGCCTGCTCAGATGGGGAAAGTTCTTTTGAAGAGAAATTTCCAAGCACCTCCCTATCCTGTGCTTTATTTTCCTCCAGGAAGGATGCATCAAGGTGAATGAGGTCACTTTGGATGAAACTGAATGGATGAAATGGATACAGGAGCATCTTTGGAGCACTTTGTGGCTGGCAACCAGCTCACAAGACCACACTGGATATTTTCTGAAAGAATGGAGATTAAAAACCCCAGAAATGTGTAGAGTGGAGATGTTGCAGCCTGAGCAGCACCTGTTCAGATGCACCTCCACTGGTCCTCAACACGGTGATGGGAGCATGGCACAGACATCAGAATCCCATCATTTGGGTTATTTTGACACATCATCCCTTTCACAGGAGTTCTTGTATTGTAGCACTTAGGAATGTTATTAACTACCTGAGATCTCACACCTTGCCTCATTCTTGGAAGTCCCATTGCAGCTTGACATATTTTTCTCAAACTCACTTCAGTTATTTCAGGTTGCCTCAGAATCTTCTGCCATTCTTGTCCCACCTTGTCCCACTGCTAATTTTTAATTAAAATATTTTTCTTAAATGTTATGTCAGGGGCCTTGCTGTTTCCTAAAGTTAACCCTTTTACTTGAAATTGTTACTGTGATGTGACAAAATAATTTATTCCTTTTAGTATATTTTCTTGCATGGAGTACTTATTACTAGGAAGACTGAGAGTAGCTGACCCTGTTCCTTTGGGCAAAACAACATTGCAAGGGTTGCTTTACAGACAATATAAAAATATTTACAAAATAATAAACAAGGGTTGTTGGCCCCTAATCCCACAGAATGGAATTAGGAAATGGAATTAGGAAATGCTTAGTGTGGATCCTTCTGGAGCTGTTGCTTGTGCCTCTCCGTCAATCCCCAGGCGCATCTGCCATCACCATCTTCCTCTCCATTGCAGCTGTCCTTCACCTTCTTCCTGCAGCTCATTTTTACCAAACTGCACAATAAAATGGCCTGAGAGCCATTGGGAATTGGAGACAAAATCAGGCAAACTCAGCTCAGCCTTTAGAGCTTGCTTTTTTCTAGAAAGGATGGGCACCTACATCTGGGTGTTTCATAACATAAAAGCATGATTGCCTCAGAAAAAACTCAAGCTGTTTTGTCCCAGCCACAAACACCAATCTGGCACTGCTCTTCATGAAAGCTGGGGCTTCATCAAAAGGTAGCTTTGGGGAGGAGAAAACCCTCAGCTGTGTCTGCTGCTGGTGCTGGGTCCAGCTGGTGGTGCCCATGTCAGGCTTCCCCACCTCCCAAATTCCTCTGGAGCTGGAGGAGGCTTTGCTGAGCCACTGGTCCTTCAGCTGTCCCTTGAGCCCACGTGTTCCTGCAGCCACTGGCTCGTTCCACATCTGCCTGGGAGGAGGAGGAGGGATGGAACGATGACACAACCCGATTGCTGTCCTTGTCCTGTCCCTGCCAAGGCAAGCAGCAAACCAACCCATCTCCCAGGGCCCTGGGGGGAAATGGGCTGCACAGCACCACACAAACACTTAAACTGGGGGCTGCAAGCACAGCTCGTGGCAATTTATAATTGCCATTTCCACATGGCACTAAATGCTAATGCAAAAAGTACTGAGGACTCCTTTCTAATACATTTCAAAGCGAAATTGGAAACATATTTCTGTGTAACAAGTCACTAGGCACAACTTCTTGGGGAATAATGGTCAATGTTTTATGGGATTGCTTGTTAAAGCTGTATCTAAATGGGAAGGACCCCAGGGAAGCTGGCATGAACAGTAAACATTCAAAGGAATAATTTGTGGTGACAAGTGATTCCTTCAGTATTTATTTAACATTTAAAATTTGTCTGAATGGAGGAGGAGGCCAAGGGCTGTGATTTGCTCCTGACTGTCTGTCTCTTGTTCGCCACGGGTTTCTCCAGGTTAAGGAAGCCCCTGGGAGGGGAGATAGCCCAGCTGATTCCTGGAAGCCATAAAGCTGAGGAGGTTTGCTCATTGTCCTGTGTGGCTGGCTGTGCTCACACGGACCTCGTAACACATGCCACGCTTTGGGTCGTTTCCCTTCCCCTGGTGAAAAATAAAGGAGCACAGTTTGTTTCTTAAAGTGCTCCGTGAGCAGCATTTTCCAAAGTACCAAAAAGGACCCAGGACACCGTGCTGAACTCAGAGCCTGTTTTACTAGGGGGAAAAAAAAAATTAAAAAGAGGATTAGATGGCCGTGATTCAGCCTGGCCTTGGCCACAGTTGTGTTCACCCCAAAGTGCTGGACTGCACACTTACAGTCCAGGGACCTTTTTAGGCCAGGATAAGGAGACTGATGCAAACTAAGCTGTTATTCAAAGATAAAAATTAGCTTAGCCCAGAGTTTTGTACTGATCCTAGCAATTAAGTTTAACAGGAGGCACCTCAGCTTCTCTCCTGTATGAAATCTGTACAGAAAACTCCATTTCCCCTTGGGCCAGCCTCATGTCTGCCACCTCACAGCTGTTCAGAAAGTGAAGACTTTGGTGCAGAATGTATCAAATATATGATATTTCTTTCACCAGTGCCAAACAGTACTTGATGGAAAGAGAAAATATACATGACAAATATTATTTCTTTAGTGAATATACCCCCAGACTGATGAAGGGTGGTGATCTTTGCAGAAACTCTGTGTTTTGAATGGCAGCATTTTAATCACATTAAAATAAATAAAAAACAGACGTAGAGTGGAAAGCAAATACAAAAAGGTTTCTGAAAGGCCAAACCAGGTTCATTTTGAATTTGTAATTAATAGTTGGAGAAGAGATTTATCAGTGTTTCCCCAGATATATTTTTCCCCTAGGAAAATAAACCTGACTAAAATTTCATATTTTAAAGCACTGACAGATGTAGGGGTTTAAGTAGGAATCTTTTTTTTTTTTCCTTCACATGACCATTGTTTCCAAAGCTTTTCTGGTTCCAAATAACTTAAACAAAATTTTCAGGGTCATGGTCTCCAAGTCTATTTGACATGCTACCCATCACTCTTCCAGATTATTTGCATATTTGAACACCTTTCTATCATCGTCAACACAATTAGTGTTTAGTATTTTTTAAGAATCTGGGTTTGGGGATGGATTAAGGGTGAGGATGTCATGATAAGTCATTTTTGCAATTAATGGCTTCTTCCTTCCGTACTGGAAGGACAACTAGTGTTTACATTTTATTTATGTTCAAATTTTTATGACTTCTGAACTAAAACTTGAAGACATTCATGTTGGCTTCTGAGCACATCACCAAATGTTATCCCTTGTTAAAAATAAGCAACAATCCAGATGTAAAGATGGCTTTTCCTCTAATAATGTTTTCCTCTTACTCCATTTGTTTGTCAATTATTCTTGGCTTCTGAAGGAGCTAAAACCCAAGCCATGGTCTGAAGGTGTGTCCAAATAATCTACATTTTCCCTCAGAGTGGGGGCCAGCACATCTGCTCCATGTGTGCCTCGTTAGGGCACTCAGAGGGAAGGTCTGATGACACATTTCCATCAAACAAACAGAAGTTTTCTGGAGGATGCCAGAATACGGCTGGTGTTGCATGGACAGCCTGGCCCCCTGAGCACTGCCCAATTTGCAGAGGTGTAACACCTCCCAAAACGACTGTGGGTGATGGGGATATTTCCACTCACAATCTTTTCCTTGTCTCGAAATGAAGGATGCTAAGCTCGCGTTTAAATTGGACATCGTGGAAGATGGAGCTTATTTAAGATTCACATGGGAATAGGGAGATGACAAGAAGGATGGAGCGAGATGATTTGCAAGGGGCTGAAGTTTCAGGACAAGGGGGAATGGCTTCCCAATGCCAGAGGGCAGGGCTGGATGGGATATTGGGAAGGAATTATTCTCTGTGAGGGTGGGCAGGCCCTGGCACAGGGTGCCCAGAGCAGCTGGGGCTGCCCCTGCATCCCTGGCACTGCCCAAGGCCAGGCTGGACACTGGGACACTGGGAGGTGTCCCTGCCATGGCACTGGATAGGGTTTAAGGTCCCTTCCCACCCAAACCATTCCATGATCCTATGAAATCTCAAAGATAACACTATCCTTGATTATCATGAGACAAAATTCCTTTGAAAGGTAGCCTGGCCTTGTCCACAGAGAAAAGCTGTGAATATGGACCTATAAATGCACCTGGATTGCATAAATGCTCTCTGTGTGTGCAGATAAATGAATGGAGTTCTATTCTAGTATTAAAGGATATTTATCATTTTTGTGTCTGTAACACCAAAGAAAGGGTCATCGATAATCCCAGCCCTTGGGCAGAAGGAGAAAATGGATAAATGTAAAAATTCAGAGATGTGGCACTATCTGCTTCACTTTAGACTGCCATATTGTGGGCACATTAGGATGTCTCTAAGGTTGTACCTGGATATGGAGGAGGCAGACAGACAAAGAGAAAGACAAACCTTTGGTCTCTCAAATCTAGCACTTTTCAGGCAGTTAAAGGTCCAGATCCCTCACACCACCATTGCAAGCCACACAGGTATCCAGTATAACTGCACACACACACACATTGTCATATGTTTTTGCTTCCCCTCAGCCCAGGGTCTGTGGCAGCTCTCCAACATCCTCCTCATGTGTTATTGTACTGCTGCCATCCCCCATAGCAGAGTGCGAGGTTCTTTCTCCTTTGAAATTATTTCCCATGCCATTCCCAGACCTTGGTTCTCTTCCAAGCCCTCCCTAATCAATCTAGCATTGTAGGATGTCAGCTCTCATTTTCTTTCCTATGAGCTTATGTGACTATGCATTTTATATTTGTGGCATAACAAGTCTTCTTTCTGTTCCCAACTTTTGTTCATCAGCTGCTTTCTTCCCCGAGAGATTTTATTCTCTTACTCTTTGGCCTCTCCCTGAATCATCACCACCTCCTTCTTCCTCTGCGTAGCGTAGCTGTGAGAATATTTTCAAGCAAAGGCAAATCAGCAAAATGTTTATTTCCTGATGTTATTGCACTTATTGGAGGTCCTGCTCTCTGCCTTGGGAAAAGGTACCTAACAAAAGGAGTAGTCTGTGCTTCTCCTTCAGGGCTGCACTGAGGGCAAAAAAAAAGACATAAATTGAGAATACAGAACTTGTCAGGCTTCCTCTGGGGAAAGGTTGACATGACTGTGGGGCTAGACTGTGTTCTAAATGAGCAAGTTCCATGGAAGCTCAAGAAAAAGCCTTTATTTTACCTTTGCTCTTTGTTTTCCCTCTCAGTTTTCTTCTACCTGTTCTTTTGCAATGCTGGCTTGGGGTTTTGTCACTTTGAGTGCAGCAGAGAGGCAAAGTCACCCTGCAAGAGCCTAAATGAGGGATGTGGGGCTGCAGGGGCTCTCCAAAATGCAGTTTGTTCCATCCAAGAGGTCGCAGCAGCCCAGGGTCATGGGGACAGAACTGTGCCCACAGCTGTCAGCTCCAGCTGCAGGCAGGCCTGGAGACCCTTTGGTTTTGGTCACAATGCATCATAGACTTTTCTTTTGGTCACAATGCATTCTAGACTTTTCTTTGCTGAGCATCTTCATACAGCAGAACCAATCTGTACCTTAACTATTATCTACAGCCCATCATAACTACTGTAATTACCATATTCATGTCACTGTTCTCCAGTCACTAACAGTCAGTACATCACAGTTTAAGCCAGAAGTTGTTTTTCAGTTTTCTTGCAGTGGAAAATTCTGAGACCTTTTTACTACTTGCAACTTTGCTGCCTTGTTTGCCTGTGCTCTCTTCCTGCTTGGAAAAGACATCTTCTTGTTTGGGGTGGGTTTATCCTTTGCTCTAAGCCATAAAAACCCCTTCTAACTAACACACCCTTTGCCTCCTTGGTTATGCAGTGAGACTGGCTCAGCAATTCTTTTCCTCTATATCAAAACCTGCTTCCATCTCTATTCCTGCATCAGACTCTACATTTAAAAATCTTTCTGCCAAGCACACACATATCTGTGAGACTTTCCTGTCAAACTTTCACCTTTCCCAACATCACTCCACCCCAGGGTCCTGCTGCTGGTGCCCTACGTGTCCCCCTGTGCCACACCCAAGCCCCCAAGGGACAGAAGAGGACCAGGGTCAGGGAGCTGCTGCCTTTTCTCTGCCACCCTCACCACAGAGAGCACCTGCCCTGCTGAGCAGCCAGAGGCAGAAGGGGCAGGGCTAAAGCTGAAGGAAAAGGGTAAAAGAGACACCAGGACTGAGAAGGGGGTTGTGGTTCTCCCTTCCCGTGCTGTTTCTGCAGGGATCACACACCGTGGTGCACAGAGGGGTGATGTTTTTCTGCTGGGCATCTCTGGATGGAGATGAATGATGGAGTTAATTGGCACCATTTCAGGAGATTCGCTTTGCAGGCTGATGCTGTAGGGCTGAAGGAGACCATGAGGTCAGATGGGTTAATTTTATAGCAGGGAATCACGAGCCAGCAAGAGCTGGGTACAGCATGTTCTGGCTGTGATCCTTTTCTTCTTCTTTCTTGGCCAAGTAGGACTGGCAAAACCAAGTATTTTTATTATTTTGTTTGTGTAACATCCCTTCTCCTTTAATGTGTGTAAATAGTCGTTCTCAGGATGATGTCTCAGATGCAAAACTTGATTTCTCCAAGGGAAAAAAAGGCCAGTTTGTCAGGATTCAAACAGCATAATGGATTAATGCTCTGCTTTTCTGGAACAGATTTTATTAACAAACGTTTTCAGTTATCACAGGAGAGAAATAATTGCACCATCAGCATCTATGGAATAATACATTCATCCCAGGGCATATGCTTTTTTTTAACTATTGCATTCCTTTTGATTCTGAGCCAATGTATACTTGCAGGGAATTAAGGGGAGGAAATGAGTACAAAGCAGGATGACTGGTCAATAAACACCATGGTGATAAGGTTTCACGTCCTTCTTCCTTGCTTGGCACGCTGCATCATTGAACCCTGTGTGATAAATTGTACCAGGGAGGACACAGTTTTCATTGTAGTGACAGGAGGACAAGCATCCTGAGCAAAACTGACATTTTGGCAGAGGCAGAGGTGAGGGGAGACGTGTGCCAATACGTGACACTGTTTCGAATTAGACAGGAGTTTCCTGCTGTCATCCAAAAATAATAGCCATGAGTTTTGTCCAAGAGAAAGGTAAGTCTCAGGAAAAAATGCAAGGCTTTTTTTAATTTTTTTTTTTTTTACCCCAGTTCAGATGACATGCATCTTTCATGAGCAAATGTTGTACTGGAGTAGTGAAAGCCATGGCAACAGCCAGCTCTGGAGCCCTGGCATTGCGGGAGTGAGTCACTGCCTCCCGCACACGGAGCAGAGAGCACCATTCGTGCCTGGAAATGTGGTCTGGGTGGGATGGACCCCACCCACGGGGAGCCTCAGCATCCCCCTGGGGGCTTTCAGGGCTGGGCACACCCAGGACAGTGTCTCTGAGCTGGTGACATCCCTGTGGCACGAGGTGACCCTGCTCCTGCCCTCTGCCTGCAGCCAATATGGTCTCTCCCTTTGGGCCAAGAGCATCCTCATGGGCCGCCACAACAAAAAGAAAATGCCCCTTTGGTTGTTTTGTTCTAATTTTCCAGTCAAAATAATTTTCCTTTTTTTTTTTTTTTTTTTTTCTTTTATATGTGTTTTGTTTGCTTGTTTGTTTTGTTTTGGTTTTGGCTTTGGCTTTGTTTAGTTTGGTTCGGTTGTTTGGTGGGTTTCTTTTGTGTTTTTGGGGATTTTTTTTTTGTTTGTTTTGTAATCTGTTCTTCTTCTAAACAATTCCCCTTGTTTGTCCCAAACTGGCAGCAGCTTTACCTTTATTTTCCTAAAGCAGTCTCCTTTTATTTTCATCCTGGATTTTAATACCAGCAAGAAGCCAGGAAGGACAGCAGACACAGCTCTGTGATCTCAGGGTTTTTTCCCCCCAATACTTACATGATTCTCTGATTCTATTTCCATATACGCCCATTAATATCACATATACATAATTTACACACAAAAAACACTGGGTGGGTCCTTCCTCCCTGCTGTTCCCTCTTTCACAGATGACTTTAGCCCCCAACATCACCTCTTCCTGCAGACTTGTGGGTGGATGTGTCTGCTTGGACTGGAGCACCAAGGTCAGACTGTTTTACACCTGCTTTGAGTGAGACCTGGTCCCAACACCTTTTCACAGGAGATTTGCACTTCACGTGGCGTTTCAGGAGTGGCAAAGGAATGCCACTAGGCCCCACGGAAATATTTGGGTTTCTCCATCCTGGGCTTGCAGACCAACAGAGGACATAATTGGATACCCCTTTCCTGGCATATCCAATTCATGCTACTGTCATTTTTGTTGAAAAATCAACTCATTCCTGGTAAATAGATGAGCATATGCATCACTGTCTGGAAAACCATCTAAAAGCATTAAATGGTCTCTTCAAATAATTGTATTCTATTTTTTTCTCTCTCTCTCTTTTTTTTTTTTTTTTGGTGACCTCCCATCCGCTTCTTTAAGTAAAACTGACAGAAGTCATATTTCTATTTGCAAGAGGATTTTTTTCTTTCTTTGCACGCCCACCTGTCTGAAAGTGATTTCTGGGATTGTGCCCTCTTTACAAAGTGTGTCTTTTGGTCCAGGGAAACAGGACAGAGATTTTGCTTGAAAAAGTATGATAAATCCCAATGTGGCACAAAGTCTCATATGAGAAGTGATTTTATAAGCTAAAGGCACAATGGAAGCTAATTTTTTTATCCTTCATCTTCATGCAGTGGCATATGAACAGTTCTAGAACTTTGCTCCTAATAATAAATTTTTAAACACTTCTTTTGCCGGAGCAGGTCCTTACTATGACCTCAGAGATCTTGATCTTCTCATCAGGAATTTAAATTTTTTGTTGGTTTGGTGTCTGGTGCAGGAGCTTCCAGCTTTCAGGATCTTTCTGCATTTATACAGATGTGAGCTTGCTGTGGAACTGGGATCTGTGTGTTCCCCTGTGGAGGTTCTTGATGCACTGTGGAGACATCTGTGGCTGCTGTCCATTTCTTTTGTCATGACCACATTAAATACATTTTACCGTTCAGTGTTTTTACCTCACATGGTTAAATAACCTTCTGGAAAAGCCAGCTTCAAAAATAGAGGAAATATCAAAGTTGTGCAATACAAAGGGTACAATCACGTATTTCTCACTTGTTTTACAATCCATGTGGAATAATGTGTTAATACTTGGTGTAGTGTGAGGATCTCTGGTTCAGCAGATTTTGACCACAAGACCTTGAATTTCAATTAGGATGTTACGCCTCCACAAGCATCAGGCCTGAGGCATTCAGAATATTAATATCTGCTTCCCAAATATCCTATTGAAAACCCCCTGCCACATTCATCACAATAAAAATGAGAAATGCAATGAGAAAATAAAAAACCAGCACTCTGGTTTTGCGTGTAATTGATTCCTCTTCACGATGTGACCATTATTTAAGGACTGTATCTGCAGGCTTGACATTATTAATACAAATAGTCGCTTTTTAATAAAATCTTTCAGTTGACCCAAGTCTTACCCTCGTGGCTCATTTATAATCCTGATTGTGAGGAGCCAGGCTGGATGCTCAGCTCTATCTGTTGCATCCTGCACTCTGGGAGTCTCACAGGCACTATAGCTGTAGGAGTGATGGAGCTTTAATAACATTTTTGTTTGTGTTCAGGATGACCTGACTGGCAGGGGCAGATGTGTGTATTCTGAATTAAGTGGAATATAACCCCCATGTGCCTTTGCTGGGCTGTTTGTTTGCAAACAAAACCTCTTAGAAACAATGGTCTTTGTCCCCTTTCTTGCTGATGTTCTTCTTTTCTGGACCAGTAAGTGTTAACACATGTGATGGAGGGAGGAGGTGTTTGGAGCAACACAGCATATCCCTGCACTGGACAGATGTCTCCAAAGATAAATGCAGTTTAAAATATAAGCAACTCCTTCCTCTGTCATGGGCAGTCAGGGAAGTGAGAATAATCTCAAACACCATCACTTTTTGTGCTTGCAGGACATTTTTACACGACGTGTTTTATGTGGAAGTATCAGCAGTTTCTTTTTGTCTCATTATCAGACCAGAGATATTTGTACCCATGAGTGCCTTGGCTCCCATGTAGGGTAATGGATTTTAACACCAGCAAGAAGCCAGGGAGGACAGCAGAGGCAGCTCCATGATCTCAGGAGGTTTTTTCCCCCCAACTCACATGATTCTATGATTCTATTTCCATATATGCCCATTAATATTACATATTAATATGTAAGCAGGGACCAGCAGGGACCTCCTTGAAATATCCTGGAGTGGGAACCTGACACTGCAGCTGGGGTTCCTAGAATGGGGTCCTAGAATATCCTATTTGCAGTATATATATAATTATATAAACCAAGGAAAACAGCATAGCAGGGAAAATTTGAAATTACAATTGTGGTATTTCATAAAATTGGTATATCAAAAGAAGGTGAAGCTCAGGATTTGTTTAATTTACCTTAAAGACTTACTTCAAGGGCCACAATCAGGTGTGCTTACCGTGGAGATTTGGGTTTTAGGGGTTTTGGTGAGGAGCAGGAAATGTGGCTGCTGCTAAAGAGCAATTCCTAAAGCCTTGCCCTTGCTTGAAGCAGACCACTTTGTGCTGAGGGGCAGTGGCCTAGAACTTAGAAATGAACAGGCTAGATGGCAGTGAAAAAGCACTTTGCAGTTGGGCAGTTGGCTGGTGCATTTGTAGAAGGTAAAGAGGTTTTCCTAAATCTCTGTTTCTGTAAGTTTTAGGGGTTTTTTGTGTGTGGGGTTTTTTTGTTTGGTTGGGGTTTTTTTGAGGTTTTTTTTTAGCGGGCTTTTTTGGTGTTTTTTTTTAAATTTTGTTTTGTTTTGTTTTTTGAGGGGTTTTTTGGTTTTTTGGGTTCCCTTCCCTTCCCTTCCCTTCCCTTCCCTTCCCTTCCCTTCCCTTCCCTTCCCTTCCCTTCCCTTCCCTTCCCTTCCCTTCCCTTCCCTTCCCTTCCCTTCCCTTCCCTTTCTTTCCTTTCCTTATAGAAATTATTTAGGGTCTGGCAGATGATTATTTCAACACTGCTCTTCCTGAGGTCCGCAAACTCTCACTGACATCTCTACAAATCTAGATTGTATTAGAAGCAAAAACTAATTTTATTTAAAAAGGTCCATCAATGAATTTGTGGAAATCATA
This sequence comes from Molothrus ater, assembly GCF_012460135.2. Classification (NCBI taxonomy): domain Eukaryota; kingdom Metazoa; phylum Chordata; class Aves; order Passeriformes; family Icteridae; genus Molothrus; species Molothrus ater. The sequence continues at coordinate 68,532,091 of NC_050511.2, read as the reverse complement.
ACCAAAAAAAAAAACAACCAAAGAATAATTGACTATTCAGTTGGGCACACTGGTTTTTTGCCATTTGGAGGGCTTGGCACATTAGAAGCTGCAGACTGTGGAAGAAATCTTGAAAAATGCTTTGAAATGTCAATTTCCACACAATTATGAGAACTGGGAGTGGCAGTGAGGTCTGTCCACCTTCTCCTGGATTTGTAGTCCTGGCTTTTTTGAGGTGTCTCATTTGGATATATCAACATTCACATGAGGTACAGTTCACGTTCTGAGCAGCAGAATTTTGCCCATGGCAGAAACTGATGTAACTCTCATTTTCTGTGTCATCTGACAGTTTGGCCCAAATCTTTTAAAAGAGAAAAATAAGCTTTTTTTTGTTGTTGTTGTTGTTGGTTTGTTTTTGGTTTTTTGTTTGTTTGGTTGGTTGGTTTTTTTGCTGCTGTATCTCAGTTACAAAAATCAGGGGTTCAGCCAGGGCACAGCATGGATTAAATCGGGTGGGCACTGGTTTCTGTGCCAAAAAGTTGAAAATAGAGACAATGAGGGCTGAAAGAGGGGGCTGATATGTCTTAGTGATTCTTTCCCTCTAGGCAAGCAGAGTCCCTTAACCAGAGCTAAACCAGAGCTTCCTCTCTCTGAAACATTGATCAGCTCACAGATAGCCTAATGAACTGCTAAAGCATCCGGGGCTGGAAATCAGCATTGATCAAAATCTTGCTGTTCCTTAACCAGGAAAAACAAAAAGAAGAAACATTAAAAACCATAAAGCTCAGAAATTCATGGCCTAAAAAAGAATTACTGCTCACAGGCAAAAATATTTAACTGCCATTTGACCTGACAGCCAGCAGAAATACCATGGTTTTGCTGTCACGTATCTTCAGAGTCTGCCTATTAGTAATTAATTATTTGTTCTACAATTTGTAACTTCATACAGGGAAAAAAACCACAACCCAACCTCTTGCTGACTCATATCATGGTATTTATTTTATTGATACTTAAATATCCCCTTTCTGTTTCAATTGTATTATAGCAACATGGCAATAATACAAAGGAAAATGAAATTACCGGTTCTGCTGCAAATAAGATAAAGCAAAATAAAATAAAATCAAAATATCCGCTGTTTTGATGTGCACCCTCTTCTAATTTTGGGAGGCTTGATGGCACAAAAGTACAGTTGAGAAAGTAAAAAAGAAAACCAAAACAACACAACAATAGGATGTGAGATAAGGAACATTTGTGAGGAAGTGAACATTTGTAGGAGAAAATGATTTTTGGAAGTTACAGTCTACATAGCAGTGATAGGGAAGAACAGGAATATATGGGAGGAGTAGAATAATGTCTGGTGCTGGAATTTGAGATGATTGCACAGAGAGATGTTCAGCTGGGGTATGCACTTATGGGCTCAGATGTCCCTTGGAAATGAGAATGTATGTAGGAAATAGGAGAATATAGGTAGGAAAAATTTATTATTCTGTCATTTCCTCTTCAAAGTGGTGCTTGCATCTGTGAATCTAATTAAAGCTGAGGGCAAGACCATCACTTGTATGTGGATGCTGGGTTTCTCTTGCTGTCTGTCAGAGGAACTCCTACCTCATCATACTCCCAATTAATTAATTAAAGACTGAGAGACCTGTGGTGCAGCTCCCTCTCCACTCTGGCTTGAGTGACAGTCCTGGATCCAGTGCCAATGTCATTCTGCAGCAATCTTTGTAGCCATTTCTTTGTCTGATGGATAGCTAGAAATACTTCTCTGTTCCTCGGGTGGTTTCTTGGGAGGATGAGGGGATCTGTGCTCGTGGATTATTGACTCAATTCCAGTGTTTCCTCAAAAGAAATAATTTCTGTCAGGCAGAAATCAGAATGAACTCATCCCAGGTTGGGTTCAGACAGGAATCTGCCCCAGCAGATGTGGGATCTCAGCACATCGTTCCCGATGTCCAGAGATGCCAGGAGAACCCTTGGGGGGGGTCTCGAAAATCCTGGAATGTTGCCAAGAGTGTTTGGTGGCTTGATTTTGATCCATCCACAGAAATAACAAGAGTTTGAGGACATGAGAATCACTTTAGAGTGAAGGGTGTAAAAGGGACACATTTAGAGGGTGAAATATAGACTTTAAGGTTTTTGGTACAGGGGGGTTATGGAGACAAGATGGAGGGATCAGGGCATGTCTCGTCCTTCTTCTTTCTTCTTCTTGTCTTCCATCTCCTGTGGTGATGTTGGCACTTGGGGATTGGTTTATGGTGAAGGTGCACTTGCTAACATGGGTGAAAAGTATTGGGAAATAAAGGTAAATATTATGTACGTAGATATTAGTATAAAAAGACATGACCGCCCCGTGGGTGGGCAGAGAGTGCCTGTGGTTGCCTTGCAGACCAGACCTCTGTTGGGCAGACAGAAAATTTTGTAGATAAGAAACAATAAACAACCTGAAGACCGAAAAGCTGAAGAGTCCAGACTCGTCCTTTGAAACGCGTGCCACCCAAGAACCACCCTACCCGTGTCCGGGCAGAGACAGACAGCCGGACCCGACAAGCAGAGGCTGAAGAAGAGGTTTTGCCTGAACCAAATCAATCCATGCATAGAAAATAAGGGAATGGCTGTGAATGCAGGGCTTTCCAGAATTTGTTTAAAGCCTTAATTTGGGTTAGGGAGTTGCATGATGTCTGGCACCCAGTTTGCAGCCAGCTGCTGATGGCCACAGGAATGGCAGTGTGAGGAAGATGAGGAATCCATGACCTCAGACACATGAACACTGAACCCACACATGAACGTGCTGCCGTGTGCTCAGAGAAAAAAATCCTGCTTATATCTGTGGGGGTTATTCCCTTTCAGGCTTTAATTTTGGATTCCTTGCTTCCCCTTCTCCATGGGAGAGGTGAAGCTGAGAGGTGCACTTTCCCCAAATCCATGCAACAGTTCCAGGATGAGGATTACCATGGAAAATTCAATATTTTTGACCTAAATAAATAAATCTGCCAGAAGAGAAAGATAACAGGGTTGTTTTATTTAAATATTGTTTTTTCCAATCCCTTTTTTTTTTTTTTACCCATTAACAAAGTTCTCCTGGCCTGTTTGCAGCAATAGTGGAGAACTGCCTGCATATTTACATTGGGCTGGCTCAATTACAAGCTCAACGTGATGATTATAATTATATTATATTTTATGTTTTATTTCATATTTAAATTTTGTATTTATATTTTATATTTCACATTATCTATATTTATATTTTATATTTTACATTATTTATATTTATACTTATATTTATATCTATAATTTATACTTATATTTGTAATTATACTTATACTTTATAGTTTATACTTTATATTTATATCTATATTTATACCTATATCTATATTTATAATTTATATCTATATTTATAATTTATATTTATATTTATACCTATATCTATATTTATAATTTACATCTATATTTATAATTTATATTTATATTTACAACTACACCTATAATTATATTAATATTTATTATTTATATTTAGATTTTTACTTATATCCTATGTATCAATTATAATTTATGGCCATCCCTGGCAGTGTCCAAGGCCAGGCTGGATGGGTTTTGGAGCACCCTGGGATTGTGTAAAATGTCCCTGCCCATGGCAGGGCTGGGATGGATGGTCTGTATGATCCCTTCCAACCCCAAGCCATTCCATGATTTCGATGAATTTAAGATATTAAATGCTTCCAGCAGTCACAGGATGAGGGGTTTCGGGGCAAAGGCTGCCACGAACACCCAGACCGTGGATCAGATATTTTATGTGCTGGTTACTGGTGCCAACTCCCTCATCCTACACCACGTGCAGCTCCAAGGAGGAGGCAGAGGGATGGAAAGGGATGGAAAAGGATGGTGGCCACAGCCTCGACGTGGCTGCAAATTAACACGGCCTGTGCCTCTGCCATCTCTGCTCCTGCCCCCTGCCCAGCTGAAAAGCAGCAGAGCTGGCTGCTAACAGCCCCCCAGGCTTCCAAGCACCTCTGACTACCCTCCAGGTTTATTGCTGGTTTTCCTGTGTGTTCCAGCTCCACGCTGCCTGCCCTGATTCATTCCATATGTCCCAAATTGAAGTGTGTCATGGTATGGAGGAAGTCAGTAATCCCTCTCAAGTTTCTGCTGGATGCTGCTTGAATCTATCTGCTGTCTTGCTCTTTTATGCTACCCCCTGGAAAAACCTGAAATGGTCTGGAGTAGCAGCTGCTTCTTTCTTTCCCACTCTTCATCTCCTGATAGCTGACTTTTCGGTACTGAATGCTAAGAACCCACAGCTGAGCTCGTAGAGGAAATGCAAAAGCCACAAGAAACGTGAAATCTTGTTTCTCACCTGCCTGTGGTCTCAGGGGTTGCAGGTACCTCCTGCCCTGCCCTGTGTCACCCCTGGCACAGCAGTGGCACTGTCCAATATCTACATATAAGGACTGTGGAATATCTACATCCTGCCAGGAATTGAGGCTTCATCTCTCCCTTTTTTTCCTGGGATGCACAGCTCCCTCACTGTGCTGCAGAAGAGTAATTCTTGCTGCACTCCCTTGTTTGCAAAAGAAACAAAAATCACCCCCTGCTTTACTGCAAAGCTAAGCCTACTGAGCTGTTTGCAAAACCAGATTTTAAAACCCAGACTTGTTGATGTCTTAAGCTGTTGTATGCCCTGTTAGATGGGCACAGAATAATCTACTTTTCTAACTCAGATATGACCTACAGAGAATATTAATGTTTCCTTAGCTATGAATTTCCTGAAATGGTTCATAAAGGACTATTTTTTTGGTTTGGTTTTTTGGGTTTTTTTGGGTTTTTTTTGTTTGTTTGTTTTTTGGGTTTTTTTGTTTTTGTTTTTGTTTTTTTTTTTTTTGTTTTTTGTTTTTTGTTTTTTGGGGTCTGGGGTTTTTTTTGTTGTTTTTTGGGGTTTTTTGGGGTTTTTTGGGGTTTTTTTTTTGTTTGTTTGGGTTTTTTGGCTTTTTTTTTGGTTTTGGTTGGTTGGTTGGTTGGTTGGGTTTTTTTGGGGTTTTTTTTGTTTGTTTGGGTTTTTTGGGTTTTTTTTAAATTGTTTTGGGGTTTTTTTGTTTTGCTTTGGTTTTTTGTTTGAGTTTTTGGGGGATTTTTGGTTTTTTTTTGGTTTTTGTTTGTTTGTTTGTTTGTTTTTTGGAGTTTTTTGGGGTTGGTTTTTTTGTGTGTTTTTTGGGGTTTTTTGTGGTTTGTTTGTTTGTTTGTTTGTTTGCTTTGGTTTGGTTTGGGTTTTTTTTGTTTGTTTGGGGGGGGGGTTTGTTGTTTTTTTAGGGTTTTTTTGTTTTTTTTTTTTTTTTTTAGTTTTTGTTTTTTTTTTATTTTCCAGAGAGAAGGCGTCTAGGTTTTGCACCAAAAAAAAAAAAAATTAAAAATAAAAAATAAAATGCTAGTAAGAGGGCAGTGCTGCATTTGCACCCTCATTTATTCAGGGTGTGTGTCCAGACTGACAGCTGGCAAAGGCAGAATGCAGGAGGCAGCAGAGCTTTCTCAGGGGCTGAGAGTGTGGAATTAATCAAGAAAGACCCAAAAGTCTCTTTTCTGTCTGTCACAGCACTAAAAAAAAAAACCTCTGACTTTCCATTTTCCACTGCACACACACCTCATTTTGGGGAGAGAACAATGAATATTGGGCGCTGCTCCTGCTGCTTAAAGCACAGCCAAGGCTGCTCCAGGTGCTCCCAGTAGTGGCAGCAGGAAGGGATGGATTTGGAAGAGAGTGCTGCAAAAACCACAGCGTACCTGTCCAAACTGCCCAGTTACAGGAAAATAAAGCAGTTATTTAAATGTTAAATTGGGATGATAAAATACTTGTGGATCACCTTACTGAATGCTACACCAAATTAGGGTTTCTTGCAGTAGGTTTCTGAATTTACCGAAGCAGGTAGTTAAAACAGACAGCAACATTACCTAGAAATATCCAGTATTTCATTTTCTTCTGAGTTATTTTGTCTATTCCATGTTTATTTTATAGATTTATATTTAATATTTATAAATGTATATATATTTTATTTATTTCTAATATTTATAATAATTATTTATATTAATTTATTTATAATATTTATTTATATTTATATTTATTTATAATATTTATATTAATTTATTTACTTATATTTATTTATATTTATATTTATAAATTTATTCGTACCATTTATAAATTTATTTATATTTCTATTTATTTATAATATTTATAATAATTTATTTATTTATATATATAAAAATAAATAAATATTTATATATCTATTCATTAATTTATTTATATATAAATAGTTACTTATTCTATATAAATAGAAATAAATATTTCTATTTATAAATTAATTCATACAATTTATAAATTTATTTATATTTTTATTTATAATATTTATAATAATTTATTTATAATAATTAATTTACTGATATTTATTTTTATATTTATAAATCTATTTATACAATTTATAAATTTTCTTCCCTCTTTGATGAAAAATTCTAGGCTATTGAAACATGCTATTGTCAGTCCTGCAAACTTTTTCCCCTGAAACACCAGTCACAAAGAAGAGAGCCCAAGTGAGGGGTTGGTGGGAAAGGGGTTTCAGGCTGGCATTGAATTTCAGGTGGTCACAGCACTGCCCTCCCAGGCCCAAATGACTTCTGTTTTAAATGCAATGCACACCCAGGAGCAGTGAATGAAATGCTGTGTTAAACGGATTCATGAAAAGCAAATGACTTCAGGGGGAGGCCAGAAACCCCCCTGGGTCACTCACCAGGCACCACAAGAAGTAAATCCAGAAAAATCTTCTTGCTATGGTTGTTACGCTCTTCGTGTGCATCTATTTTTAATTGTTATTTCAGTAAATAATGAATAATCAGCATATAACGCTTTAGGCCAAACAAATGAAAAAATGTGAGCCACAGACTGATGCACATTAGCAAGTGTTGGTATTGGCTTAGGGACTCGTTGCTCGTTCATCAGCCCTGATCAATTTTCTGATCCTAAAATCCAGTTTGGAAACAGAAACCCCCCTGCAGCTGCATCACACCTTTGTTACAGCTGACTGAGGTGGAAGGGGTGGAGGATTTGCTGCTCTGCTGAAGCAAGTTCCACTCATTAAAAAGGGAAATTTTGGAAATGGAGGGGTTTTTTTTTCCCACTTCAAATCAGGAATATGACTTTTTTTAAAATTATCACCTCATTTCTCAGTGTCTAAAGACTCAGTTGGGGCTCCTTTGAGGCCAGTTTGTGATCAGTTTGACTGCTTTGCTATGAGCTGATAGTTGCTGTATTCAATGCTTTCTTGCTCTCCCCATTAGTGTTGAATAGTGGTACAACATTAATTAAATATTTCCATCTGTTTTGTGTAATGTGGATGTATTAATGAACATTAATAATTTAATATTTCACTTTATAAATAATTAACATGAATCTAAAGGAGAAGCATGGAGGAAAATTGTTGAGTTCTCCATAAGAAACACCAAAAGGCTTTGAGAAGGTTTTCCTGGAAAATGTGCACAATCTGTAGGGTTTCTTTATTTACATGCCTTGTTGCCTTATATGCAATGATGCTTTATCCAAGTGTTATGTACCATTTTGAGAAATACGGGCGTGACAGCTAGAAAATGGTGTTTTACAACCTTTTTTTTTTTTTTTTTTAATCAGCCATTTTTATAAATGTACACAAATATCAATGGCTGTGGTACCTGACACATCGGAATGGTTCCTGAAATCCTCTTTCCAAGAGCACAGAGAAGCTGTGTCTTGGATAGGGAATTGTGCCTGTGGATTTTTAACTGAGAGCCTGGCTGCAGGCAGCCCTTGGAAGCCTCCAGGTTAATTTTGCAGGATCAATAAAACCTGGCGTGTGCTGCAGGAGGCTTCATCCTCTAAAATCAGCTTTTATTATCTGTGCCTGGAGCTGGTGAGGAAAAGCAGTGGAGGAGAGGAAATAATCAATCCACTCATCCTCCATAATTCCTTCTGTTCTTGAAAGCAGAAATGTGAACGTTGTTATTTTAAACCATTACTGTTGGTTACAGTGACAGCACAACCCCTCCACAAAGCAAGGAAGGAACAATCTGATGCATTTTCGCAGTTATTTATAATAATAATAATAATAATAATAATAATAATAATAATAATAATAATAATAATAATAATAATAATAATAATAATAATAATAAATATTATTATTATTTATTTTATATTTTATTTTATTTTATTTTATTTTATTTTATTTTTTCAAAATTATAATAAATAATAAAATTTTAATAATACAATGTAATAATATAATATATTATAATATGCAGTATATAATAATATATAATAATAAATAATCTCTTATTATTTATTGATATTGTTATTTTAAAATATAATAATATTTTAAAATATTAAAAACTAGTAATAATTTTTAAAATTATTAAAACTATTAAAACTAGATAAAAACTAGTAATTATTTTTAAAATTTATAATATAATGTGATAATATATAATATTATATACAATATATAGTAATATAATCTATAATGATAAATAACATTATTATTTATTGATTAGTATTGTTATTGTTCTTTTTAAATTATGATAATAAAATTAATAATGATTTTTTCAATTAATAGCTTAATGTTAAATTAACACTTGGTTTATTTTAATGCTGCCGTGTCTCTTGGAATAGAGGAAATTCCAAAGTGGGCAAATGCAGGATGTGGAAACAGACTCAGAAATGGGTAAGGCACACCAGGAGATAAGATTTAGTCCACCAAGACCATCACAGTTTTGCAAATAAATCAAAAGGCACTGCTTGGGTCTTTAAACATTTTGAATCACATGGGCTGGAAAAATTGAGGTTATTGCAGTGTTTGGCCACAAACTTGTGCACAGGGAATGGCAGCTCTGGAAAATGACAATAATTAGCTGAAGGCTGTTAAGGAGAAGGGTTCCTCCAGCAGAGCAGGGAGCCTGAGCATGGCCACTGCTGCCCAGCAGTGCTGTGGGTTTCCTTTATTTACAATATTTGTGTTTATTCACAATATTCTGTGTTTTGTATGTTCTGTGAAAGGAATGAGTAGCATTTAAACTGCACTTTAGCATAATAAGGTAACACTGGTTCTTCCAGCTTGGTTTCCAGGGGAAAAAACCCCAAACCTGCTCAGTTGTTCCCCTGTAAAAGTTTTATTTGTTTTCTGTGGGACACATCCCAGTTTCTTGGATAGTGCTTCCCATCCCTGCTGCAGGAATGCAATAAATGGGGTAATTCACACTATTGCTGATGGACAGCAGAAAAAACCCCCAGAGCTTTGCATCAGCTTGGACAAGCCCCGATAAATCAGAATTTTCTGAGCTCCAGGAGACTCCTCTTTGCCACCCCACTTTATTATGAGTTTCCAGCAAGGAGCTCTCAAAGTTTGTTTTCTTTTTATACTTTTTGCCTCACTGGCCACAACTTGTTTTCACTTTACGGCAGGTAAATCTGGGTTTCCATCACGGGGCACTGGTGCCAGGGGTCTCTGTTTCAGTCTCTGAAAATAAGGATGAAAGTCTGGATTTGCCCACCTAAACCAGTTGCTTGGAAGAGCAGAGCTGGCTCACTGCCCTCAGTGTACCAAGAAAATTTTGTGGAAGCCTCTCTCTTCAACTAAGTGGCAAAGATTTGAAGCACACAAGAAGATTACAGTGTTATCAGGTTATATTTAAATATTTAAATATCAGGTTATATTTAAGTATTTCTCAAAATCACACGCTGTTATTTTTCTCCAATGGAGGTGGCAACTAGTTATAAACCAGTTAATTTTTGTCTGATTTTTTTTCAAGCCCCTTATGCACAATTAATAACGTTTAACAAGTTAAACCGCTTTTTCCTCAGAGTTTTGCCCACACTTTAATTATATTTTTTAAACTAACTTCATATGACTTAGAAATTAAGACTTTTCTGTCTGATTTTATCTTCCTGGTTTAAAAATCACTACACCAGAGGACCATCCTAATGACCTGATTTCAGAGCCCACGTGAACTAAAAGAAGGTGAGATGCCAATAATTCATGTTTGCCATGTTGCTCCAGAAGCTTTGGATTTTTCTGGAGGAAGCAAAATTTCCAGTTTTGGTGCATTCAGCAGATTCTGGGAGAGATTTCTTGTGGACGTCAGAAATGTAACTCATGCCACTTCTTCATTTGGAAGGCATTACACACTATGTAACTATTAATAATTACCGTTCAGATTCCTGACTGTGTTTTTTATCATTGGAATGTTGGACCTGGAAATAGCACAGAAACACAGGCAAACACCCCAGGCTCCCAAAAATAACCCATATCCAGCAGAAAGCAGCACCCAGAAAACTTGAGGTGTTAATTCATTGAGTGTAGATGATGAAGTGAATAATTAGCTTTTACTGAATAATCTGTTTTGTAGATTAACTAATCTGTGGCCAGTGTTAAAATTTTCCTTTCCCCAGGAAAATTAAAAGTGCAAACCAAATAAACCAACCAATATCTCCTCAAAATTTCCTATGTTTTCTCTACTTTCCCACTTGGCTGCTCTTGTTTGCTAAATCCTTTAGCAGCAGAGAAGAGAGTTGTGGGCATTTGAAATAAACAAATATATATATATAAAAAATTATACGTATATTAATATATATCATATAAAAATATATAAAATAATTTATATATATATATGTATGTATTTACTTCAACCAGGCTAAATATCTCATAAATACTCCTCTCGAAAAACAAAAGAAAGCAAAACAAATAAAAAGAAACTCTTACTGTTTAAAATAGCTCTAGAAAATACAACTCTTTTCTAAGTGTTTCTGTTAGTCGTGGATTAATGACCAAAAAAATTTATTTTCAGAAAAGGCAATATTTTCAGTACAGATATTTCCCCCTGCAGTGTGCTCTTCCTTTTTTTTGGTGAAAAATACTGATATTTATCGGTGCTTAATAAGGACTCAGTGATTTATCCAGCATTGCCCTCCAAGATAATAGGTTTTCAGATTGCTGAATAAAAGGAAAATAAAGAGAACGTGGAGTTTCTGTTCCAGCAGGGCGCAGTAACTTTGCAACCCACAAAAATTAAATTTAGATTTGCAGGTGACCTAAGAAACAGGTAGAGCTGAATGATGCTTCTCCTGTTAACAATCCACTGACTCTCCTCTCACTGCAGAAACTCCATTGTTTAATCTTGTAGGTGAGGGTACTCACTGAAGGCTGGAGCTTGGAGCAGTTGAAGCTCAGTGTTTGGGTACAAAAACCGTACAAAATGGTACAAAATGGCACAAAATGAGGCTCCCAGGTGCCACCATCCACACCTGCAGGGCTCTTGGCTCCCACAGCACTGCAGCTAGCACTGGTACTGCTGCAAACAAGGCACATCTTGGCAAAGATCACCTCAGATTGCCCCAAAAAAAAAAACAGGAATCAAAAACCCCGGAGAAGCCCAATGCCTTCTGAGCCATGCTCCTCACCACAGCCCTCTCCCAGGCCACTGCACTCCATTTTTTGGGGAGAAGCAGCTGTTTAAGCATAAAACGAATTTGGTTTGACACAGGATGACACCAGCCTCCTGTGGAGGCAATTTCTGGGCGCTCTCCTTTGGATCCTGTCTGTGGGAAAAGCTGGAGAAAGGGAGGGCAGGCTCTCATCCCTTGTTTTTCTGGGATGAATTTAATTGGGAGGCACAGGCTGAGAACAGGAAATTGTAGCTGGGCTGGCAGAGGCCACATTCTGGCACCTTGTCTGTACATATGTAGGAACACATACCTTTGAAGATGAACTCCATGTGCTGCCTCAGAATGTTTATACACAAAAAAAAAAAAAAAAAAAAAAACCAAACCAAAACAAAACTGGGTTTCAACGCTGGGCTTTGGTACCTCTCAAATAAATGAGACAAGAAAGTAAAACACTACTGTTTCACAAGCCCCACTAATCCGATCCTGATTCCGGGCCCTGCAATGTATTTATAATACTTCACAACATGTGGTGTCTAGAGGAAACGCTACCTTCTTTCAGCAGCCTGGCAAATGTGTTGTGAGATAGTCTAATGACAGGAATGAATCAGGAGGTTTCTCTGGTTTGCTCTGGCACAGGGGTAATCTGGACACAAGTGCTTTTAAATGGAGTTTTTCAAAACTTTCCATGAGATAATGGTGGTTCTTACGTGGTTTTCACTTCAAAGCAAAGCAGATATCTCTGTCCCCCTCTTACACATCTAAAGGCACCACGCCTTGGAGTCAGACTCTGCATCAGACTGAGGTGGAATAATTTATCTCTCCAATTAAAGGAACTACAGGAATTGCAAAGGTTTTGAACAAACCTTGATAGGTGTAATCTTTCCATTTATTGTCCCCTCCCTCCTGTGCTGGCTGCTGTGGGAAGTGGCTGCATCAGCACAAAGGGGAAAAACCACCAGGCGCAGCTGGGTTAAAAGCCATTGTCATCTGACTGCAGAATTCACACAGAGGCACTTTGGCTGGTGGCCTCCAACAGCTGGCCCCGCTGCAATCAGGCCTTGTTAGCTCTGCTGGTGGGGTGGAGGCTATTTCTGTGCCCCTGTTTCCCTGGCTGGGATGCCTGAAAGGTGCCAGCATGTTGTGCTGGCCCGTCACCGCCTCGGGAAGGTGAGGTGTTGATGGATCCTACCCTGGGTGCCGCCCCCACCATGGGACTCACGCGGCTTGGGATGGCCTGAGACCCTCCCCTAAGAGGAAAAGCAGATGTGGGTGAGATGATCTCTCAGCATTTGGGATGGGAAAAGTGAAGAAAAGACCCTCTGCAGGAAATATTTTAAGGCTGGTTGATTGCTTGGTGATCTGCAGCAGAATTCCATGTGATTGCAACACTTGGGCTGCTCCAAGGCATCTTCCCTTTTGGTGTCTCTGTCTCTCCACTGATGACCTGATGGTTAAAGCATTGTTTATCCTACATTTCCACCAAAACTGCAGTGAAATGGGAGCAGGGAAGGTGGGATTTGGTCTCCTGTGGAGCTGAGCCCATCGAGGCACACACACAGCACCAGCCAAGGTGCGCAGAAACACACAAGGGGTGCCAGGGAAGTTACACCTGGAATGGTCTCTGTGCTGCGTTCTTTAAAATCAGAGCAACCTCGTGGTTGCTTCCAGAGCCAAAGCCACTTTCACAAGCACAAGGGGCTCAAGATAATCCTGTTAATTAATTGAGTCCCAAAATTAGCTGTTGTGGCCATGGAACACAGCTACCAAATATCCCTGAGCAGTGAAAAATCTTCCTGTTGCTAAATCTGATATCCTGATGTCACAGGTGCTGTGCCCTGTCCTGCTTTGCATAAACTCTGGATTATATGGTGCCTTGGCCTTCAATATTCCCATCCTAAATTCCTCACAGAGCTACTCCTCTGAGGAAAAGTGTTTCCAGCTCACTATATATGTTAAACAAATTTCCATGGGGGAAAAAAATGGAATTCTTTGTTCAAGTCAGCTAGAAAAGACTTGAAATTAATTCTGTAACTTGAAGACTACCACAGTAGGAAGTACTTAGACTAGTGCATAGTAGCAGTTGGCATGCACTGGAAAAGGGACAAGCAAAAGTCCAGCAAAAATAAGGAAGTTTTATAAAGAAAAGCTATCCTGAAGCTCAGATACTAAATCTTTGTCAGAAATCACTACTAAGATCATAACAACAAAATATGGATTAAATTTTCTTTTTCCTAAATGAATTAGCCCTCCTCTTCATTAAAAAATTATGGAGGATATTACTGCAGTATCAAGAAGGGTCTTTCTCTAAGTCAATGGATAATTCAATATGCAACCTCCATCAGTTCCTATGTTTACACATTTCCTTGCCAAGATGTCAGTGGAAAAGTGCCTGCCATTGTTTCCGAATATCAGCTATTAATTAAGTTGCTTGGATTTTTCTTTGAAGATAAAATTTGCTCATAACAAATGAAATATTCCTTTGAGACTGAGAAGAGCTAGCATGCAAAAAAAAAATAAATAAACCCTGGTTGCTCAGACACAGGATGCACTGCATTTTCCCTTTCCTGTGTGTTCTCCCATGTATTGAAAAGGCAAAACAAATCCATCAAACCCCAAAGCTGAATAATCTGCAGAGAACAAATTAATTGAAAGGCACCAACCATTTCTGCCTTTCCTCCCTGGCCAGTGATGTCGTATGTGGTAGATCCTTTAGCACCACAGTTAATTGTTTATACTACAAAGTCAGCCTTCCTTGCTGGCTGGGATAATCTTGCCAAGTGGAATTACAGGCCTGGTCCCCTGCCAGGCTTTGCTGCCAGATTTCATTATTTAACTGTTTCTTTGTGCAGGCCTGGCTTGTCACTGGGGCTGGCATCAGCCACTGGGGCCACTTTTGTGCGCGGGGCTGTGGGAACAAAGTGAGGGACCCTGCAACATAAAATATTACAAAAAAAAAAAAAAAAAAAGAGGCCTCACTCCCTCTTCCAGCACGTTAAAAGAGGAAAGAGGAGCTTGGAACTCACTCCTGAGAGAAATGTGGATTTTGCATTAGCATCCTTAGTTCCTCGCAGGACTTTCCTAGAAGGTGGCTCCTCACTGGACATCTGGCTGTGGGACAGGTCCCCCTGCACGGTGTGGTGCTTGCAGACAGACAAAACAATTTATGGCGTGAAAAATGTCCTTTGAAGAGCACAGAGGCCTGCGGCCCACAGTCAAAACACGATCCTGGTGCCCTGCAGAAATCCCAAAAAGCTGCTGTGTGGAACCAGAGGTTCTCCAAGAGCCGCAGGGCACAGGGCTCATCACAGATGTGGAGTGAGTGAAAGCTGCTGCAAGCTCAGAGGAATCCTCCATGGTTTTAAATTGACAGAAAGGGTGAAAATTCTGATAGAAAGGAACTTATGGGTGGCCAGAAGAATTTGAACATTTTGCTTGTTAAAAACATAAAAAAAAACCCCACCAATCAGATGCATTGAGGGATGGATAAAGAAAATACAGCAGGAGCATTATTTCTGCTTCCATCCTCAAACTGCACTGGCATTTCAAAAATTCAGGGAAAAAAAAAATTCAAGGCAAAAATGCAAGTGGACAAGGGTCCACCTGAGCAACTGAAAGAGAAGAAAAATCTTTTTCCCACTTCCTGCATCCTTTCATCACTGTCTTCTCCTTTATTTTCCTAACACTTTTCTTTGAATAATACTCACACAAAAAAAATCTTACGTGGTTCAGTGAAATGTTTAGTGAACACCATCCTCTGAGCTGCTGCTGGTGCTGAGTCTTTTTTCCCTGGGCTTCCAAGGCCTTGTTATGGTCTTCCTGTTTCTGAAGGAAAACAGCACCTTTCAATTTATTTCTGCTTTTCAAGGAAATAAGGTGCTCATTTCAAGCCCTTTCTTGCAGTGGAGTTTCTAAACATAAAGGGGAGGTTTTTAAATTTTTACAGAAACAAGAAGGAATGGCTGAGGAGGACAGACAGGGATGAATGCAGAGACAGGAGCCAGGAATTCCTGCATTCTCCGTCTGACTCTGATCTCTGGGGTCTTTAGAGCACGACTTGGTTCTCATTCCTTGGTGGCCCTTGCTCTAAAACAGCATTTTCAAATTTAAGCAAAAGCCGCTCAAGGTAAACCATTGTGTGCTGAGGAGGAATTATTGTGGGGGAATCTGTGCTGAGCAGATTATTGGAAGGCGGCCTTACAACCACCTTGTGGGGCGGCTGATTTGGCTCAGGAAAGGCTGTTAAACAGCCAGAAAAAGGCTATTTCAGCTCACAAATGGTGCACTCTGCTTGCCAGTGCTGCCGGACCCTTCTCCGTGTCCGAGAGGGTCTGAGGGGTGCTAAGGCCAGAACTTGTGCGAGCAGCAAGGCCCCATAAGCCTGACACAGGAATTAATAAATGTGTCACTGCTGCTGAGTCCCCCTTTGTGAATCGCTAAAGCTGCTGAGGACAGGAGCATCTGGAGGCCCCAGATTTCCTCAGACATCCCTCGGGGTCATGCACAGTGGGGCAAAGCTGACCCCTCACGAGTGCTGTTTAAATCCAGTAGGTGCTCTGGGGCACTGCAAGCAAGGGTTCTGACCACAAAACAAACATTTAAAAAACGCATGATGACTGATTATCATAAATTTTCCTACAACAGAGTGTGGCATTGCTGCTGGGGCTCTTGGGAGCGTGGAGCAACAGAGCCCCAGGTTGTATGGGAAGGGTGAGGGAGGTGGGAGATGGAAGATGCCATTTCCAGAGCTCCTGTGTAGGCAGGGAGCTGAGCTGCAACTTTTCCAGCTCCCTGAAGCATTGCTTAACCTTGAAGCAATTGGTTCTGCCATGGCCTTGCTCCACAGCTGCATGCACCATCAGTGAGCTGCAAACCTTAGAATAAATCTTAGAACAAACCTTAGAACAAACCTTAGAACATACCTTTCCTTACACAGCAAGCTCCTTCTGAGAGTTTGCTTTGAAAAAATCAATAAAATATCTCTTGCCTCATCTCATAGCAACTCTTTTCCTTCTCACTTTTCCATCTCTCCCTTCCGAAAGCTGATCCACCTCAGAAAATGCTGATTTTCCCAATACCAGTTTTCCTTAACTTTTCTCCTTTTCTCTTCATTCTTCCCACCACATTTCAAAAAAATTCCACCCACATTTTGCTGATGAAAGCCATCCCCAAGTGTTCAGGAGCAAACCTGTGCACCCCATTCTCCCATCCCACCCCTGAAGGGCATAGCCACAGCTCCCTGCCATTCCCAGGAAGGATTGCCACGTCCCAGACCACAAAAACAATTTGGCAGACAACCTGGCAAGGCAGACACTGTGCCTTTTCTTTGCAGGTCTCATCCGGGCTCCCCCAGCCCCTCCTGCCTTGTCTGCAGATGGCAGCTGCTGTTGTTGCAGGAGGAGATATTTCCTCCTCCTCCTCTCTGCCTTGCCATTAATCTCTTCTGGAAGTTGTGGCTGCTGCTGCTATCTTTGGTGAACCCAGGAGCAACGACAGCTGTTCCTTCAATGAGCCTTCCCACCATCAAAGGAGTCTGGGAATCTGTTCCCAATTGTGGACTGGAAGAGGCTGTGCTCAACAACTTCACCACTCCCATTTTTTTTTGAATTTTTTTTTTTTTTTTTGCTCCCATTTAGAAGATGGAGGTATCAAATAACTTTCCATTTTAAACCATCAGGAAAATTACATATCCTCTGCTTCAAGCGTATGACCCTGGAAATCACAGGGCAGGAGGCCTCAGGGTTGTGGCTGTCTAAATGTAAATTATTCCCTGCCTGACTCCATGCTGCTGCCACAGTTCTGGAGCTGCTGGATGTGGCACAGGGGCAGCACAGCACCCCAACCCTCCTGCAACCAAAGACCTTCCATTAGGAGCCCCAGGACTCCAAAACTCCAGTTTGTGTGAGGCTGTCCTGGAGCAGAGCTAGGCAAGCAGAGGCACGCTCTGAATAAAGGAAATTTGAATTGGAAATACTTAAATGTTTCACATTTAGGCAAATCAGGACCTTTTTTTTTGATGCTGGTTCCTCAGAACACTCCTGCTAGCGTCAGCTCAGCTGCTGCACGTGCACTCTGCAAGGTTGTGAGTGTTGGCAAATCACAGAATGGAATCACAGGATCCTGGAATGGTTTGGAGTGGAAGGGAAATTAAAGTTCTGCTCATTCCAACCCCCTTGCCCCATGAGCAGGGACACCTTCCACTGCCCCAGGCTGCTCAGGTCTGACCATGAGGTTAATCCCATCAGCCATGGAAATAATTCATTGCTGCTCACATCACCTTCTCTTATTTATTCATGCTAAAGTATGGTTTCCAGTTGTGAGGTTTTCTGTATGGTTGTTTGGTTTTTTTGTAGGTTGTCTCCCTGGGTGTATTGCCTGAGCCTGAAGCACAATAAAACATTTTATCCCTTCACTGAAAACAAGAGAAACAGCTCTGTTCCAGGAGTATGACAGATATGGCTGAGGTGCTGCCACAATCCACTCCATTAACCTTTTGAGAAAGATTTTCAAAATTTATTTCGTTCCCTTACTTCTGTTCAGCTGAAATACCACATTCAGCAATGTCACAACACAATAACCACCAAAGGAACCAAATGCCTCTGTGGGAATATCCAGGGCCTGATCCTTGGGCTCCTCCATGTGCAGTGACACATTCTGTCCTTACAGATGGCTCCAATACTCTTCAGAAACAACACACTGGGTTTTTTTGGTTTTTTTTTTTTTTTCCTTCCCCCCTAAGAATAATGAGCTGAAATTTTTCTCCTGTGCTGAGGAAGTCGCAACTACAGCCCAAAACTTGTTTAGGCAAGCTGTAGAAAAATGAGGTTTGAACTACAGACAGAATAAATAGAACGAAAGTGAAATGACAGACAATCTGTTTCAGTGGATTTCCCATACTACTTGTTTACTTTTTTCCCCAAGTTATATGCTCTTGCTGGTTTAAATATCCATGGAAGTGGAGCACTTACAGCTGAGACCCAATTCAAATGTGCTGCATAGTGCAGCAGAAGGCTGGAGATCTGGAGCTCTGGTTCTGTTTGACAACAGGTCACTCAGGTGGTTAACTTCAGATCTGGGCTAAAAAACACTGAATTGCTCATTTTGCTTTTTCCATCGATATTTGCAGGATGCTTCTCCTTGGCTTCAGCTTCCTACAGGAGGTACAGAATGATTTCCCAAAGTCTCTTTCTTCTCTGCCATCATTCCTTCCTAATCCAAGAACAGCATAAGGGTTAACTTGAATTAGATGGAATTTTTATAATTTTCCTATAATTTTTTATAATTTTCTTTATAATTTTCTTCTGATTGTTTATAATTTTCAGTATAATTTTCTTATATGTTTTAATAATTTTCTTGTAATTTTTTATTAATTTTGTATGTGACCACGAGCATGGAATTGTTCCAGTGTTGCTGAAACAGAAACTCAAAGTCTGTTAATATAACAGCCCCATTTGGCACCAAAATGAGCTCAAGGAAATTTTGCTGTTTAGGAAGTTTGGGAGACTTGAATTTTTTTGGTGTGCCTGGGTTTTTACTAATGCTGACCTCAAATTCCACTTTTACCAAAGATGGATCTCTTTCCAGCACATTTTCCTTGCCCTCTTTGGAAGTGGAGATGAATTTGTTAAATTAACACATGTTAATGCTGTGTGGGAGAAGGGGATCAAAACTACTTTAAGACTGAAAAGTGAGACTGAGATAAGAAATCTGTTGGATTTTTTTTTTTTTTAATTCAGATTTTTTTAATCCCTTAGGGTGTTTAGTTTCCTTCTGTTAGATCTTATTGACACAGATTTCCCTTTAATCATAGCTCTTCAGGCAGCATCCTGCTTCTAAAATTTACTTCAACCATTCACCCTTAAAAACAGCTTAGCTGAAAGATCTTTTTAGAACATATCTTTTGAATCTTCTCACTCAACAGAAGCTATTTCTGAGTTATTACTCTTTTCCCTCTGGGAAGATATTGTGGTCTGCAAAGAAAGCAGGATTCCAGGGCATGAAAAGAGTTGTCTTCTTTGTAGCTCTGCTATTTGTAGGGCGTAGTATGTGCATGTATTTAGGGTTCACCCTTTCATTCTGATATTTCCATACCATGACAGAAAAAATACATGTTTTCTTGCTCACTCTCCTTCCTTCCTTCCTTCCTTCCTTCCTTCCTTCCTTCCTTCCTTCCTTCCTTCCTTCCTTCCTTCCTTCCTTCCTTCCTTCCTTCCTTCCTTCCTTCCTTCCTTCCTTCCTTCCTTCCTTCCGCCACTTCCTTCCGCCACTTCCTTCCGCCATTTCCTTCCTTTTCTTTTTCTTCTTTCCTTTTTTTCTTTTTCTTTTTCTTTTTCTTTTTTCTTTTTCTTTTCCTTTTTCTTTCTTTTTCTTTTTTTTTCTCTTCTCATTTTCTCTTTTTTCTTTTTCCTTTTTTCTTTTTCTCTTTTTCCCTTTTCCTTTTCCTTTTCCTCTTTTTTTATTTCCATTTTTCCCCTTGTCTTTTTGCCTTCCTTCCCATTCATCTCTCAGATCCATCCCTGTCTCTCCTTTTCTCTCTTCTCATCCATCCATTAATAAGAATAAAAGGTCTCAGGAAAAAAAAATAGAAGAGAAACTCAAAGCACACTTACATCCCTCCAAACCCTCCCAAAGTCTAGTACAACACAGTTGAAACTTGAGCCTCGTTAGGGAGAATATATAAACTTTTGAAGTCTAATAAGAAACAGATTCCGAGAGCTTTGTACTTAACAACTACTAGGAAATTTAATGTAAGGAATATTTAAGAACAACATGAAGATTTCAAAAGCAATGTTAACCTGATCACATTTAAAAACTATTGTGTGAAATACTGTGATAAAAGTTCTGTATATTAGTCAGGATTTAAGTTAAATATGCATTCTTACTGACTCTTCCTACGTTATAGAACTTCATTACTTCATTTCAGTTGGCTACTAATCATAATTTTAAAAGCATTAGGAGATTGATTATCTATTTCCAATGTAATAAAGTCGGAGTTAAATTGCATCAGACCGAAGCAAACAGAGTGAATTACAGTGTGAGAGCACTAACTTTTCAATTTCCTTTTCACTGCAGAGCTTACACTGCCTCGCGAGCCTCACCACGCATTTTTCCTTTCACAATCCTTGCACAATTCCTCTGTTTCACCAGCAGCTCAGGAATTGCAGTTCTGGTACAGAGCATTTTCCAAGGAAAGGAACCAGGAAAGGACTGGACATGCTGTGGGTGTGGAGGTTTCAATACCCCGGTTTCAACACCCTCATGGTTTTAGGGTGGATGGGGAAGAGTTTGAGCTCCCCTGCATCACTGCCACGTCAAGAAAGTGAAGCAGAAGGAGCTGCACACTCATTTCTCTGCAGGAAAAAAGCAGAAAATTATTCTTGTCCTGTTCCTGGAGAGGAAAATGGGGCCCTGAGAAGAAAATCAAGCCCAGCCCCTCTCACTGTCACCCACACTGGAAATCCCCACCCTGAGCAATACATCCCCATTCACTCTTTCCAGGACTGAGCAAGATGATGGCAGCTGCAAAACCATCAAAGAACACAAAAATAAGGTGATAGTGCAAAAAGCAAGAGGGCTTTGTCTGATTTTCAGTGTGTGGTTGGAATGGTATTTTATCTTATTTACTCAGGGTAAATCAGAATGGTATTTTATTTTATTTTATTTTATCAGAAACTGATATTTTCTTTACAACCACCACCTCTCCTTTATCTCTGTGTCATTTTTGACCCAATCCTCAAGCTGCCAGCCAGCAGCCAGCAGTGCTCAGCAGCCCTGCACAGAGTTCAACACTTGGTCTGTCCATTTCGGCCTGTGCTGATTTAGCAAGGTAAGCCTGTGCTGGAGGCAATTTTAAAGCTTTTTAATCTTAAAATGCTTGATTCCTTAGACACAGGAAGAACTGCTGTTTGAAGCTGATCCAAGGAGGGGGGAGGAGAGACCTGGCAGATGTCAATTTGAGCCCTGGTAAAAAACAACCTCCTCCAAGCAATCTAACTCATCAGGCTAATAGTTACTCAGTCTGATCCTGCAGGGCCTTGTGTTTTATTTCTGTTTGGGTCTTCCTGAGATAAGGCTCTAAAAGGAAAAAAAAGAAAGAGAAAAAAAACACAAAAGTGGAAAGCAAAACACACACACACACAGGCAACTGTCTGCAAATTTCTGGCACGATCAAGGCTGCAGTGAAAATAAGTGATGCACTGACATTTACTGCGAGAGTGGTGTCCCAAAATTACTGTGAGAGGTGCCTAGTGTTAAGACAAGACTCCACACACCCCAAAAAGCTGAGACCTGAGCTCAGTGGCTGCAGCTGGAGCAGGAACTTGAGGGCCATTGGCCAACGTTCCATAAAAATAAATTAGTCAAAAGAAACAGAACCAACAAATGCAGCGTGGTTGTGATCTGTGTGGCTGAGACCAGCACGTGGCTGCCTGACATGACCCCATCAGCCTGGCTGATTTTTGTTCTGTTGGGTGGGAAACAGTCTTTTCATGTTTGGTGACATTAGGGAGTCCAGTCTTGGAGACCACGGGGAAAAAAAAACAAAATAAAAACCCCCAAAAACAAAACCACCACCACCAACAACAAAAAAACCAAAAAAACCCCCCAAAAAACGCAAAAAAAAACCAAAAAAACCCCCCCAAAACCAAAAAAACCACACACACACACAAAAACCCACAAAAAAACCCCAAAACCAAAACAACAGAACAAAAAAACCCAAAAAACCAAAACTGAACAAACAAAAGAAAGAAACAAAAAAACCACACAAAAATCCCCCAAAAAAGCCCAAAAATTCCCCCCAAAACCAACAGCAACAACAACAAAAAACCAAAAACACCAACCAACCAAACAAAAAAAGTCAAACAAAACAAAAAAAAAGCAACAAAAACATAACAACACAACCACCAAAAAAAACCCAAAAAACAACAACAACAACAAAAACCCCAAAGAAGCAAACAAAAAACCCCCAACCCCATCTAAATTCAGTATCTTGACTCCACCAAACTACATGGGAATTTTGTCCCATAGCATCATGTCCAGAAATTTGGTGTAACATAGAGCACAGGGTGTTACCAGGCCCTCCTGCAGGGAGGCAACAAAGAATTACATTTTTAAAAAAGCCTCAGTATTAAAATGCTGCCTCTTTTTTCCAGATACCAGATGCCCAAGTTCATATTTTCACTTCTGATCGTAGGAGAATTGTGGTTTTTCCTGACCACATTAAGCACAAAGCCTCTGGGAGTTCTCTCTAGGTGATGGCATCACCCAACCACACTTATTCCTTCATGGAAGAGATGCCCTAAAGAATTTTCAGACAGTTTTTATATTTTTAAGAGAGACATGTGGGTCTGTGGGTATGAAATAACATTCAAATACTTGTTAATAATGTTATTTCACGTAAGTACTTCCACTGGCCTTTAAATGATACCTACCAGCATGAGGCAGGATGCAAAGACTAAAATCTGTAACCTGACTTGGCACAGGTAGGATTTGTGGTGGAATCAGATGCTGAACGTGTTTGCAGCTGCACACAAGGTTTTCCACTCCTAAATTGGACAAGTTCTGGAGGGAATAGACATCAGGATTCCTCCAAAGACTCTTAAAAAATTAAGTATGAGATTTTATATATTCTATATATTTTATATATTAAGTCTGAGATTTTATATATATATTATATATTTTATATTCCATATTTATGTATATTATACTATATGTAAAATATATCTTGTATATTTATATGCTTATATAATATATATAATATATTATGTATGTTATATATCATTATATTATATATCATTATATATTACTATTTATTATTGTATATTATTATATATTATTATATATTATTATATATTATTATATATTATTATATTATATTATATTATATTATATTATATTATATTATATTATATTATACTACATTATATTATATTATATAATACTACATTATATTATATTATATATTTATATATATTTATATATTTATATATTCTCAATAATTTCTCAATTATTGAGAAATTGACCTGGTGGCTACTGAGCTATTTCTGAGGATTCCCCTCAGACCTGGGTCAAGATTGGCATCAGTGTGTTTGTCTCAAACTAGTCCTTGGAAGCTAAATCCAGCAAAATCCATTAAAATCATTAGACACTGAAAAAGGGCATGAAGAGCAAAGCCTGACTCAGTGGCAGGGGCAGGGAGAGGGGGGACACAATGAGCTAATTCACAGTGCTCAAGTGCATGGATCCAAACTCCTACCAAAAACATTTATGTTGCGGGTTTCGGAATAAAGCATTCTCTGTTTTCTGAGAAATAATAAATTGGGTGGCACAGAGGCCACTCGGCAAACCTGACAGATCAGCGACTGCTCCCTCACAGCAACATCCATTTCGTGCAGAGTTCGAATTGTTGGACTAAGAAAATACCACTGAAGGAGAAAGGGAAAGTAAATCTGACCCCACCATCCTGCTTTTAAAGCTTGGAACCCCTCAGTCACACCACCCACTGTCCCCCTCTGAAGTGAGGGGGTGGAGGAGGGAAGGAAAACCCTGTGGAAAAAGCACTTCATGGAGTGGTTTTTCTTGCATCTTCTGCATAAAGGCAGTGCCCTTTATAACCAAAAATCTTTGTCATAGTTTGGCCCCAAGCGTCCATCCACTGCAAAAGTTGCGAAAAATAACACATATCACAGGAGTAACAACCAAAAAAAACCCCAAAAACATGTAGGAAAAACAAGGAAATAAAGCCACAGCATCGTGCTGCAGATGTGTGGATAAAAGACCCACCACGGCACCTGAATTTTAATTCACCTCACCTAGAAATGCACAACAGTGCTGCAGTTCTTTTACACGCTGGAAGCAAAGCTGTTCGAGATATCACTTCCACCCACTGGCAGGGAGTGCAACCTATTTGTGTTTTTTGATATTATACATTAAAATAAAACAAAATTCTCCTGGCTTCTGGACAGGCAGAGCTGGTGCTAAGGTTAAGCTAATGCTTTAGCTCTTACAGCCCAGGAATACATTTCTTATTTGTACTCAAGCCAAGTTCATTCACTTATATTTTCACTAAAGCCACAGCCTTTTGAAGATGTTGCACTTGGACTTCCTCCCTGCCAAGTTTCTAAATTACAATGTGCTCTGTCCATGAGAAAACTGAGGAAGATGTATTAGAACAAGGTGCCAGAATGTTTCTCCCTGCCCCACATCAGCCCGGGTTAGAAGCAGCACATGAAAAGATGCTGTCAATTCCTTTTGTTACTCAGATATATAAAGATTGTTCCCCCCCCCCCCCCCTTTCCTAAAATAGGTTGTAAAAACATTGAAAATAGCTTCAAAGAAAATGTTTGCTGGCCTCTCAGATCTCCTGGTGCACTTCCACTCCTAAAGAGCAGCTGCCTGCATCTCCTGCCACTCTCTTGTTACAGGCAGCAGAAAGATTCACCAGTGAAATGCAAACTATCATTGATGGCTTCGTTGATGACAGTTTTACAAACTGGGGATTGGCCAGATGAGTGAAACAAAACCAGAAAATCAAACCCAGGCTGTTTTGTTTTCAGTCGGATTGAAGAAGAAAAATAATCCAGGGGGTGAAATCTATCAGAAAGGTGCACTGTGTTCCTGTTTTGGGGTTATATGAGGGAGAACTTGCCCATTTTCCTGCTTTCTTGCTGAAATGTGGTGAAGGATCTCCCAGCATTTAGGCATGCCTTAGGTTAGAAGATGTGGTTGGGGGGTTACATTCCATTCCCATCTGTCAGAGCTGGGGCAGTTCTCTGCTGTTCATGGGGCAGTTTTCTTTATCTCTCCCACAGCCAGCCCTCCCTCCAGGAGATCTCTGCTGTCCATGGCCATTCATTATTAATTATCTCCTGTCCATGGCCACTGAATGTCCCTGCAGGGCTGATCCAATCCCATCATCCCATGGGAAGATGCTCCGCCCAGGGGAGGAGCCAAGCATTCCTACCTGGATCCAATCTGAGGTGCTGGGACAGCCCAGCAGCCTTTGCCCAGTGCATTGCCAGAGGAGCAGCTTCTGCTGCCCTGCATGGCCAGAGGGAGCCCAGGCCCATCTCCAGCAGCCCTGGAGCTGCAGAGGAAAACTCCCCCCTTGTGCAGGATCCCTGCTCCAGCAGAGCCACAGCTGGCACTGCAGGAGGGCTGAGCCCCCATGGGATGGGGCTGTGCCACCCCCTGACACACAGGGGGCAGGGCATGGTCTGACTCTGGCAGTGGTGCTGTGTATTACTGCACTTTTTAAATTTATTTTTATTTTTTCCTAGTAGAGAACTGTTATTCCTACTCCCATATCTTTGCCTGAGAGCCCCTTAATTTCAAAATTGCAATAATTTGGAGGGAGGGGGTTTGCATTTTCCATTTCTGGGGGGGCTCCTGCCTTCGTGTAGTGGTTTTGGCTCACCAATATAAGATTTACCCAATTTTGAGATTTCCCAACCAAAGAGACAGGTGTCCTTAGCAGACACCTGTATTTTCACAGCCAGACAAGGCTTCCAGTGCTGCTCGTGTTCCCTTGGATCAAGTGACACCAGGGTGTCAGTTCTGCAGGTCACACCCTCACAGTGCTACATGACACGGTGTTTCTTCAGAACTGGGGGCAAGGCAGTTTTTTCATTCCTTTTTCATTCCTTTTTTTCATTCTCCCTGGCTTGTTTTGTTGATAACTAGCCTAATACAATGTTGTTAAAATATCCCATGAAACACTGACATGGTGCTGTTGTTCAATGCACACCATGACTGGATGTTAAGAGATTAAAAACTGACAATAATTTGGCTTGAGACAGCACATTGCCCCTCGGGATGTAGGAGATAACCCCTGTACAGGCAGCATTTTTGAGTGGAAATGCTGGATTCATCACAGACACCATGCTTCATTAGTGATCCTTTCTTCAGCAGAACATTCTGCCCGTACCCTGAGCTGGTTTAAACTCACAAATGTGACAAGCTCCACCTGGAAAGGAGAGAGTCTGAGTGTAGGACATGGAGAATGAGAAAGATTTTAGATTTTTCAAAGGGGACACAGGTCAGAACAGTGTGTATTGCATGTCACACACAGAGCTTTCCCTGAGGGCACAGTGGCAGCACAGACTGAAACCCTCCTGGAGAGAGAATACAGAGGGGTCTTTGAAAAGCTGGAATTGTTAAACATTTGTTCCTAATAACCCAGATGACTTCACCCACTTTCCCTAAACACAAATTGTGATTATCCTCTTCGAGCCAGAATGGGGCTCTGTGATTTAATGCAAGCTGGTCGGTGTCCCACAGGCACAGTTGGGTTTGAGAGAATGAGGATTGAGTTGCCTCTCAAAATGTCATCAGGTAAAATAAATCTGCGCAGGAAATTTATTAACAACTGCCACTTTCTCCCTCCCTCTGGTTGAGAAGGGCTGAGTGGGGTTGTCACAGTGTGAGTATGTATGCTGGATGTGAATAGTTCCTTATTACCCTATCAGCATCATGCCAATAGCAGAACTAGGAAAATCAATTTTCCTTTGAAATATTAGAACACAAGTGCGGGCAGTGTAGCAGGGGGAGATTTGTCACCAATTTCACAGAGGCCAGTGTTTCAACCTGTTTGTTTGGGTTTTTTTTATATTTCTCAAGGCTGAGCTCTGCTCTCAGATTCTGAAGTAGATCTCCTTCCTTTTCAGTGCTTTATTTTGGTACATTTTTATATTCTGCTTTGATTGCTTAGACAAAGTCCACAAGGTGATATCAAAACCCGCTAGGAAGTAATCACCAAAGTCTTCCCTCAAAAGGGTGAATTTTTCTCAGCAGCATTAACACATCAAAGAGAGCAAATGATAGAATTTCTGTTTGCTGAAGTGCAAATTGTTGGTTCACTAAAACGGGGAGGGGGAGGCGATCCAATTTCAGAATGCTGCTCCTGCAGGCCCTAAATGGTGCAAAATATCACCCAATGCCTAACTGGCCATGAATAGCTCCTGAAATGGTCTCGAAGAGTTCCTTTAGGCTAGGCATCCATTGCTAGCCAAAGTTGACCAGATTTCCTAGATTTGGAGGTTTTTTAGAACCCTGGGAGAGCAGAAGACTCAGGGCCAGGCTGGAGGGGTGGGCGAGCCCATCTTTGAGGTGCCATCAGAGGATTGACCTAACCACAGCTTTGTGCCTTATCCCACCTCCTTCTGGCTGCCTCCAGCTCCTTCTGAAGGTGCTTTTGGAGGAAATATCCTGATGCCCACCAATCCCAAACAAATCACCCACAGCTCTCCCCTTGTAGGACCTCCAGGATCAGCAGGGGCTGGGTTTCCTTTTGGTGAGCACACAAAACATCCCTTCAGGCATCTGTCCAGGCCATCCAGCAACACACAGAGGTTATCTCAGTGAAGAAACACATGAAATACACACAGAAAGACACATGCCAAGCTTTGGTTCTGCCCTGTTTAAACTGTGAGCTCTGGAACTGCCCTGGACAAGGGATGTGTTTAATTGCAGCTCACATCACATTCTCCAAAGAGAATCCTGACAAAGAGCAACAAGACACATCACAAATAATAAATTATCTTAACAAATTGTCTAATAAATGAAGGTCCTTGAATGATAAAAGATTATTTTCAGGCTGTACTAAGGCAGCAGTGGCCAGGTTGGTTGTGTCCCATCTCTCAGGAAGGTTTTGGGAGGGAAATTCTGAGTGGCAGACGTAGGGAAGGAAAATCCAGTGAACATCATTCACACACCCTCAATGGTACCCAGCACCACAGGTCTCAATTAGAAGTGTATTGAGTAAAACATCATTTTTGGAATACAACAAAATGACACTTATTTAAAGGTAACACATATTAGACTATGTGTAATATTATCTTTACCTTTACCATCTTATCTTTTTCTTTATATTACCTTTACCTTCTTCATCTTTCTCTTTCTTTATCTTTCTCTCTTTCTCTTTCTCTCTTTCTCTTTCTCTTTCTCTTTCTCTTTCTCTTTCTCTTTCTCTTTCTCTTTCTCTTTCTCTTTCTCTTTCTCTTTCTCTTTCTCTTTCTCTTTCTCTTTTCTCTGTATCTAATTATATTTTTACTTAAATATCTGCTGGGATTCAGAAAGAATGAAGAATATTTTTATACATATATCACTATCTTAATTGTCCCTGAGCCCTCAGTACTCCCAGGGCTGGTTTGGATGATGAGCAGAGCATCTTTTCCACCACTTGGGTGAATTTGAAGGAGTCAATTCTGTATTTGCTGTTCATGAATACAAATTTTAGGGCCAGACTTGCTGCTGAATTCAATTCTGGTTTTAAACCTCCTCCTTTCACTCCTATTCTTTCACTGGTAATAAAATTAATGCACAAATATGGGCACTGAAATTCAGAGAAATGGATCCAAGTGTTGCCTGTTGATCTGGACCAAGGGACAGAGCAGGAACCTGAGCCTTGATTTTCAAAGTCTTTGGAGGAAATTTAATTATCAGATCCTTTTTCTCACTCCAATTTCAGTTCTGTCCCAACATTAAAGACATGAACTTTTCTCTGGTTGGCTAAAACATTTTCCTTTGTCTCATCTTTGCAACCACCTCTTGCTGATGGGCAGGACAGAGTTTTCCATGACATTTTATGCCCAAAAAGGAATCCTTTGTGGTATTGGCAACCCCCCTGTGACTGTGCTGCAGCAGACAAACCGTGGGATACACGAGATAAGGGCTGATTTTAGCTACAGGCATGCATTTCCACTTTTCTCTTGCTCATCACGTGGCAATTCACTTCTTGCTTGCCTGTGCAATGCAGCATGGCTGGAGCACCAGTCGTGTATTCATGGTAATATAGACGTTTATACATTCATCCAAATATAATTATTATGTAATTAAATGCATTATGTTATAGTCATATGAATGCATGTCTCCAGACAGAGCACTGGAGAGAGGCCTGGATAAGTTCTTCAGGTTGGAAAGGAGATATAGATGTAAATGAAAAAGAAAATATCCTTGTAAATACATGGATGCATTTGCATGTATTATTTACGGATCCATGGATTTCCATGGATCCAGGAACACCTCCCTCACCTTGAGATACAGGTGGCACAAGGCACAGGCCTGAAGGGTGAATGGGAACATCTGTTTTCAACAGGTTAAAATGTTTTCCCCAGGTTTGTGCATTTCTGGTACTCTATTGGCAAATGGGAGCTCTCCAATCCCAGCTCTGCTGCAGGGTTTCTGCAGGAGGGTGCAACACCCAGAGAGGGACCTGAAAACCATCCAAGCCAAGGCCTTGGAAGCAGAGCTCACTCTTTCAGCATCCCTGGATCTCCCTCACCACTGTAGGATCAGCAGATTCACCTTTCCCTGGGCTGGGCTCTGGAGAGGGAGCACAAACCCCTGGCAGGTTTCCCTGTGTGTTTGTACATGCATGTTGAATTTCCTGCTCATGTTACAGTTCCAGGAAAAAATATTTTTTTGCCCTATTCACTGAATGCAAACATATGTCACTTAATTGTCTTTTTTTTTTTTTTTTTCACTTGAAGGTTTTTATATAGTTGGGTGCTGTAGCATGCCCAGGTTCACAAGAAGGAGGATTCACACCTGGAGATAGGTGTGAAGAATGATTCCTTCCTAATTCCTCATTGCTGCTGCATTTTTTAATGAAGTGCAAAGCACTCTCAACCTGCAAACACAACAGATAAAATTCATGTGTGCACCACGACGTGTCAGAGCACATTTAGCCCTCAGCTCCTTCACACTTCTCCATTAGCTCATTAAGCATCATCTGCAGTGGCGCTGAAACTTTTTTTGGAGATTAAGATTGTGTCCAATCATCATAACAGAAGAAGAGACAAAATGATCTGTCAGCCTAAAAAGCACTGATATGTGCCTTCCTCTCTTCACCTCTTCTTCCAAGGATCCTGGAAACAAACAGGAAAAAAATACACTCTTTTGCCATGGAGAGCACGTTTGAGCAAGGCCACTCAATAAAACACCAGCCCAAACCCATGTTTTTTAGGATTATAAAGCCATAGTAAAGGCACAGTTAATGCAGTATAGCTCTAGCAGCTGTACAGATGTTATCATGCCCACCTAGTTTATTACATGAAAACTACAGTAAATCTGTCATTATTGCAAGAACACCAGGTTCAAATTCTAGGTCCTGTAGTAATAATGTGGTTAAACATGCTGAAGTATAGTTTTAATCTGGCATCTACTAAATTTATTTGACACAGCATGGCTTGAGAGATGAAATCCCCAGAAATGTGTGATGATGATTGGACAGAACTTTTTTATCTCCAGAAAAAGTTTCAGCACCACTGCAGATGATGCTTAATGAGCTAATGGAGAAGTGTGAAGGAGCTGAGGGCTAAATGTGCTCTGACATGTTGTGGTGCACACATGAATTTTATCTGTTGTGTTTGCAGGTTGAGAGTGCTTTGCACTTCATTAAAAAATGCAGCAGCAATGAGGAATTAGGAAGGAATCATTCTTCACACCTATCTCCAGGTGTGAATCCTCCTTCTTGTGAACCTGGGCATGCTACAGCACCCAACTATATAAAAACCTTCAAGTGAAAAAAAAAAAAGAAAAATTAGGACAAATAAGTGACATATGTTTGCGTTGTGAATAGGGCAAAAAATAGTTTTGCCCCCTATTGTCTGCTATAACGGGAAGTAATCCCAGAATTCTTATTATAATTTGGGCTATGAATTTCTCCTGTGGGCCAGGTGACACAGCACATGTGACAGGTCCAAGGAATTAGATAAGAAGTCACTGTGATGGAGGGAATGACAACTGAGTGGTGACAACTGAGACAAAATGGTCTGCCAGCCTAAAAGCACTGATATGTGCCTTCCTCTCCTCACCCCTTCTTCAGAGGGTACTGGCAGCACCACCTGCAGCAAGGAAAGTGTCAGAAACTGGATGTGGAGGGATGCATTTAAATTAATATAGGAATGATAGCTCATACTTAAGCATTCCTCAGGGCCTGTGGGCTCACTTGTAGGCCCTGCTGCAGGGCCTGCCTTTGAAAGTGGCAGTAAAAGTCAATAAATGTGTGGGGAGAGGCTGAAAGAAACAACTGCAGACATTTTAAGCTTTAGCAGTCAAATGCAGACATTTTAAGCTTTAGCAGTCAAATGCAGACATTTAAGCCCCTTTAGAAGATGGCAGAGATTGCCTGCAGCCACGGGGCAGCCA
Organism: Molothrus ater; assembly: GCF_012460135.2. Taxonomy (NCBI): domain Eukaryota; kingdom Metazoa; phylum Chordata; class Aves; order Passeriformes; family Icteridae; genus Molothrus; species Molothrus ater. Next base: position 68,500,533 of record NC_050511.2, on the reverse strand, counting down.
CTGAAGCAGGGAGTGGGTTTCCTATTGAGTTGTGTGTTGTTATATTCATTTCACAGCCTGCTTTGGAGGTGAGAAAGGCAAAAAAGGGGCTGTGGGGATGATCTGCTGGGGATTCCTATGAGAGAAGCAGATTTTTGGGGGTGTCAGGAGGTGTGAGAGGAATGGAGGATTTGTCTTTACAGACAAGCTGTGGGTCTGCTGGTAGATAAAAGAAACCATGGGAAGGATTGCGCTGATTGATGACTGGAAAAAGAGATTTGCTTTTACTAATAAACTTTAGGTTTGCTGATAAACGAAATTAGACATTGAGAGGTGAAAGAAACAGTGAGGAAGAAAAACCCCTAAATTCCATAAGAATTAAAAATAAATAATAAAATAAAAGGGAGGGTTGTACATTAGAGGGGAATCTCTGGTATCAGGCATTTTGGGAAGTCTGAACCTCTCAAGTGCTCAGAAATGGGGAAAGAGAGAAGGGAAATGTGGCTGGGAAATTGGGATAAAAAGGAGGCTGGGTGATCCAAAAAGTGGAGAGACCCCAGGGGAATGGCCCATGGCCTCTGCCTTTATTGGAATAAAGTCAAAGGACTCCTCTGTCTCCTTCTGCTGTTTGTGGGTTAATTTTCCTAACAGGTCTCTTTCCTGAGAGGTTCCTGGTTACTGGAGGGAGGCGGGAGAGAGCCTGGCCCCGTGAATTTTGGGTCTTGCCTGATTTTCCCTGCCCTTCTCCCAGGTGTGCTGCCCACACCTTTGTCCCCAGGAAGATGTGCAGGGCACTTTTGGTCAGGCTGCCAGCACTCACAGAGTTACAGAATCACAGAATGGGTTGGAAGGCACCTGAAGGACCAGCTTGTCCCTGCCATGTCACCCTCTAGGCCAGGCTGCTCAAAGTCCCATCCTGCTTGGTCCTGAACATCCCCTGGCATCCTTTGGCACAGTCCTGGCATCCTTTACATGGCAAAACACGGGCTGTGCAGCCCTGGCAGGGTCTTCATTGCTTGGCTGGAAATATTTGGATGGTTCTGTTGTTACGCTGTCATGGCAAGCTCCACTTCCCTGCTGAGACTGGGAGGGAGGCCTGGAGGTGTTCTTTTTTTAAATTTCAATTTAATTTAATTTAATTTTCATTGGTTTTTTTAATTTTATTCTAATTAACAGCTGAAAGAACACAGATGCTGTCCACAAAATAGTAAACTGTATTCCTTCAAATCTGTGTCCTGCTATTTATCTTTTTTTTTTTTTTTTTTAAGGCCTTAGCTTTGTTTCCTTTCTCTCTAATGAAGTTCAGGGTCAGCAGAAGTAAAATCTTAACTTTTGGAAAGTGCAGGTAGCAGCAAATTAAGTGGGTGGGGAAAATGCTTTTTCTGAATGCTCAGGTCAGGGATTTAAAGAGGAGATATCAGCATGTATTGAATTAAAGTCCTTGGGCCTTTCTGTTTCTGTGGCCCAAGGTTATGCAGGTGTGCTGATCCCTGTTAGTGACTCAGATTTGTTCCACTCTCCCCTGAAATGCACTTTAAAAAGTGTAGGTGGTCTCCTATGTAAACGGTACTAAGCTTAGATCTTAAAATAGTCACATTCTTCATTAAGGAGTTATCAGGGACGATCTGCATCTGGAATTATTTTTCTTTCTGTGCCTTTTAATAGACTTGTGTAAATTGAAGAAAATGAAGGTTCCTGGATCAACACAACTTTGCAGAAAATGACAAATTTAGACACAGGTCTGGGGAGAGGAAGTTGAGAAGCAAATCTGTCAAGGAGCTGAACATCACCAAGAGTCTGAACAATTTCAATAAACAACAAACAGGGAAAAAGTTCCTTTTTTGAATACATCAGGGTCAGACTGCTGGGGAGTTTGTGGGATGAAAAGTTTATAGAGCCAGGAGAAGTTCAAAAGTTGTGCTCAGATGAAAGAAAAGAGAGGGGATTTTGGCACCAAACCCCGCTTTATGGAAGATTAATTAAAAGGCTTGCCTCAAATATGACATGCTGGTAGAACTGGTGCAGCATGAACAGGTAGAATTGTGTTCACAGGGTTCTATTTGTTCTAGTAAGCTCAGGGATTGCATTGTTGGTAGAGCCAGAGGAACAGAAAAGTGGCTGATTTTGCTCTAGCTCTTGAAAGAACTTCAGGGGATATCCAAAAGAGGAAATCTGATGTCTCCATTTGCTCAGTAAAAACAGAATGATGTGACAAAAACAGAATAATGTGACAAAAACAGAATAATGAGACAAATCCTGGCATCGAGGGAGTTTTACATGATTTCTTTTCCTAACAGGGAAGAATGGGGTACAAATCCACTGCAGTTAACCAGCATTTCACCCAAAGAGGTCAAGTTAATACAATCCACTTGGATTAGTGCTGGGCACAGGCCAGGGACATTTGGTAATCTCACATCACAGGATTTTAGACAGAGAACACTGAAAAATGCACAGTGTCCTGCTCCAGAACACTCCTCCAGCCACCTGCACTTCAGGCACTTCCTGAAGCAAGTGTGGTGCCAGTATTCTATATATTTGAATATGGTTGGTTTTTTTTAATTCCAGGAACACATTGTTTTCCTGTGTCCATAAACACTTCCAGCTTACGATGCATCTTGTGGCTCCACAGCTTGTCTGCATGTTTGTTAAGAATTTCTTGAGCCTGAGAGGCAGCTAGGTTCATTTGATGCCCTCTCATGTTCCCAAAAATATGATTATTCCACATCAGGCATGGTGAAATGCATGTCTGTCCTGTCAGCTTCCTGTTGCCTTATGCTGCTTTCTTCCAGTTTCAAGAATTGCAGTGTTTGGTTACTTGTCTTGCCAACATCTGATTGATCTCATTGCTGCTCCCTGCAATTTTTCCTTTTCTGCTGTTATTGAAGACAGAGGACTAAAAGTACTTGGACCTTCAAGCTGGAAATTAACATGGATTTATACAGTGTCAGAATAAGGGTTTGACTTCTCCAGCTTTCCTTCTCTCTAATTTTTTACTCTGTAAAAAACCTTGCAGGTACCTCTAATACAGCATTTTTTTTCCTACAAATTGGATATTGTTAGTTTTAAAATTTGCTTTTCTAATGGTCACAACTTACCCAATCAGGGAAGGCATGTCTCTGACATGCACTGAAGCAAATTATCCAGATTAAAATGAGTTTCACAGAGGCAAACCTGGAGTTTAATGTTGCATATCTAATTAAGGTTCTGTGATCATTTTGTCCAGAGGGAAAAAATTCAAAATCAGCCATAGCATCTGGTTATTCTTGGGTTGTTTTCATGGGATGTTTTCTTCATGCTATGATTAAGGCAGAGGAAATGTTTCCATAGTTTTAAAGCTAAGATGAAATCTGGCTTCTGGGACCTTCATGTAGCAAAATAGTCTAATCTCTTTGTAACCACTTAATCAGAAATTAAACACATCACTTCCAAACTGCTCTGTTTGCACACCCCTCCATCTGAGATTATTTCTGTGAATTTCAGGGTGATGGAAAAACCTGTGAGTATTCAAAGGCTCAGTGAGTTTAAATACACGTGCCTAGAACATGCCTTTGGTTGTTGAAATAAAACCTGCACAAATTACTCTTTTTATCAATAAATAGTTGGTGTAAGTGCTTACCAAAGCCACCCCTCCATGGTCCCTGTGCCACCACGAGGAAGAAGAAATGCTTGTGGTGGAATTTTTTATCTGTTGGTCAAGCCTTTTTCCCCAGGAGTGATTGGAGATGGTGAAAAGCCGCCAGAAGGAGCAAGTTCAGCCCTGCATCCTTAATATATTAATATTCATATTTTAGAGGAAGGATGCTTTCAGTGGATCTGAAAAACAACTAACTGGAAATTATAGCACCAAAAACTCTAACTGGAAATTGTAGCATCAAATTGTTTCAGTAGTGGCTCCTACTCTTGCTTTAAATTAAAATCAACCTGACACTCTCCATTTGCCATCGTGAAGCACAGACAGAGGGCTGCACTTGTAGCTTGGAAAGCAGCCTGGTAACACTCAGTTTTCCTGAATTCTCATTTCTTCGTGGGGAAAAAAAAAAATTCACAAAAATTCTCAAATGAAAGAAATTCTCGTTTCTTTCATTTGGAAAAAAAAAAAAAAAAAACCAAACTCAAACTAACTAAATATTCAGTCTTCCAGCAGAGCCAAGCGTCCCTTTGATCGCTTTAGGACAAGAGGAAATGGCACCAGGGTGGGTTCCAGTGGGAAACTAGGAGCAGTTTATTTCTCCTCTGAAATGCTGGTGAAGCTTTGGAAGGGGCTGCCAGGGGAGGTGGTGGAGTCACCATCCCTGGAAGTGTTCAAAACCAAAATTAAAAAGGTGTGGCCCTCGTGATAAGGATTGTTGGGTAAGGGGGTGCATGGGAGAAGGTTGGACTCGAGGATATTGGATGTCTTTTCCAACTTTTATTCTTTTATTTCCAACTTTTATTCTTTTATTTCCAACTTTTATTCTTTTATTTCCTACTTTTATTTGTTGTAAAATGTTCTAAGACTATTTTATTCTGAGATTCTGTGATAGTAAGCTCCAATGTTCCAAGAAGTAGCTGGTCTCCAATGTCCGCTACCTAAAACTTCAAAATGAGTTTTGGCTTGATTCTGGAATTGCTGTTTTCTATCATTTCCTAATTTTTAAATTTTTGTTTTTCCTAATGTCATGCAACTTTCAATTGGACGGACTCTGTTTTTGTGGTTTTTTTCAGTTTTTTGTGGGGTTTTTTTTCAGTTTTTTTCTACCCCCAGGCTGGAGAACCCACCTTGAGCTGATGAGGGAAGCCAGGTACACCCTGCCTGCCTGGGAAATCCTATCAGGAGCAGGAATTTTATTATTTTTTATTATTAGTTAGAAAAGGGGGTTCCTGAGGAAATGCTTTATCCTTGGCATGCCAGTGTAGCAGTGAAGGAAATTAATGGGGTTTTGTTGGGTTACAATTAAGAGTCAGGCAGGGTTAAGGGATAAAATTTCAGATATTTCAGTATTTAATAAGGATTCTTATGGTGCAATAATTTGTCAGGGTGGAATATGCCAAAATGCACACCCATAGTATATTGTGCATATAAATTTATGGACTTTGCAAATGAGAGGTTTAAATGAATGGTGTGACATTCCTTTACTCTAAAGTATTCTCTTCTAGATGGGTTTAATCTTAGTTTACAGAACATGTTCTAGAGAGGGCCTTGATTTCTTAAAATAGCTCAAGGTTTTTTGGTTTTTAACTGTGAGGTTTTGGGGATGTTTGGTCCTCTGGTTTAGCAGGATATTAGGACTGGGTTAAGATGCCAGGTTTAAAGAATTACAAGTGTGTATGGTAAGAATACTGAGGATACGTAAAGCTGCATAAAAGGCAAAAAAAATCATCCTGGCATCGCCTTCACGTCAGCTGTGGAGGCACCACATTGTCATGGGCAGTTCCAAAGTGGCTTGGAACACCCCCTCCCCTCCAAATATAGAGGTTTTTTCCAAGGAAAATTCAGCATCTCAGGGGTTTTGGGGTTTTTTTTGTTTTTTTTGTTTTTTTTTTCCTGGTGCATTGGTGTTCAGGACGTTGATGTGAGGACTGGTTCAGCCTTTGCAGCTCCTCCTCCTGTTCCACAGCCTCTTTTAGCAATTTAAACAAAAAAAAAAAAAAAAAAAAAAACAAACAAACAAAAACCCCCACAAAAAAAACCCACCACAAAACAAAAACAAAAAAACCAAACCAAAAAACCCCCACAAAACCAAAAAAACAAAAAACAACCAAAAAAACAAAACAAAACAAAACAATGAAAGGGATTCTCAGTTCGCTGCTCTAACTGGAAATTGTAGCACCAAATTGTTTCAATAGTGGCTTCTAAAGTTGCTTTAACAATTAAAATCAAGCCACGTTAAAGGACAAAATTTGTCCTTTCAAACTTCTGTGGCCACATTTTTTCTGCCCTGCCTCAGCATGAGCTGACCTGGGGTCACTGAATGGGAGTGTATCAGGCAGAGCCTTGAAAAATTCCAGTTTGTAGTCAGAGAATTGCATCACAAAACATGTTAGTGTGACATTATCAGTAAATGGAAAGTTATTTCTCAAATTCCCTTTTCTTTCTTTCACTTCTGACATTCCCAGTTCTCAGTTTCAGCACTACAAATGTGCTAGGTATGAATATGACTACTTTGAAAGAAACAAGGGGAGAACCTTCAAAAATTGTTCTGTAGACTTGGCAAAGGAAAAAATCAACATTCAAGCATTCACAAGAATTTTTTTTTAATCATTTAAAAATAAATGTCTAAAAAAAGGGAGGGGGTGAGGCGGGGGGAAAGTGCCTAGATTCCGATTCAGGTTTGCTTGTTTCCATAAAGCCCAGGTGGATTCTGGCCTCTCTGGAGGCTGAATTCCATCCCTGAGCCCCAGGAAAAGTGGATGATATCCTGGTCTGAGCTGCAGCCATGCAGTGAGCAGCACATGGGGCCAGTGGGGCTGCAGGGGGGGTCAGTGGGAGCTTCTGTTCACATTCCCTCTGCACAGCAGGCTCAGGCACCAGCTGGTGACACGCAGAGGTGCCACCAAGTAGTCAAACACATATTTGATCCCATTAAAACCATGCTGGCTTCTGTGCTCTTTAATTTGCTGAACTCTTGACAGGTGGATTATTAGGGCACGTTTCTGCTTTTGATGCGTTTCCAAGCTGGCTCTTAGACATTCACTATTTTTTTAAAATTTTTCTTTATTTTTTCTGTGGTGGCTTGGAGTTGTAGGCTGCAGATGGTTACTACAAAAACAATTGGGATATGAGCAATTAAACAGATTAATAAAGTTCTGTGGCTGCCTGTGTGTACACAGCAGAACTCACTTTCCTTTTAAGGTGCTGGTGTGATAGACACATTTCATATTTCATATTTAGACATATTTCTCCCAGGTCATGATGTATTTGGTAGTTGTAATTGTTGTATTTGGTGGTGATCTCCTTTAGGCAGAAATGCACAGTGAGAATATCTGGATTTTTATTTCTTTTCTGTGACCTATATAATAATACCTGTAATATATATAATATGTAATATGTAATACATATATATTATGTGTATGTAAATGTATAATATATATATATAGTATGTATATATAATACATATATAATATGTAATACATAATATGTAATGTAATATATAACATATAATATATATAATATAATATAATATAATATAATATAATATAATATAATATAATATAATATAATATAATATAGTAATATATAATAATATATTTAATATATAATATACAATGTATAATGTATAATATATAATATATAATGTATACTATATTGTATATAGTATATAATCTATAATATATTATAACTATACATTATAGATCATATATTATATATCATATAGCATATATCATAGATCATATATCACATAGTTGTACCATATGGCACCTCAGAACCCACAAAGGCAGCACAGGGGTTTTGGGGGTGTGAACAGGGTCCTTGTGATGCCTTTGGTCCTTCTAACTCAAAATGGCATTCAGGTTTCCTTTATCTTTCCTGGAAGTAGATATTTTTTTTACTGTGTTGCCAAAAGCAAATGAGGCTGGTGAGGTTTAGTTGTAGAGAAATTGTGCAGCTCCCTGGGGCAGCCTTGTCCAGGTTTCTCCAGAAGTGATGAATCCTGAAATCTTCCCCTGCAGCACTCCTCACTGTCATCTCTGCCCAGACCACTTTGCTCTGGTCAATCTCCAGCCCAAGTGGAGAAAATCAAATGGAAGCAGGAATTCAAAATTATCATGAGATTTCACCTCACCGTGGAATTGCTGTGTTCTGTTCCCTTGGTTTTGTGCTTCTGCTGATTCCCCTAAAGTGACTGAAGAGTCAGAAATAGTGGATTGGGAAGGAGGAAGGGATACCTTTGATTTCTCCATGAAGCTGAGCTGCCAGGCCAGGTTTTCCTCAGCCAGGGGGGTTCCCTCATTTCCACACCTTGCTGATGTTCCCTCACTCTGCAAAGGAAAATTCAGGGCCAGAATTTCCTACTGATGCTCTGGATCCACAGCCTTGCATGGCTGACATGCTCCTGGAAACACATTCCTGATTCTAATCCCTGTTCCTTCCTCTGTGTTGGCTGTAACTTAGTGATTAAAAGTCATTTTTAGAAGCTGGGGAGTGAACAATTAAATTTCATTTGTTTCAAAGAAGGTGCAGAACCCCAGTCTGCTTCTTGGGTAGTTTCTGCTTTGCTTAATAAAAGAAATGAAATAAAATATAAAATAAAGTGCATATATGTTATAAAGGTGCTGAATGTCTGGGTAATCATCATGTCCCTTCAAAGTCTCCAGATCTGGGAGTTTTTTACAGCTATAAACCAGACTCAGCTGCCTGCAGAAATGTTGTACCCTCTTGCTGGGGAAAAACAAGTGTGAGAGATCAGAAAATGTGGCCACAGTCAGGGTCAGGCTGCAGGAAAGAAAAAATGGGTTTCTATTTCATGTTCCTATGCTTTACTTCCAGCTAGGATATGACAAATTAGGATTTAAGGTAATATTTGTGTTAAAATGCATAGGAAACCTGGTGGTATTTCCCACCTGTGACTGTTTGGGGTGTTTCATTCCCTGTGGTATGCATGTGGTACTGCCAGGAGAAGTGATTTAGAGGAAATGGCAAAGGGTTCTGAAGGTTATTTTGGGCTTTGCTGAAAGACAATGTGCAATATTGTGACAAATTCTGCAAACAATGTCTTTCATCAAAGTCCTGGTTAATGTTCTCTTGGGTGCTCGTGCTCATGACTTGAATGGGAGTCACAGATTACATAAAGAAGAGTGGAATTTTCTCTGAGTCACTAAAAGAGAATAATTAAAAAAAAAAAAAGGTTTAAAAGATAATATTTTTACAATTAGGCTTTTAAAACTTCTCTGTGAGTTTGTTTGGGCTGTGGTTCGTTCCACCCCTGAAACCCTGAAATTGAAATGCTAAATTCAATAGAGGCAGGGAGTCAGCTTGCAATCTGGGAAAATATTTCACAGTGAATCAGGGTGAAAAGTCAACTTAAAAGATTTACCAGGATTCCTCCCCAAAGATGATTTCACATGAAGATTGCTTTTAAGTGAAATTTTTTTTTTTTCCAAAGGTAGGAGGAAAGATGGTTGTAGTTGATTACACTAACCCAAGGAATTTGATGCTGAAATCAAGACAGGCTGAACCAGGGTGACCCAACAGATACTCTGCTGCGATGTGATTGCAGTCAATTTCTTAGAATATGTTTAAAATAAGTTTTTAATCTGGTCGTAATGGAATGAAACCCCGGGATTTAGCTGGTGGGAGGTGCCTCTTGCAGTTTTGAATTAGCTGTTCCTATTGAACCAGTGATTTTAAACGCCAAGAAGTTCTTTTTGCTACTTGATTCCATGTGCTTTGATCCCTCTCCAGGGCTGCAGTAATTTGGATAAATCAATGTTTGGAGAGAGAGGTTTCTGAGCATCCAACACATGCCAGAGTCTCCCTCATGGAGGGACTCACAATGGTACAAACAGCAAAGGAAAAAGCTTCATTCTGGTAATTTTATTTCAGAATGCAAAGCAAATAGAGAGAAATCTGTGTAGAAGAGTGCCAGCTTCATAAATTCTTGCAATTGTGCTCTGCAAAGCTGGAAATGAAAATGAAATTGTGGGTTTTGTTCTTCATCCTGTTTCAATGTTGTTTATAAATTTTATAGCTGAATTTTCAAGTGAATGGGGAGGGGAAAAAAGGGTGAAAAATTCCTATTTGGGCAACTTGGAAACTCAGTTTGATTCCTGAGCATCAAGCTGTTTTGATCAGCCTTAATTTCTTATTTCTGAAGTCTAGGGGAAGTTCAATAAGCAAAACAATCCTGCAGTTAAACATAAATTCAAAAGAATGTTTCTAATTTCAGTGGCTTTGTGCATTGGTAGTCAATAGAGACCAGATTTCAAATTGATATAGAAGAAGTGCTCATAATTTTAGTTGGCTGAGAAAAAAGGATCCTGACTTCTAAATTGTCTGCAATTGCCACATTGCCTGGAGGGAGACAGAGCTTTCCTTCCTGGAGATTTATGGCGTTCAAAAATTCAAGACATTTAAGTCCATGGGAGTTTTGCATGTTTAATAATAATATTGCTTCCAATCAGAGTAAATTGAGATGCAACAAAATAGTCCCCTGTGCTTTCCATGCTACAAAAAAAAATCTGTTTCTGTTCAGAGAGCTGCTCTGAGGGGTTCTCCACAGAAAGACAGGATCTGAATCAGCAACCCAGAAATAAGTTCTGTTTGGGAAACTGATGGAAGTAAGTTTTGTATGGGAAACTTCTTGAAACTATTGCAAATAATCGTATTTGTATTGCAAATAAACTTATTTTTCCAGAGTACTCTGGACAGCCAGAGAATTTCACTGATCTAGAAGCTGGTTTTGGGGTAGAGCTGGTTTCTCTTTTATTCCTTATGTGTAGCTTTTATTTGTCTAATTGTCTGGCCTTGATTTCTTGTGCTTGCTCTGACTTTTCACATCACCAAAGGAGTCTGGAGTTGCCTGTGAACTCCTGTTTGGTCTTTTTTGGGCATCAGGGTGTTGTGTTAAACACAGTAAATTACTTATAATCTCAGGGGGAAACTCTTATTTGGATTTTGATTTTGGCCTAAAACTGAGATTTCTGCTTTTACATGGATTTGGAACATTTGGAGTTAGCAGGAAAGTGATTTCCCTCTTTGGGACCAAAGCATGGTCCAAGACAGGGAAGTTTCTGACCTGAGTTTTTGATCTAACAGGGAAGTTTCTGATCTAAGAAGTTGTACATTCTTAGATCAAATCCTTATGAAGTCAGGGAGCTGGATGCTGCAAAATGAAGGGGAAAAAAAAAAAAAGAAAATGTCTGATTTTTTATTTTTGGCTTTTTCACTTCTTATGATTCTGCTACAATTCTTTGCTCCAGAGGCACTTGGAAAATGTGGTAGATTTAGGAACAGGAATACAGGAGTGCAGCAGGCAGAGCCTTTTGCTGAACAAGCCTTTCTCGCAGCAAAGAGCCATGGTGTTTTAAGCTTGCCAAGAGGCAAAAACGATGGCAGGGGTTTTAATCTGAGCTTCCAAGCCCTGCTAATGCAAAGGACATGTTACAACATCTCTGTCCTGACAGCTCTTTCTGAGCTCCCTGGTATAAATGGAGCCCTTAATGCAATAATCCCACCCTGCTCCTCCACTGCTGTGGTGCATCCTCTTGCTCTGCTGTCAGAGATAAGAGGGGACAAGGCTCTGGATGTGGGGATAATTGGTGGTTTTTGGGGTTTTTTTTGTTTGCTTATTTTTTGTTTGTTCGATTTTGTTTGTGTGTTTTGTTTTTTTGTTTTGTTTTCTTTTTGGGTTTTTTTGTTTGGTTTTTTTTGTTTTGTTTGGGGCTTTTTGTGTTTTATTTTTTCTTTTGTTTGGGGTTTTTTGTTTTTTTTTTTTTATTTATTTTATTTTATTTTATTTTGTTTTGGTTTTTTATCCCTGTACTATTTTTATAAAAAGATGGTGTTCCCTTTGTTCGATTTTTGTGCGAGCACGACAGGGCTTCAGTAAATTTAACCTAAAAACCACTTGGCCTCGAGAGCTCACCAAAAACTTGCATACAGCTGATCAAGGGAGGATGCAGAATTGCAGACACAGAGTTCACCAGCCCTAGATGCTCTCTGGGTAAATCACTATTTTCAGACAAAAAGCAAAATTAAACCTGAGCTGCAGCACACTCAGGAGAGAGCAGATGACATTTCTGAGATTTTACAGCAGACACAGTTCTTGGCAATTCCTGTGTTTTATTTGCAACACCCAGAACCTTGTCCTAAAAGCAAAAAGCAAAAGAGATAATTAACATTGAAGGGGAGACTGGCTGCAGGACAGTTTAAGGGTGCCTTTATTTCCACTGCTTGCAGCTCCCTGCTGCTTTAAACTCTGCTCAGAATTAATCATTTGAACTTCAGCTTTCCAGGTGAGATGTGTGAGCCTCGGGCTGACTGTAATTGTGAGGAAAATACCTGCTTGGCCTTTCTTTTTTCCAAAACCAAGAATGAAGAAAACCATATTATTTTGTTCTTGCTGGAAGGAATCCTGGCAGATATTTCTCTGAGAAGTTGCAGCGATCTGAGTGCTGGCAGCAAAAGCTCCTTTCATGATGCACGTTTTTTTGAAAAGCTTTTATTAATTATAAGCATTTTAAAGAGATTGTTAGTATAACTCTGGAAGTGATGGAGATACTTTTCCATGCTGGACTTGGCAAAGCCAAGAACTCAGCAGGATTTCTGTTGGAATTTCACCTCAATCTCCTATACAGCTGGATTTTGGTTAAACAGATATAAAATTATATTATATTAATTATTATCTATAATTATATATATATATTATATGTATTATTGTTATATATTATAATAATATAATATTTTTATTAGATTATATGCAATATATAGGATACATTATTATATTATATTACTTTTATATAATAATATAATATATTAATATATAATTATTATTTTTATAAATTATAATTATATTATTATAATTATAATATATATAATTAAATTATTATAATTATATATTGTTATGTATTATTATATAATACATATAATATATTATATATATTATATATATTATTATATATATTATATATTATTATATTATACACCGATATTTTGGTTAAACAGAAGATAAAATTAAGGGGAGACTCTCCCCTGTGATTCCTTGATGTGCTCCAGCACCCCCAGGGAGTGCTGGATTTGGATGTTGATGTCAAAGTGAAAAAAAAAAAATGTTGATAAGGAGCTCAGGAAGGAGGGGATGGAGGTGGGAAAGTGAAACAGTGACAGGGAAGTAGGATCTGGAAGTCAGTGGGTAAGAAGGGATTAGGAAAGGACTGGGAAAAGTCACTCAGCTCCAGACTGGACAACAAAAAGGCTGAACCTGCCATGGTATGGAGGGGGAGAAATGTGGATGATGAGGGTCAAAGGTAGATGGAAAAAAATAAAAAAGAATAAAAAAATCAGGATATATTATATTATATATATAGGATATAATATTATGTTATTATTATAGGATATAATTATTGTATATATAATATTATTAATGTGTATAATATTATTATATATAATATTACATTATATTATGAGATATATATTCTACCACAATCTATGGGATAATAATAACAATAATAATAACAATAATAACAATAATAACAAAATAATAATAATAATAATAATAATAATAATAATAATAATAATAATAATAATAATAATAATAATAACAACAACAACAACAATAATAAATAGGATAAGTAATAGGCGCAAAGTTGCTTTAAGGACACTATTGTTACTCCTAGCATTCTGTATATTATTGTTGAGCCTCCTAAATTCAGCCTAAGTTGGTTTTATGATTAAGGAATATGTGAAACCATAATCTTGCTCTAGATAATCAGAGCTGTGAGATTTCTAAACAAGCCATTTGTCTGATGGAACACTGTAGCAAAGAGAGAGGCCTGGTTTTATCAGGAAAAAAAAAAATGAACAGTGCTCACATTTATGCATTAGTGTGTTACAGTAAAGGCTTACATGCCATGGAGAGGTTCTTACCACTCCATGAATTAAATGCTGAAATAATTAATTTGCCTGACTGAAAAAAAACCAAAAAAAATAAAAAAAAAACCAAAACCAAAAAAACCAAACAAACAAAACAAACCCCCCCCCCCCAAAAAAAAAAAAAAAAAAACAAAAAACCAAAAACCCAAAAACCACCAAAAACCCCCAGAAAAACAAAGGAATTCAAAGGAAACTAGCCAGAGGCAATTATTGTATTAGTAGTAATGTCCTCCTTTGAGAAATGGAAAACCTGCTTTTAGATGTCCTGTGGGCTATGGATTTTCCTGTGATGTCAGCAGAGGGAATTTTCCTGTTGGCTCTTTGGGGAGGTGCAGCTCATCCCTGACCCTGAGCCATTTTCTGCCCTTTCCTGGATCAGGCCCATGGGAGATGCTCCCAGCTCCTGCTGGGGGATGACAGCGCCTTTCCTGGAGAGGTGGAGAGGGGGGTTTGATGTTCCCTGAGACATCTCACCCTGGGTGATAGTGGGGACCTGGGAAAATGTTAAGATAGACTCTGAAATGTTAGGCTTTGTGTTGCACCTGGGTAAGCAGTATGATAAATGATATAATTGTTAGATGTGATGATTGTTTAGTAACTAAATATAATTATTGTATAATCTTAAGTAGAATCATGAGAAACTATGTTAGAAATTTAAAGGTGGGCCATGAGGAGCCTATGCTTGGCTGAAATCTATGTATACAATAGAACAATATGAGTTTAATAATTAACATGAAAGTTATATGACGATAGAACATAAAAACATGTTCATCTTGGATGTATGGTCGGAGTCAGATTTGGGTAGGAAACACCCCTGATTCCCAGAGCTCTTAATAAAGATTATGTGATTATGTGTTTCTGAACGCTAACATGGGGATCACCTGGGAAAGCCAAACCCAAATCTGTCTGCACCTCATCTCCTGCCACCCACCAGGCTGACTCTGAGTTCTGGATTTCCACAGCACCCACCCCAGGGCAGGATCCAGAACCCCAAAGAGAGAACTTCAGCTGGAATAGCAAAGGGAAACAGAACTGCTGTCTGTCGCAGACATCTTTTTCACCAAAAATCCTTTCTTTAGGATTTTCCCTTCTGAGAAGCTGAGGCCTCAGGAAAAGAATGTAACCAATGATTATCTGCTGCTGTGGGATGCAACAGGTGGATCTGTGATTGGGCCATCTTGAATGTTTATAATTAATGGCCAATCAAGACGGAGCTCTCTCGGACAGAGAGAGCTGCCTTTTGTGATCATTCTTTTCTATTCTTAGCTAGCCTGCTGAGAGAGGAAACCTTTCCTTCTATTTCTTTTTAGTATCGTTGTAATGTAATATATGTATCATAAAATAATAAATCAAGCCTTCTGAAACATGGAGTCAGATCCTCATCTCTTCCCTCATCCAAGAACCCCTGTGAACACGGTCACAGCTGTCCAGTCACTCAACAAAACTCAGCCCAGGTTAATCCTTACTGTGATTTTCTTTTTTTCTTCTTAAACAGGAAGAGGTTGCCTCTGCAGGCTACTCAGATAAAAATTAAATGAATAATACTGATGAAATAAAAATAAATAAAAGTAAAAATAAAAATAATAAAATAAAAATAAAAATAATGAAATTAATTAAAATAAGATAAAAATTAAAATGAAATAAAATAAAATAATAAAATATAAAGTAAAGTAACGTAAAATGAAATAAAATATAAAATATAAAATATAAAATATAGAATAATATAAAATATAAAATAAAATAAAATAAAATAAAATAATGTAAAATAAAATTAATAATGAAATAAAATATAAAATAAAATAAAATAAAATATAAAAAGTAAAATAATGTAAAATAAAATAAATAATAAAATAAAATAAAAAGAAAATAATAAAATATAAAATAACATAAAATAAAATATTAAAAAGTAAAATAAAATAAAATGAAATAAAATAAAATTACTGATAAAACTGCATGTGCAAGCAGAAAATACCACTGCATTGCCATGCAGATGGGTCTCACCTGGCCTCTTCACCTACTCCTCCCCCTGCATATTTCTTATGCTGGTGATAGATATCTGTTTCTCTGGGATTTTTTCATCATCCACATCACCAAAGCAGTCCATATCTGAAAATCTGGCCTGAAAAATCTCTATTACCTGTGTCCTGCTGCTCAGCAGAATACAAGATGTTAAAGAAAGCCCTACACCCATTAGGGAAAGGAGGGGGAGAGGGGGCAGAAAAGATTCCTGTCCCCAAATATAAACCTCAGGAAAAAAATGGGTAATATTTTGGGATATTTTGTCTGCAATATCCCAATTTGTTTGTGCTTCCTCCTACCTTGCTCCCACTCCTCTCATTCCTCCCCAGCTGCTGCCAGTGCTCAGCACTCAAAACACAGGCAAGAATTTGGGATAGACTGTCAGATGACACGATTACTAGTCTAGACATTAGGGATTAAATCAAACTATTAAATGCTCCTGATGGACAAGGAGGAGTGTAACAAACATCTCAAAATTAAAGGGAAAAACAAAAAAAAAAAAAAACTCTCCAAACTCAACCAAAACAGTTTGATATCAAAACAAATTAATCTCGTGGCGGCCGCAAATGAAATAAGCAAATTTAATTTGTGGGAAAAAACCCAAATGACACAATTTTACTTTCTTATGCCTCCCATGGCCTCTGTGGAACCATTCCCCTTTTTCCAGGGACCACCAGAACAGGCCACTGGTTTCCTCATCAAGCCTGTGCTGTGAATCTGACTCCCTGAGTGGCTCCTGAGAGTCACTAGCAGTTGTCTGCCTCAATAAATCTCAGGAAAAGGAAAACAAAGATGCATTGTTTGAATGTGCACTGTCACCAGAGGAGTAAATAGGCACGATTAATGCTTTACTTTAGAAAACGTCTGGTTTCTGTACCCAGGGAGAAAAAAAAACCAACCAAAACCTGGAGTGTATCTGTTGTTCAGCTGAAATGTAATAATACAAATTGGTTATAAAGAAAGCTGTTTATACAAGCCCCTCTCTGCCATTATTCCTTTCCTCTCTCCTCTGCTGTTATTTATTTTAAATTCCAGTTTAAGTGGATTACATTTCATCCATAACCAGAATGTGACTACATGCTGCCACAATGCCAGCTCCTGCTAGGACCTCACTGGAACCAGCAGTTCCCCACCCGCCTCTTTGATATACAAGAGACTTTCCAGTGTTTTCCTTTCTAAAAATGATTAGGAAGGCATTCTGGTGTCCTTGCACTGAATTTCTAAAGGGGTATCTCACAACCAGTATCAAATCACCTGTGCATTGCACAAACCTGCAGTAAAATAACACCAGCCAGGCTGTGTGCTCAAAGATGGGCAAAAGGAGGGTTTAGCAAACAGTCTGAGCCTCTGATTAAAGGCATAATTAATAACAGCAGTCCATCCCCACTCTCCAAGAAGAACTTCTGATGAGGCTCAGACCTGGGGAGGAAAATCAAGTCTGAAACATGGCATCCCACCTCTGTGTGAGTGAGTCACTGTGCTGGGGCCTTCCCAGCCCCTGAGCAGCTCAGCCTCTCCCTTCCCACCCTCTTTGTCATCACAGCTTTCCACTCCTGGAATAATGTATAATATATAATATATAATATATAATATATAATATATAGTATATAGCATACAATATATAATATATAGTATATAGTATATAATATATAATATATAATATATAATATATAATATATAATATATAATATATAATATATAATATATAAAAATTATATGATTATATAATTATATAGTTATATAATTATATAATATTTTCATAATATATTTTAAGCCTATAAATATTGTTTATGCACAGTAATAAATCCAAACAATGCATTATAAAAGAGGCCTTTTTCTGGGTGTCTTTGGTACTCAACATTGGTCTTAGTGTGCATTACCTGAAAAGAAAAAGGAGAAAAAATTTGGCCTTCAGGCAGCTTTCTGTAGAAAAACACTGCTAGCAAAGTATGAATAAGTCAATTAAAATATTTAAAATACTTTAATTTTGAATTTTTTCTTTAAAAAAAAAAAGATACTTAAACCAATAATTTTTATTTGCTACATTATTCCGTAAAACTGCTGCTGCCTACAGAGAGAATTTGAAATTAATTCACTTTTCACACAGAACAGCACTCAAAGCCTGGTGCTAGCAATGAATTTTATAAGTTTTAAATTCTTCTGAGCTGTGGTGAAACGAGTGGCAGACCCTACTGGTATAACTGCAATCCTGGAAATATTTTGTTTTATTTTCCCCTGAATCACATGCAGAGAGGAGTTACTTTCACTCCCTCCCACGTTAGCCCCAATAAACTTTAAGAGCTTCCTGTTCTGTTACTGTGAGCTGCTTGGGCTTAGTCCTGGGTAACATCTATCTGGTTTAGAGCTTTTTCTGGAGGCTCTTTAATGCTACATCTCGGGTCCTATTGCATGTATTCAATTTGAAGGTGTTCCCTGGGCCTCAGGAGCCTGACAGTGAAAATTTTAGTCTCTCTGAGAGTAATGAGGAATTGCATAATCAGTTTATATTGCAATTTATATTGTATATCACTTTATATTGTATAAAGTGATATTGTATATCACTTTATATAATGTATTTTTATATTAATTTATATATTATATTTTATAATAACTTTATATTTATATAATATTTTGAATAAAATTTATAATAACTTTGTATTGATATAATCTATATATTTTTTTATAATAGATTTATTTTTATATTACTTTATATTATATGGTCCCTATTTGTCCATGCCTCTTCTATCTCAGCTGAGTGGCACCCAACAGCTCCCCAGCTTTAATTTGGTTTGCTATCTTGGCACAAGAGAATTCAAACCAAAACTGAATTAATTTGGTTTGGTAGCTTGGCTGGAAGTGAAAAGGTCCTGAGAAGGTTTTAAAGCATTTTATGTGCAAACAGAATTAGATGTTTAACCTGGAAAGGGAGAGGGCTGTGTTCTGGCCCTCCTCTAAGGAATTATGGCCTCTGCTCTGCTGTATTTGGGTGAAAAAGGCACAGTTCTGTGACATCCATGCTGTTTGTATAATTCTGAGTTTATTTTCAGGTATTTTTCATCTGAAATTGTTTTCATTCTGAACTCAGAAATTATAAACTTAGAAATTATAAACATATATAAATTTATAAACTCAGAAATTATAAACTTATATAAAATTATTATAAACTCAGAATTATGCTGTTTGCATAATTCTGAGTGTATAATTCAGGTATTTTTCATCTGGTGATAAAGACTGACGAAGAGGCAGTGTGCAATATTTCTGTTTTTTGTCCTCAGCTGGCACAGCCCTCCTCAAATGCAGGAATTTCATCCCAGACAAGTGACAACTTGGGAAAAATGCTCAGCTGGGAGCAGCGTGGAAACCTGGGTTTTCCTTTGGGAAAAGCTGATTTATTATGGAGGTAGGTGAGCCCAGAGAAATCCCAGTCTGAGGGGGCTCGTTGGGGTTGGACCGAAGAGAATTCCTGAGCCATGAGAGGCTTGGGGTGTTCCTGCTGCAGACCAGAACTTTGGATTGTTAGGAGTAGTAAAAGGAAGTAATAAAGAAAGTAAAGTAATAAAGTAAGTAAAGTAAGTAAAGTTAGTAAAGTAATAAAAGGAAGTAACAAAAAGGAACGGTTGTCTGTGGGGCTGGAAGATCCATGAAATCCATAGGATTGCCATGGAATCTGAGGATCCAGTTTGGATCCAAAAGTCCTCCTAAAAAAGCTATTTTGTAGGTCCAGCCATAAATATTTTCACAGGGTTGCAAGTGTTTATTATAAATTCGCTCTATCTAACCGATTCTGCTGGAGATCTAACAGCTGTTTGTGGGATTTAATCTTCATTGCTTTGTGACCTCTGACAGCAATTTTTACACCTAATTGTTCTGTGGTTATGGTTATAACCAGTGTGCAGGGAGAGGTAAAACACTCTCAAATCCACATCCAATTCTTCCCCTTGATCTGTGCGTGAATAGTTTCCTTAAGTCCTTAGGACTGAACCTGGTGCCTCTCATGACACCAATTTTTGCAAGAGGAATTTGCATTTGTGATTTTAGAGAAGACACACATTTAAGAGGACGAATTTATTTTTTATGCATTTATATATATTTTTAATATGTGTATTTTGGTTCTTGATGCACTCATGATTATTCCCTGCCTCAATCAATAATGAAGATACACAGTAAATCAGTAATTTATGTAATGGTTTTGTAAACCCTTTGATTAGCTCAGCACAGCCTTGCAAGTAAAGTATATGCTTGTGGTGGATGCAATGGCATAAGGGATAAATTTCACAGAAAAATTGATTTTTTCGTCCTAAAGGTAGCATAATCATCAAAATTCTGGGTGCCAAACTGTTTCCTTTGCATGAAGAACTTCAGGATAGTTATTTGCCGAGGGACAAAAGCCAGTGATGGGTGAAGGGACCTATTTATTCCACAAATATCAGTAAAACTGAGACCCAATGTCTCGTGGGACTGCACCATTTTGGTCACTCTGACTTGCAGGATTCCTGTCCCATGGGTTTAAACTTATTTTAGGTTTGCCAAAGGGAATACAACATAGGTGAGGCTGGGGTGTTAAGGGCCCAGCAGTCTCCTTCCTGCAGAACATTTTCATTTAGAAATCTGTGAAAAGGACAGAATGTGTACTCACATATTTCAAAAATCTATAGGAAGAAATGGCGAGGGTTTTCTTGTTTGTTTAGTTTGTTTTAGTCTGGCTTGTTTTTGTTTTTGTTTTTGTTTTTGTTTTTGTTTTTGTTTTTGTTTTTGTTTTTGTTTTTGTTTTTGTTTTTGTTTTTGTTTTTTATTGTTGTTGCAGTTTGGTTGAGTTTTTTCCCCCAAACTGTACCCTAGAGTGCAATTATTGTAGGAAATGGTACTAAAGGTCATCCAAAATTATTCTGGAGGGGTTTGGTGCAGGCAGAGCACGCTGGCTCACCTGGAGCCACCTCACAGAGCAGCAGGGCAGGACCTTTTCCCAAACGGGGAATTCTCACCTGGACATTGATGCTGGAAAGGTCGGGGAGGAGGTGGGTTAGGGCTCCACATGCTGCCTCTGCTGTGTGTGGGTGTCAGCTGGGACACCAGAGACAGGGTCTGATCTCTGCCAAAAATAGAAATAAAAAAGTTAAGTTTTAGTATAGGAACGTGCTGGTGTCACTTTGTAGACACATCTTTGGGAACCTGCTGTGTCAGGTTGAAAAATTTACCTGGGGGTGTGTATTTTATTTTATTTTATTTTATTTTATTTTATTTTATTTTATTTTATTTTATTTTATTTTATTTTATATTTTATTTTTTATTTGTCATCTGTTAGAGGTGGGCAGTTATCTTCTGTTCATGAGGCAGTTTTCTTTATCTCTCCTGCAGCCAATCCTCGCTCCAGGAGATCTCTGCTGTTCATGGCCATTATTTATTAATTACCTTTTGTTCATGGGCCATTCATTATTAATTATCTCCTGTCCATGGCCACTGAGTGTCCCTGCAGGGCTGATCCAATCCCATCATCCCATGGGGAGATGCTCCGCCCAGGGGAGGAGCCAAGCATTCCTACCTGGATCCAATCTGAGGTTTGGGACAGCCCAGCAGCCTTTGCCCAGTGCATTGCCAGAGGAGCAGCTTCTGCTGCCCTGCATGGCCAGAGGGAGCCCAGGCCCATCTCCAGCAGCCCTGGAGCTGCAGAGGAAAACTCCCCCCTTGTGCAGGATCCCTGCTCCAGCAGAGCCACAGCTGGCACTGCAGGAGGGCTGAGCCCCCATGGGATGGGGCTGTGCCACCCCCTGACACACAGGGGACAGGGCATGGTCTCACTCTGGCACTGGTTTGTTTTTGTGTATTTTTGATTTTCCTAGTACAGACCTGTTATTCCTACTTCCATATCTTTGCCTGAGAGCCCCTTAATTTCAAAATTACAACAATTCAGAGGGAGGGGGTTTGCATTTTCCATTTCAGGGGATGCTCCTGCCTTCCTTAGCAGACACCTGGCTTTTCCAACCTGCTCAGCTGAGATCAGCTCAGGGCCCAGCCCTGGCCCCTGCTCTGCTGAAACTGCCTGGAGGTGACCCCATTCCCATTCTCATTCCCATTCCCATTCCCATTCCCACGTCAGGGAGTATCTCTGTGGAAAGGCTGCTGCAGACAAGGCAGGGATTTGCAGTGTAAATGTTATTTTGAGCAGATACCCTAATTACCACTGATGGGCTTAGCCCCACCAATCCCTCTAATCCCTCCTAAAACTGTTCCTGCTCGTGGTCTCTGTGACATCCTGTGGCAGTCAGTACCACATATATAGCACCGCGTGACAAAACCAGAACAGACGGAAATCTTGTCATTGTGTTTGGTTTTTTGGGGTTTTTTTAGCTCTTCTGAGAAGTTTTACATTTTTTTTCCCTGATAAATTCCCTAGGTGACCTCTCTAACAACTTACATTTGTGACATGTCCCTCAGCAAACACTTCTTTCCCAGGGATTTTAAAGCTAAAAAATTACAGCAAATCTTTAGATGCTCATCCTTAAATGTCACAGTTTGCTGGTGAGCACAGCAGTGCTGAGTTCACAGTGGTGGACTCAAAGATGTTAGAGGTATTTTCCCATCTTAACAGTTATATTATTAAATAATATACTACATAATAATATAATTACTATTATTTAATTAAATAATAATATAATTAATAATCATATAATAAAAATTAATATATTAATATTAATGCTATATTTAATACATTAACATTAATAATATAATAAACTAAAATTATATATTAATAATAATGTTATGGAATTAGCATTAATTGCTAGATTAGTAGCTCATATAGATGATTTCTAGGTTTTAATAAAGCTATTTGCATGATAATTGTTTCTGCAAGAAGCCCTCCATGTAGTTGTCAGTTTAACTAACATTTTGAGGATTTAAGAACACACTTTGGAAGAATCACTTTTTGAGCTACCCCAGAATTCATTCTGTAGCTTATAAACATTTAATCTTGCTTTCCAGTTTTTCCTTCTATTGGGAGTTTATTAAAAACAATGAGACATGCCAAGCTCTCCCATTACAAAGTCAGTAATAAAATGTTGTATGTCCATCGTTGTCACTCCCAAATAATTCAGTAAAATGGGAAAGGAAAACACTTTTTTTTTGGTGAATTTCTCTTTGCAATACTTTGGAGACACTGCTTTTCTAAAACAGAAATGAAACTGGACTAATGACTATAACTGAGATTGCATTTCTCGTCAAACAAAAAAGAATCAGAACATGAGGAGATGCAAAGAAACCTCAAAGTTCCAGCCAGGTTTTCCTGTCTGTGATGGTTTTTAGCTCCACAGATCCCTTCTTGTACAATAGCCTGTGCTTAGGTAAAGAAAATCATCATTACTTGGGCAGAGAAAATGGGAATTTTCTGTAAAAAAAAAAGAAAATGGGAAATTTCTGTCTGTACTGACATCTTATGTTCAAACTTAGGAGCACTTTTGACCCAGGAGAGATGCCTGAAAAACAACTGCAATGAAAAAGAACTGCAATTCATATTTAGCAAGAGGTGGTACCTGGAAATATTCCAGTTCTTTGCTTGCTATCTACCCCACTACATAAGGAGAGTAGAGATTCCTTTTTTCCCCTACGTACTAGAAAAAGAAATTTAAATTATTCCAGTATTTTCCCTGTGATCTTAAAACCAAATAAATTTGTTATAAATAAACTTGCATGCAAACTTCAAGAAACCCATGCTGGCTTGTCTTTTCAAAAAGTGCTCAGATAAAACCATTTTAGAGTTTTGAGTGATATTCAGTGAATAGATATTTCTACGTAAAGGTTGTTTTTTGCAATAATGCAAGGGGAAGTTTTCTTTAATGAGGAAAATGACAAATGCTGTCATTTGGTGTTAAAACTTCCTGCATTTTCCTGGAGTCCAAAGATTATTTCTTTTCTGTCATTCCCTTTGACAATTTTTCCTTTAGCTGGCATTGCATAGCTACATCATCAGGGGGAAAAACATCCTCACAAGCTTTTTAAAGTTTGTTTGTTTGTATGTGTTTGTTGGGTTTGTTTTGTTTTTTTTTTTTAATAGCAGTAATATACTTGAGGGTTGAAAATACACTCTGCTTTTTTAGAAAAAGAGGCAGGAGGTGCTTAAAAAGTAAAACAAACAGAAGAATCCCTATGCTATTATCTTCCTGGTACATGGGGTTTTTAACACTTATTGTTGTGCTGTTTTGGAGATGAAAAATTTAAGCTTTCTGCCATGAGCAGTGAACTGGGAGCTGGGGAAATCTGCCCTGATTTTGTTTCCAGTTTGGGTAAAGATGCTCCCATTCCTGCTGTGCATAAAAATGTTCCCCTCCAGGGGCTCAGGACCTCTCCTGTGAGGATTTAAGGGCAGGCCCAGAGTGGCTGCATTGTTCAATATCTGAGTTTTGTATTTCAGTGGGAGGTTCAAAGGACACTGATTTTTTTTAATGTAGGTTTTAATGTAGGGTTTGGATTTTCCTTTTGGAGCATCTCCGGGCAGGACTTGGACTGGGAGGCCTGAATATGCAAAATCCCACCTGGAAAGGTGATGGGTGAATTAATGCCAAAGACATGAGCAAGGAGTGACGGGAAACATGAGCAAGGTTCCATGTGTGGACCTCTCCAGTACCCCCAAGAAATGAGCTCAAGCTGTGGGTTTGATATGGATTCATATTTCAGTCCAAAGACCTCCAGCTCCAGGGATTCCATTTGTGTGCTGTATCAAAGGCAGAAGTCAACTGCAAAAAAAAATGTTAGATCTGGGCTAAAGTTTAAATCTAAACAGTCACAGAGTTGAATGGGGCTGGAATTGGAAGTTGTGGTTGTAGGCAGCGTTCACCTCTAAATACAAATTCGCTTTCAGTACAACACACACAAAAAAAGTGAGACACAGCTGAGAAAGAAGCTGCAGCTGAATGAGAAACAGATTTGCAGCTAGCACAAATGAAATTAAGGGGATATGGGTGCAAGCCAGCCAGTGTATTCTGCTGTGAGACAAAATGTTTAATTTCCCATTTGTGATAACACCGAGGAGCTGAGCAGGGCTGTGCCATGAATGTTCCTTCACACAGCACTGATTGCCAGGAGCTGGCAGTGCATGAAGCCTTCCCACTGCAGGCTGCTTCCCCAAAAACCTCCTACCCCTCTGCCTTGACATTGCAACAGCCCTCTTGAAAACTGTCAGATACGCCTTGAAAAAAAATGGTCTGAAAGAGAAAATACTGGGATTTTTGTGTTTCCATGTATTTAGAATGCCAGCCACAAAATGTGGGCATTTTGCAATGAGCTCTGCATCTCTTTTAGCAGTGGGTGCCTTGAAGTATCAGATTATGAAGGGCAGAAGTAGAAATATTTGTTCTAAATATAAACATTGTTGGACTTTTAAACTGGTACATTTTTAAGTGGTAGAGATTTACCTGCCCCTCATTACGGAGATAATTAGCTTTAAAGCCATAACCAAGAACAAAGGGTGATATTTACTCCATTTTCTTACTCCTGTTCTACCCCTCCCTCCACGTTACTCCAACTACTTTTTTTTAATTACTTTTTTTAAACCAGTGATTAGACCAACTGGACTCGATGCTTAAACCGCACAGGGTTAAAAGTATAGTTTCCCTTATACTTCTGAACTTTCTTCCATAAAAATCTTGAGGAAGATGATCTCTAATTTCACTTCCTCAGCATGAAAAGCAAAACATCTGCTTGTCTTAGTTTCCCACCCCGGCAGCTGACTTTCAAGACAGCAAGTAAGCAATGACATACTTAAGATTAAAATACAGAAATCTGCTGTGTTCATGCTGGCATGGGAGAGCAGCAGTGCAACGGGGGGAAAAGCACCAAGTTTCTATCACACTCATAATTACAGAGCACAGATAACAGCCTGCAGTTAGCACTTTAATATATCCTGGCCCCTGCTCTGTTTTTTCTGGCCATTGCCAATGGGAAGGGGATGGAAGCAGCTGGTTGGGGATTCCCCTGCAGTGAGCAGAGCCCAGCTGCTGCTCCGGGGTTTTTGTGTCCCCCTCCTTTTCACACACACAGACCCCAGACACCTGCCCAGAGCCATGGGGATGGTCAGGATGGAGCCACCAGGAGGGGATTTCAGCAGGAACTTGGCCAGAACACTCTGGAAATGAACCTTTCAGTGTCCAGAGAGCCCCAAAAAACAGGGAGCTTGGGATGAAGCTCCATGTCTTCCACGTCTTAGCCAATATCTGGGCCCAGCAGAGGATATTTTCATTGAAAAACCTGTGAAAAGGACAGAATGTGTACTCACATATTTGAAAAAACTATAGGAAGAAATGGTGAGGGTTTTCTTGGTTTGTTTAGTTTGTTTAAGTCAACTTTCCCCCTTCATTTTTGGTTGAAAGTTGGACCTGATGGTCTTGGAGGTCTCAATAATTCTATCATTCTTTCCTATTGCCTGTTCCACTCACTTGTGCAATGAAATTGAGCATTTTTCCCTTTTTTTATTACCTTCCCATGTTCTCTTCAATGGCCAATATTATTGTGATGATAAATATAAGAGGATGATCTTCCTATTTCAAGTTATTTATTTGTAATGCAGTTCAGCCATACTTCACCTGTGTTCAAAACCTTTCAGACAGAAATTAGGGATGGAAGAGTGGTACAGCTGTTCCATTTCTTTTGTGCAATGACTGTTTATTGTAAAAAAAGTTGAGCTGGGATCCTCTCAGTGATGTCTTCTGAGCTATTCCTCACTGACTAAGGTGAATATATACTTAAATATATACTTGAAATATACTTAAGGTGAGATTCTGCTACACCTGCTCCTCCACAGAAAACCTGGCTGCTGCAGGACCTGTGGCTCTGTGGGGAAGCCAATCCACTGGAGAGGGCTGGAAAACTCAGAGAATCAAAATTTTCAGGTAGGAAGTGACCTCTGGGCCATCCCTGAGGCTGTCCCAGCTTTCCCCAGGATTTTGGCAGACAGGTCCCAAGGCTGGAGGATCCAAGGATGCTCCAGAGGGCCCGTTCCAGTGTGGGGCTGCATTCACAGGGAAGGGACTTCTCCTTATCTCAGTCCTTGGGGAAGGGAATGGAGCCCCAGGAGAGGCTGAGGGAGCTGGGAAGGGGCTCAGCCTGGAGCAAAGGAGGCTCAGGGGGCCCTTGTGGCTCTGCACGGCTCCTGCCAGGAGGGCACAGCCGGGGGGGCCGGGCTGTGCTCCAGGGACCAGGGACAGGAGCAGAGGGAACGGCCTCAGGCTGGGCCAGGGCAGGCTCAGGGTGGGCACAGCAGGAATTTCCCCATGGAAAGGGGGCTCAGGAACTGCCTTGGCACTGCCCAGGGGGGTTTGGAGCGCCCAGCCCTGCAGGTGTCCCCTGGAGGTGGCACTCAGAGCCCTGGGCTGGGGACAGGGTGGGGACTGGGCCCAGCTGGGACTCCATGGCCTTGGAAGTCTTTTCCATCCTCAATTATTCTGATCACGTGGCTTCCTAAAAAGTCCTTCTGGTCTCTTCTCGAGTGGAGAATATTCCTCCACTCCTGAGGGGCCTCTCTCAGTTTCCAAGAGCTCTCAAACACGACTGAGAGCAGCCTTAGGAGGGCATTGACTTGGATGAATGTGCTGTCACCCATCCCTTCTCCAGCTCCCCCCTTCACCAGGGAAAGGAGAACACAGGAATTAATACAGGGAGGGGCTGGTCTTCATGTTCCACAATACAGCCAAAGAGCCTGCACTTATCCATCATAAAACTCTGTATTTCAAGAGCATTGAGTGGCATCAGGAATAAATTTGTCTACCCCACTCTGGTTTATTTCCTTTTCTTGCTTATATGTGTGATAATCCAGTCACTCTGGAATTCTACAGGCTCAAGTAAGTAACTTATTCATTGTTTTGCTCTTCCTCCTTCCTCATGTGAATGGTTTCTTAGTTATAAACATGAGACTTGAAGGCTTGTCTGGTTTTGCACTGATTTCTGCAGGTTCTTACCCCCACAGCTGATGGTATTAGCAGTGATAATAAGATTATTACTAATGATTTTGGTAGCTTTAACATTATGCATCCTCCTGGATTTTCCAGTACACACCAGTATGCTTTGTACTGCATAACTAAACTAGAATGTAGGAAAAATCTATTTTAAACTCAGAGATTTTCCTCTTTATTTGTGTTATCTCCTCTGTTTTGATCAAAACCAAAAGCCACCATTGCTCTGAAAGGGAAACTCCAATTACCTCTGCTAATTTGTAGCTGAATTGGAAAGTTTGGGTTTTTGTTATCATTCCACCATTTTTAATATGCAGGGTGGGTTTGGTGACATAAATATTGTTCCTCTTCAGTCAAATACAAATTCTTGATTTATGCAGCCATGCAGTGGGTTTAACATAATGATGGAATTGTAATAAATCCACAGAATAATTTCTTTGTCATTACTGTCACATTACCTCTAGCCTTCTTATCCAGAATAAAAATAGACTAATCATATGAGAAAAGTTGATCTCTGAATTTTTTTTTTTTTTTTGCAAACCCAGAAATTAAAAGCTATGGATTTACTATATCCTCACAGGCTAAAACCCTTTGAATTCATGAGTGTTTTGGCTGAGTTTGTCTAGGCAACAAAACTTTCAGTCCTGACCTAAGCCAGCCTTTCCCTCCCATTGTGATTTGCCATCCCTAATGATAATGTGAGTAGACAATCTAGGACAAAACAGGTTTAAATCCTCTTAAGCTGTAAAAAAGAAAGAGAACCCAGGGATGTCTGGGCTGGTTTCTTCATCAGAGACAGAAGGTACACACCCATCACGCAGCAAAACATCTGGATAGCATCAAACTATCTGGGTGGAGGGGGCAAAAGTCTCTGCTGAAGTCTTTCATGAAAGATTAAATCTCTGGCTGTTTTTTTCAAATACAGTTGTTCAAAGGTGCCTTAATTTCATGTTTCCAATTAGTCTGAAAACTTAAGTTACCCATTTTTAGACACAGCTATAAAACACAGATTTGGTTTGGCAACAACATAAAGAAGAGGTTTCAATATTTCATTTTCACTTTGAGGAGGAATGAATTCTAATCTTGAATAGAATGTTGTAGAAAAGCAGGTCTGAAAAAAATTCATTTCCCCATTGTGATGGCTTCACAAATGGCAAAAACAGAGGTAGAAACAAACGGAGCAATTTGATTTCTGTGAATGAAGAG
The DNA here is from genome assembly GCF_012460135.2 of Molothrus ater. Classification (NCBI taxonomy): domain Eukaryota; kingdom Metazoa; phylum Chordata; class Aves; order Passeriformes; family Icteridae; genus Molothrus; species Molothrus ater. The sequence goes on along the minus strand of NC_050511.2, from coordinate 68,471,826 downwards.
GTTTTGACCATTATTCTGCTGTCCTCAGAATTACACTTTCTCACATTTCTGCTCTGGTCTGTGATGTGGTCCCAGGTGTGTTTTCCCCTGGGGTGGTTTTATTTGGAGTGCTTTGGGGTAGCAAGTGGCTGTGCAGGAGAAGGGGAAGGCTCTGGGGTGGGGGTGACACCCAAGGCACACCCTGGGCTGCTCCCTTCCCTCCCAAGGACATTCCAAGGACTCATCCCAGCCATCCTAACACACGCTGGCTTTTCCACTGATGGTGAGCACCACTGCCAATGTGAGCAATGAGGCAAAATAAACCATCTGCCCAGGTTTGGTGTGCTGAGACCTCGTGATTTTGCCTTTTGACCCAAAGGTGTTTCTGTGTGCTGTAGGGTGCCTTCCATGAATGCCCCAATTTTTCTCAAATAATTCCAATGTTCCTGGTTCCTGCTGTGTGTGTCTAAGCCCTGACTATCAAAGCTTTTCCCAGCTGTGAGGAGGCTTTGCAGCTCCTCCAGGAGGACCTGGACACAGGAGGAGGAGAAGAGACCAGCCAGGCTGTGCTTCCCGTGTGACCTTGGCTTGGGATGTTTAATCTCAGAGAGTTTCCTCTGTCCCCCACAGCCCCGAAAAAAGGGGATAATAATAGCTGCCCATATCATCAGGGGGGTGTGAGGATTAATGAGTTAATGCCTTTAGGGCTCTCTGCTGACAGGGAGCTGCCTGAGTGCCGTGACAGAGCCCAGGAGCTGGCAGGGCAGGAGTTGTTAACTCCACAGTGTTGATTAGCGGGGCAAAAAAACATCCAGGGCAGAGCAGACAACAGCCATAAAAGCTGAAGGAGCTGCAGAGGCCCAGCAAGGCTAGGAAACAGCTTGTGGCCCACTAAATGAAGAGGTTTGTGTGAAAAATTTCATCCCACACCCAAGAGGGAGGCCTTTGACACACCCATGTGGCATCCTGCATGGGACAGGAGCAACTCAAGGCAGATCATCCAGGGAAAAGGGTGCAAAAGGGTGGGAGGAAAGGGGATGGAGTAGCAGAAGACAAGGAAAACAGAGCCACATTCTCGAAGAAGTCTGTAGTAACAGGAGCCCCCCAAGGGTTGTGCCTGTGTGTGCCCAGCCCCTCATAAGGGATTTTGGATGCTGAGAAGGTACCAGGGCCAGTTTAGATCCTGGATTAGAGGCTGTGATTCCTACAGGCACAACCACATG